>NC_134499.1:2947360-3267360 GCF_040206685.1 Ascaphus truei
TGAAGACCAAACAGTTTGTGTGTGACTCTTTTGCTGCATTTAAGTCATCAAATGCCTCGTTTTAGCCCATTAAAATTATCACCGCCACCAGCTCTCTCCCTAAGACTCTGCTCTTGTTTGTTCATCTAAATGACTGGCCTGCTCCGGATTAGATTCAGCGCTTTCGGTTGCCAGGAGATGGCTTTGCTGAGCAGATATTGTTAGCGTGGCAGCAGCTGACCTGCAGCCCTTTCCAGAAGCAATCGAAGCGTGGTTTAGGTTTTTTTGCCCAGCCACATCCAAACACCTAATCCATGTAACCAACTTACGTACAAAGATTTCAAATACACCTCATACACCTGCACAATATGAAGAGCTCCTATTTTATGCAGGCGATTGATTTATCTGCCGGGTCTGACAGTCCTTTTTAATTTTAATCGCTACCTGTTTATTTTACTCCTAGGAGGCACAATCATTGGGCATTGCTGATGTTTATTGCAATGCATTTGAATCTGGGAAGTGTCCTGTTCAGCGCTTGTTTTCTAGGGACAGATCAGGCAGAGCGCTCCGGCACAGACCCACCTGGCGTTAAAGCACCTGTGGTGTTGTGTGATCTCTGCAGAAGCGTCCACATGGCTTACTTTAACTGGGAGGTCCCCGGGAGCAGATTGGTGGTCCACCACCCTCTAGCGACCCCCTGGTTGCGCAGATTTGTAGTTTTGCGCGTCGGTTTTGACAACAACAAAAGAACTACCAACAAGACCAAAAACATGGCCACTGAGTCACCCACGGGGAGGTTTGTTCAGGAACAAGCACAGAACAGTCAGTCCACAGACCGGTGATTGAAAATCGCCATTCTTTTCCATGGTGGGTATCACTGGATGAAACATCATGCCCCTTACCATACAGAAGGGAAAACACCTCCCCACGCCAATGCCCTCTGCTGTGTTTAGGGGCTACGCATAATCGTAGCGCTAACCGCGTACAACACTGAAGGGTGGGGGGAGAACACCTCCCCATCACATTCAGCAAACACAAATTATCAGGTGATCGCTCGAAATAGCAGTCACGTGATGCAGAAGTGCCGGAGGGTTCCGTGGCCACAGAGGTGGCACATCCTCCCAGCACTGAAAGTTGGCCTTAAAATTGAGCGGCAGGGTGGGTATAGTTTTTGTCTTAAAGCAGAGGGCACAGAACAGGAACACTGAACAGCAAGATTACAAGAAAAATACCATGGTTCCCACCGAAAATCAACAACATGAAACTTTATGGCAAAAATAAATATATTTTTAAAAGTTCTAAAACACTAAAGATTCATACATAACTTTAGTTTCAAGTATTATTGTCTGATCACTTCCTCTCCCAGAACCCTCTGCTGGTCTCAACCTCACTGCCCTCACTTGGGCTAGATAATCTGGTATGAATGCTTTACTGGATTTTATCTGCCATGTTGTTCCATCTACAGGGGAATTTCTAGTAAACATTCTACCATTGCACCTTTAACAAAATAATAATAAACAAAATATTATAATAGAACATATTAATGCTTAATGAGGGACCCTTAATGTTAATATGATCAATTATTTCTAATCAACCATTACTATTCCGAAGGAACCATTTTATACTTAACATGCTTTATATAAAATAAAGACCAATTTCAGAATGTGGTTGATCAATAAGAATTAGGGAGAATCAGGTTCTGACCCGCTCCTGCTAACCAGCGAGCCTGCGAAAGAGAGCGATACGAGAGCAGCACCATCAGTTTGCGCAATATTGGCTTTGGAGCTCACTGGGAATCCAATCGGCAAAATCAGAAGTGTCAAAGACCTGTTTCTGGGTCGGTGTACGGTGGTAATATCCAGTACAATGATTTTTCAAGCAGGGTGTGGCGTCACCCTTCAATTTCTACAGCAAGACAACATTTAAGACATGCACAAACGTAGCGTTAAATTCACATGAATCCCTTTAGCACCCTATGGATGTATAGGGTATGTCATGAGGGCCAGCATGCCAGTGACCCTTGACATACCCTGTATGTGATGGCACCAAGATTGTTTTCATGGGATAGATCACGACAGAGTGCTGACCGCGATTGGCACGCTCCCCCCAATCAGACGTTACCGGAATGATGTTGAGATCATATGACCGCTCAGGAATGACCACATGGTCAGGAAGTACCGGGGGTGGCCGTGGCCAAAACCTCTGAAGGAGATAGATATATACCAGCTTCTGATAATGACATTTAACAGTTCCATACAAATGACAGACAGATATGCACAAAACAGATACAAATAGGTAATGAGGGCCCTGCTACAGAGAGCTTACACTCCAGAGGGAATGAGAGACCAGGCTGAAACAGAAAGTCGCTGCTCATTGTGGGATAGAGTAGCTCTCAGGTCAGAGTATGATCCAGCCGCACAGCTGGTCCCAATAGGGTTGGATGTTAGAGGCATGCCAGATAGGCTGCCTTGAAACACGGGACAATGTTATAAAACGTCTCCCCGGGGTCCTGAGAGAACGAGATTCCGAGGTAGCCACCCAACGTTCCAATCAGAAGCACAGTGGGTGCAATGAAATGTTTGCAAGTTCGGTGGTGGAAGTTGATTACGAACTTAGTCCACAAAACTTTTTTGTTTTAACGTACAAGCTTTTTCTATTTAAAGAAAAATGGATGTCAGGAAGCGCCTCTCCACTTCTACGCATACTGTAGACCTCTTTCTGAGCACTGACTTAAACCAGCCTCCTCACAACATTAATAACAAACTGATAGCCCACATGGCTGCAACGAGATGCTCTATAGCCGCTCTGGAGTCCAAACTTTCCATCTCTTGGAATATGGTATTCCCTTAAAATGGAGAAACTTACCAGCATACTTAGACTCGTGTTCAAAATTCCACAAGGTATGGCAACCCTGGTTGCTCTATGATCGCCTCCAATCAACCGTCCGGCCCGCAACCAAACAAATAGTCTTCTCTAGGAATCCCCGCTGCGAGTCCTAGCAGCCAGGTAGTGGCAGGAATAGTGGACCTCACTCTTGTTTCATAGAGGAATTTTTTTTAGTTTACTGTATGTATGTACACATACACGTGTGTATACATATATATATATACGTGTGTGTGTGTGTGTGTGTGTGTGTGTGTATATATACACACTTATTTTTTTTACACCGATATATAGATATAAAAAACACACACACACACACACACACACACACTTCCGCATTGGGGCTATTTTAACAGAGGATACCCTTTGATAAAGCGCCACTAAGGCGTGAAACGCGTTAGGGATACCTTTTTTCTTTCCCTTTAGCTTAGGCTATTATGCACTTTAATTAAAGCATTTTTATATTTTTTCTACTTTTGCCTCCAGCCCTTTATTTTGCAGTGCGCAACCTTTTTCCTCTTTTTGCATCTTTGTTACTTGCTGGATCGACGCACGCCATCCCTGGGTTCTCTTGGACACCTACAAGGAGACTTCATGTGAGTTCGCTCACTCCCCTTGCCCTTTAATGTTGTTATTGTGTTGTTTTGATGTTTTCATAGTGCTCCAGCCTTTAGACCTAGGGGTTTTCTAACCTGATTTATGGGGTTGGTCTACCTAGATGTGGGCTCACTTCCGTATTTCTTAGTTATGTACCCCATTATTTATTCTATAGGTCTATTTTGTTAGGCTTTATAGTGAGCTATGATCTCCCCAAATACACAGTAATTGGGGGTTATGGTTATATGCAGTGGTCGACAAATCAGCAAAAAATCTACTCGCCGAACAAAAAAATCTACTCGCCACCTAGTACCAAACGTGTGCTGCTTGGGCCAATAGGTGCTCGCCACGATGTTAAATCCACTCGCCCCGGGCGTGCAAATGTATAGGTTTGTCGAACACTGGTTATATGTCCTACCCAGTAGCTATATTGCTGCCATCTATTCTGGATTTTGTAGCACCCATTGGGAGATTCATTTCTCTTTTTTTGCTGTATATATTACACACACTGATAGATATATTACACACCCCGATTTATATATCTCACACACACCCCTGATATATTACACATACCCCCAGCTATACATTTCTCACACACCACAGATATCTATCTCTATATTACACACACACACGCCAGATATATATACAGGCATACCCCGCATTAACGTACGCAATGGGACCGGAGCATGTATGTAAAGTGAAAATGTACTTAAAGTGAAGCACTACTTTTTCCCACTTATCGATGCATGTACTGAACTGCAATCGATATATACGTGCATAACTGATGTAAATAACGCGTTTGTAACAGGCTCTATAGTCTCCCCGCTTGCGCACAGCTTCGGTACAAGTAGGGAGCCGGTATTGCTGTTCAGGACGTGATGACAGGCGCATGCGCGAGCTGCCGTTTGCCTATTGGGCGATATGTACTTACTCGCGAGTGTACTTAAAGTGAGTGTACTTAAAGCAGGGTATGCCTGTATTACACACAGATATATATATTACACACAGATATATAGATACACATTAAACCACAGATATAGATCTATATTACACATACTTGTTAATAATAATATATATACATACACGATATATAGCTATATTTTACACAACACACACACACACACACAAAGATATATATCTATCAAACACACTGATATAGATATTACACATACCTCTAATTGAAAGGCTTAAGAGGTTTGTATATTTTTATTTACATTGAGCCAACAATTTAAACAGCGCTTTACCAGACACGCGAAAATATAGTGAATAATACCACAGGCAGCAAGTAATCTGCCGCTATAAAAATATCCCCAGCTTGGAGAAGCAGAACACATGAAGTTATGTTGGGACCCCTAGGGAAATGATACCAGGCTTTCGCCAAGGCAACACAGACAACGTTTCAGACAAAGAGCGACATTAAGCTTCATCAGCTTCCTTCGTAGGATTGAATTACCGGGAGAATTGGTTTAAAAAGGTGAACGCGAAGTTCTGGAGGTGGTCACCAGCGGTAAGAGGTAAAAGGTCGCCGGCTGTAATGGCGAGACGTGGCTGGGAGAAAGGACGTTTATTCAGTCCAGTAACAATGTTCCAACATAGGGTCACCCCATTTAAGGTTTTAGAGTACAGACGCCAAAACCCAGTATGACAGTGGCGACGTCATACTGCGCAATGAATGATTTGCAAATGCTGCGAGCTGAAGCTGAACCGCCATATACGTTGGTTTTCATCATCTCTGGTCTTGGCCGGGCAGGGGGAAAGACAAGAATAGGGGTCGGCGTCCTTGTAGTAGGAGATGACCAGCAGTGTTCTATTATTTAATAATTTAGTAAGGTGACATCTATCGGACGGGGTAATCATTACGCTCAAGTAGAAATAGATTACATTTTTATGAACGATTTCATGTCATTTTAAGTTTCGGCATTTTCACGGCAAAGCGCTAAAATACGGGACAATTATGCGTCCCGACAGACCTTTCCAGGCCAAGCCAATGAAATAAGGGACACTCCTATATACACACACGGGACGTCTGGCGACCCTATTCCAGCTCACACTGAGGAAGGCCCTCGAGAAAACCCAAACGGCTGTTATGCGGCAAAACAAATACAAATCTTACGTTTAACCACGTAAGTATCTGTCTACACAGTAGCAGCGATGACCCGCTGCCTGCAACCGGCAGGGTAAGTTAAGAATAGCACATTTTATATTCCTTCTGCAAATAAACCATTGCAAGTCAACACAACTGTTCCATTATATAACCCCCAGTATCCCAGCGCAGGCGAGAGAGTAATACTGTAACACAGGCCGCGAATATATAACTTCACCGTAACACAGGCCGCGAATATATAACTTCACCGAACATTAACCCAAAACATGTTCAGCGGAAGCCCGAAATAATAATACGAGAGTACGCCCAGCGCTTTCTTTGCCATGCGCCTGGCACGGAAGAGGTTAAATATACAAATTAATGAAATCCAAAGGGTTTTATATATGTCCAGAAACAGAGAATCGCCAAACGCGCCGCGTAACACAACTGCCATTCATTACAGCGCATTTTTAATTGACGAGAGTGAGGTGGTTACATACGCGTCTGCGGAGCCGTTTCACGGGCCAACGAATGCCTCTGACCAGCTATGAAAACAGAAACCCGTTCCAAACAGCAGCCTTCTCTGAACATCTATTCTGTGTGGGAGGGCTCAGCGAGAAAGGTCCATTCCCGCGGTCACAATGCACGGTTCTGTTTACGGGCAAGCGGACATTGTGACATGGATTCGAGAACAAAATCGGCAGCTATGTAACCCTCTAACAAGGGTAATGGGGTTATAATAATAACACATTTCCAACGCAATCGCAACACTGCGCGGGGGGGGGGGGGGGGAGACCTACAGCAGAAGTGGCCAACTCCAGCCCTTTAACAGGTCAGGTTTTAAGACTATCCCTGCTTCAGCACAAGTGGCTCAATCAGTGGCTTGGTCCTGTACTGCGCCACCTGTGCTGAAGCAGGGATATCCTGTTGGCGGCCTTCGAGGACTGGAGTTGGTCACTCGAATCTACAGGGACATCAAACCAGAAGCAGATCGGAGGGCGGGGGTTACCGCACAAGACAGCCCTGTATTAAAAAAAGCCACAATAAGTACTGTACTATATCACCTTTAAATAAAATAGCAGATTAACACTTTGCAGAGCGGTTTCAAGTCTGCCCCCTCACCCCCGAGTTTAACCCCTGGTCCTGGTTATAACCTTCCAGAAATCTGGCAGCTTTTAAGCACAGGGCGAAATTTACATAACACACATTTCTGGACTGCGGCAAAAACAGGAAAACTTCACAGCCCCCCCCCCCTCACCCCTCCCCCCTCCCCAAGGGGGAAATACACAAATGTCAATCTTATGGAAACAAGCAACCGGCTTATATGACAAATAATGCAGTTAAAACACATCAGAACTGGAGGGGTTAAGTTACCATGTAGTAGAGCAGCTTAATCCCAGGCGACTCTACGCGCAAACATTAATTACCACCTTTTTGCCTTCTGAAAGCACACACCCCACAAACAGCTTTTACAATTAAAATCCAAAGTAGACGCAGACAACAAACCCACTGCAGATGCCAGAGCGTGTACACACACACACACACACACACACACACACACACACACACACACACACACACACACACACACAGTCTCCAATCCCCCCCCTATAGCACCTCTCCAATCCCCCCCATAGCACCTCTCTAATCCCCCCCACCCCCAATCCCCCCCCACCCCCAATCCTCCCCCCCCTCACCCCCAATCCTCCCCCCCCCCCCACCCCCAATCCCCCCCCTTCCTCCTCTTAGGCCTCACTGGTTTAAAGAATGCAAATCCGTTGATATTTAAGCCCGAGAGGAAAAAAAAAAAAAAAAAACACTGCGGATATCGGATGAAAAAAAAATATTAAAAAAAAAAAGACACAGCGCTCAGCGCGTAGAAAACCAGCAGCGAGATGCGGTTATTAGCAGGGCTCTGCGGCGGGGACGGGGAGACAAACCGCAATTACTTTACCATTTAAACATAAAATAAATAAATAAATGCAACTCGATATCGGATGAGAAGGCGAAAGATCTGCGGAAAAGCCCCGGCGCCGACCCGCCGAAAAAACAGACATCCCATAGATTTGTGCAAAAATTACATTTAAAAAAATAAATAAATAATCCCATAAATGACGACCCATCAGCCGGACTGAAGTCCACAGAAAGCAGCTGCGCTGCAGCAAACCTGCCCCACGGTGAGAAGCCCGTGCCACGGAGGGGAGGGAAAACCAGCATTAAATAGGAAGAATACGCACCGCGCCATCAAAACCTCGCACACGGGGATTAGGGAGCGGATCGGGGGAATGACACCCACTGCCCCCCAAAAATTCAATATTAAAAAAAAGCGTGAATGCCAGGCACGTAGCGAGGGGCCACGGCTGGCGCATTATACCCACGGTACTGACCTTATAAAGTGCCGCTGTGCAATGATCCAGCAGTCTGAGGCATACGAGGCAAAATCCCGTAAACAAACAAAAAAAAAATACACAAATTACACAAATTACACAAAACACCCCCCAAAAAAACAGCAAATGCAAAAAAAAATAAAAATGTAAAAATAGGAATTGCGAACACTTTTTCTGCGCTCTCTGTTTTTTCCGTTAAAGGGAACTGTGCATGAACCAGAGCCTGGCAGCCATTTTGCACGGATCGCTCTCGCTCCCTTTCTCTGCCTCTCTGAAGGAAGCTGCTATTTTTTTTGACCTTCAAATAGAGGCAGGTCACGTGACTGGGGCCTGAGCCGTCAATCAGGGACATCCAGAGAAAAAGGGGCGGGACCAGGCTGCCTTAAAGGGACAGCGCCCGCCTGCTATTTTGGTGCTACCAGGCTCCTGTTTTCTGCCTGGGCAGCCGAAATTATTTATCCTTTAATTTATTTTGGGGGGGAGGTTTAAAACACCCCCGTTGTGTGCAAGTATATTTATTTATATAGCACCATGCAGGTACACAGCGCGTCACAGCAGTAACACACGTGACATAATAATACAACACATAATGGGAATAAGCGCTTGAGACATAAGTAACATTAGGAGGAGGAGAGCCTGCCACGAAGAGCTTACAATCTAGGCTGAGCTCAGTGGCGGCGCGGGCGCCACCGCGCTCACTCCTGCAGCCCCAGCAATGTGTGCACGGACGCGTCAGGGAGCTGGTTCGTCCTCATTGACTGAGCCAGCTCACGTGACGCTGACGTCACGCGACTGCAGCCCGAAATCTCCAATTGAGTTGTCTCGGCAAAAAGTAGCAGCGTCGACGCGCGCAGTGCCGCGGGCACTTACAGAACTACCATAGCAATCAGATAAGAGTCCCGGAGGTGCGCTTGGACGCAAGCAGCGCCGCCGCCGCCATGAGCTCGGCCTAAGTGGTAGCATGGGAGAGCTTAGAGATAGTAGGGTGTTCTGATGAGGGCGTTTAACAATTATTTATTTCACCTTCGGAGAATCGCATTGGTCCCAGAGATACGGGGAAGGTAGCGTTGCAATCCCCCATTTCAGGAGATAGAAAACGGCAGTTGCATTCTCCCGCAAGCCACGATATCGGACCACGTGCCATTTATATACCAGGACGTATCAGCGCTACCTTCACCGGTGTGTCGGGAGCTAAAATGAGCGTAGCTCGGCTCCAGGGACCCCCCCCCCCCCGCTTCCCATTCTGCGCCTGGGGCTCAACCCGTTAGCTGCTGGCAGCTTAAAGAGACATTCTAATGATGTATTAACAGATTCAGTAAGATTGGATATAGCCTGTGATACGTTCTAGCACAGGGGCGGCCAACCCCAGTCATCAAGGGCCACCAACAGGTCAGGTTTTAAGGATATCCCTGCTTCAGCACAGGTGGCTCAATCATTCCGACAGTGTGCTGAAGCAGGGATAGCCCCAATAACTTGGCCTACAGGGGGCCCGAGGACTGGAGTTGGGCCTGTATCTAGCAGACCAACATCAGACGAAATAAAGAAATATCTTCATTAATCCAAACAGATCATAAATCACACCCAGCTTCCTTTTCACCACGCCCAACACGGCGGCTGCAACTATGAACCAAATCTATCAACAGATGCAAATGATATTTCTGAACGTTATAACTGATCAATAAAGCAGGTCATCAGATCCCCAATTGTTCTTATTTTCATGCTCAACTATACATGTACTACATATAAATAGAACATACCCACACATTTGTGAGAACACGCACGAAAAACGGGACCCCATTTATTTAGGTCATATGTTGCAGAAAAAAAATCACTCAATTTTCATGACAATTTGAAAATACATACATACATACATACATACACACATACACACATACACACATACACACATACGTGACAGTAGATTACATTTAAGAATTATTTGATAATCTAATAAATATTCTTTGGTGTTGGTGACGGCGTGATGACCTCATCACGTGCACAGTTATAACATGGTGTGTAGTGCAGAAGATAAGCGCGTTATAAAGAGGGTGAGACAGAGCAAGAATTGGGGTCCAAAATGTTCCCATAAAATGATTCCTGATAAAGGACAGTCGCTAGGAGGGCTGAAAAAACGAACTCGTAAAAGGGCGCATCGCTCCGGAGCAGCGCGTTATCAATGATGCAGACAGTGGCGTTAGTCTTGATGCGCGTTTCAGGAGGACGATATTTTGAATACACATTTTGAACTCAAAACTTTATAGTAATCTTAGTGTTTCAGATCAGATTACGACAGTTTAGCACATTTATGAGTTACAAAGGAAAAACTCCTATTTCTCGTTTCATGAACATGTATCTGGTACTTGTTGACATAATACAGCAACATAGATTTAGTTAACATCAGGGGTGTGCAAACGGGGGGCGTGCCCCCGAGATTTTCTGAGTGGGGCACAGCCGTTAGAGGCCCCGCGCTTCCCCCGAAGGCATTTAAATTAAATGCCGGGGGATCACGCAAGGCCTCCGTAACTTAACTTACCTGAATTTAGCAGACGCGTCGCCATGGCAACCCGCGGGGTCATGTGATGTTGCATTGCCATGGCAACGTGGCATCATCTGACGCCGCAGCGGGCAGAGAAAAGAGTTTGCACATCCCTAGTCTACATTTTGCTCCTGATATAATGTTATTCTACATAACAGACCTACAATTGTGCACATTTTCATGGGGATTGAGCAAGAAATATATACAGTAAGATATGAAGAAAAATAAAAAGGGCTCCCTTCTTTCCCGAACACGGTGAATATAAATATATATCAAACACACACACAAATATAAACATATTAAGCTGCAGACCAAGCAAATCTTTTCTGTACTATGAGAAAATACATGTAGCATTTTTTTTTTAAACAACGCCAAATTACATTTTTTAATGTATTATAATGTAATAAGCATTTTCTGTTTCTATAGCAGCCATTTACAAAGTCACATCCCCTTCCTCTTCTGAAACAGGCTCTGGCACACCCCTTTTTGAGCCCGCCCTCTCTCTAGCAGTGCACCAATTGTATCTAGTGGCTGCCTGGTCACATTATCTTTCCCACAGAACTTTGCATCTTTGGTCCTCTTCTGCTGCACTGACATTTAGTGAGCCCCCGAGCCGAATCTTCACAGATCGATCACAGGAGAACGGATCGATCAGTAATTTAGCTAATTACTTATTGTGTGGATTGTATTGATGCGCATATTAAAGGGGATTGATTTTATTTATTTTTTAAACCGGCTGCTAGGACAGCTGCTTTAAAGGCGCTAGTAGCTATATTGGTCCTAAAAAAAGGAGGAAACTACTTTATAGCTTGCGATAACTTTGCATGGTCCAACATCTCGTACAAGGTTCTCTCATACCGCAGCTTTGGAGACTGCAGAGGTCTCTCCATCAAATGAGAAGATCTTTGGACCTCTGCACACCCCGGGAGTACACACAAGAATCCTGTGTACAGTTGACATGTTGGCCCATTAACCCTGTCATCGCTACGATGTCATGCTGTCTGGCTCTCCAGGGCCATGACGTGGCAGTGACATCATCTACTGGCTCGTCTTTGTAGGGGAGATGGCGTCATGCGCCATCTTGCAGGACGAGGAATCTTCCGTCAAAAAAGTGACAGAGTGGAGGTGCCGGGGGTTCAAAGGGTTAAAAAGGTATTATTGGGAAGTCATTTTAGTTTCATTCAAAATAAAAAAAAATTAAAAAAAGAAGGAGGAGCAGCCGGCGTTCCACGGGCCACGTCAGAGAAGCCTTCATACAAAGCGGGTGGCGAGGCACCCCCGTCCCGAGGTCCAAGTTACAGCTCGGAGGGGTGGAAGCGCCACACGAGCAGAGCGCAAAGCCCCAAAGTGCAGGAGAAAGGCTGGAATGAGCGGTGCCGACAGCCGATAGGGCTGGAGTTGGCAACCCTTGTTCAAGGGCTATCAACAGGTTGGGTCTTCGGGATAGCCCTGCTTCAGCACAGGTGGCTCAGTCTTCCACGCCACCACCTGTGCTGAAGTAGGGCTATACTGAAGACCCAACCTGTTGATGGCCCTTGAGTAATGGAGTTGGCCACCCCTGCGATAGAATAACACACCTCCAGGTTAGACGTGGGGCCCATTTTATTACTCAAATTCCATTGCTATTTGTTCTTTTCGTGCAGGAGTTTTCTAATTCAGCATCTTTGCAGACACCACAAATACAGGGGGCAGGTGGACATTTTAGGTGTCAATGTTAATATCCTCATAAAGTGGTGTTTTTATTCGCTGTGCGGTGGAGGGCGTTTGTCACTTTTTTTACCCGCATAGCTTACTTTGTGCATCTGGTTTGTAAACGTGTACCAGCTGCATATTGCAAAGCCAGTATAACCTGCCTCATACTGATGAGACCCAAAATGTCAAACAGCTGTCTGTGCGTAGGGTTACTGGCTCTGCACTTCTGTACCCCAGGCTGTGCTGGAAAGCTGTATAATGCCGCAGGCAGAAGCTTATAGGCAACCATACTAAAATAGATAAGAAGCAAAGAGTGACGCACTGTGCTCATTCGCATGTCATTACCCAGAATCCCTGGCTGCAGTGTATGCCAACAGATAACAGGGAAAGGCAGGATTGCAGACATGTGAACGGGCTCACAATTGGCAATATTTATCTTTGCATTCACCTGCATTTAACCCTTCGGTAGGACACTGCCAATGGTCCAGTTTGGTCCTAGGAAGGCATGTGTCTTTAACGCCATTGCATTGCAGACGCTTTTTAGCAGTGAAGGGGTTACTGACACTTCTCTCCTCCCTCCCCCCTTCATGCTTCTGCAAACCTGGAACAAGTTGGGGGTATTAACACTATGAAAGTGAGCAGGGACACCTCCAGCCTCCTATATAATATACAGGGAGACGCATCAAATGTGCAGGAGGCTGCAACGACTGGATAAATAATACTGCATGTGGGGAAAAATAAAATGTCCCATCTTCCTACCCCCCTCTCCCCCAAAAAAGTGTATTTTATGCAGGTCCCAATTAAAGATGGCTGCTTCTGCCATATTGCTATGATCTCCAATAATAAACACAACCAATTTGCACTTCTCACACAAGCTTTGTAAGGAAGAGTGTTGATGGTTTGTCCATAAGCACATCCGTCTAATTTAAATCTTACCCTCCCCCTCCAGGTTCAATGGGTTTTTATCCCCAAATTATTTATTTTATTTATTTATAAAGTATTTTACCAGGCAGTAATACATTGAGAGTTACCTCTCGTTTTCACGTATGTCCTGGGCACAGAGTTAAGACAAATAATACATGGTTACAAATACAGTTACATAAATGAACAGGGTATACATTATATACAAGACATTGCATGCACAGTTAAAGAAAATATATGTTATGGGGGTATGTAACAGTTACAGACCAGATTAAAATGTGAGACAGCCTTAGATTTGAAAGAACTTAAACTGGTGGTGGATGTGAGAGTCTATGGTAGGTTGTTCCAGTTTTGGGGTGCACGGTAAGAGAAGGAGGAACGGCCGGATACTTTGTTGAGCCTTGGGACCATGAACAGTCTTTTGGAGTCTGATCTCAGATAAGTGCTGCATGTGGTAGGGGTGAGGAGCTTGTTCAGATAGGCGGGTAGCTTACCCAGAAAGTTTTTGAAGGCAAGACAGGAAAGGTGAACTTTGCGCCTAGACTCGAGTGATGACCAATCTAGTTCTTTGAGCATTTCGCAGTGATGTGTGTTGTAGTTGCATTGGAGAACAAAACGACAAATTGAATTGTAGAGGGTGTTTAGTTTGCTAAGGTGGGTTTGAGGTGGCGAGCCATATACTATGTCTCCATAGTCAATTATTGGCATTAGGCTAAGGTCCCGCTGCCTCAGACCACGCGCCCACACTGCAGACAGGCGGCGCGTGGAGAGGCACTTGACCGCGATATGCGGTCTGTAGGGAGCGGGAGCTGGAGCGGGGGGCGTGACCAAAACGGATGCTGCCTCTCCTCCCCGGGAGACGAGCTCAGCCAGAGCTGGCCGCAACCTCCCCAGCTCGCGCAGCCTGAAACGGGCACCGGAGAGAGGGGAGGTGAGGCGGGGAGGGGGAGGAATGTTGCCATGTTGCACAGAGGACACAAACTCCCGTAGCTCGAGACAGCCCCCCTCCTCCCCATCTCATTGGCTCCCTGCCGCACCACGTGACGTGTCGCCGCTTGCGATCACGATCCTCGTGAATCCCCTGCTGGCTGACGCGTCACAGTGCGCAGCGAGCCTTGCAGGGAGGGGGGACTGGGGCCAGCTCGGAATGAACATGCGTCTGGTGAGTGACGCGGCCGCGCGTGTCACCGGATGCAGCGGGACCCAGGCTGTAGCATCTGCTGTGCGATACGCTTTCTGACCAGGAGACTTAGGGAGGATTTGTTACTGTACAGTACCCCTAGTTTGGCGTAGGTCTTGGTTGTCAGGGTATCAATGTGCATCCCGAATGTTAAGTGGGAGTCAAACCATAAGCCCGGGTATTTAAAACTAGTGACAGGTGTTAGGGTGGTGTTAGCGTTGGTTCTAATCAGGAGCTCAGTCACTGGAAGCTTTACAAATTTAGTCTTTGTCCCAAATACCATTTTTACAGTCTTGTCAGTGTTTAAAAGCAGTGTTGTGGGAAATCCAGTTTTCGAGTCTCAAAAAGTCAGACTGAAGTATGTGTTGAAGGTCAGAGAGGCTATGGCTGTGTGCATATAGGATTGTGTCATCTGCATACATGTGTATTGAGGCTCCCTTACAAGCTTTGGGAAGATCATTGATGAACACTGAGAAGAGTAGGGGCCCCAGAACAGAGCCTTGCGGGACACCACAGGTGATATCCAGGGGGTTGGAGTTAGAGCCTGAGATGGACACATGTTGGGATCTTTCTGATAGGTAGGACTGAAACCAGTTTAAAGCATTCTACCCTATTCCAGAGCTCTGGAGTTTGTTAAGCAGGATAGCATGATCAACTGTATCAAAAGCCTTTGCAAAATCTAGGAATACTGCACCAGTGAGTTGTCCCAGTTCCATTCCACACTGGATTTCATTGCAAACTTTTAGCAGGGTAGTTACGGTGGAGTGTTTGGGGCGAAAGCCAGATTGGAATTGGCTAGGGAAATTGGTCTTGGTATAGTAATCGCTTAATTGGGATTGGACACATTTTTCCATGACTTTGGATAGAATTGGGAGAAGTGAGATTGGCCTGTAGTTTGAGACAGTGTTTTTGTCTCCACTTTTGAAGATTGGGACAACTCTGGCAGTTTTCCAGGTCTTAGGGATATGGCCTGCAGACAGGATAGAGTTGACTATGGAAGCAATTGGTTTGGCAATGGCTGGGGCACCAAGTCGTAGGAACCTAGATTGTAGTAAGGCAGGTCCACATTGACTGCTTAGTATTGGGACGACAAGGGGAGTAAACAGTCCCACCCAATCAATAGGGTCACATCTCATGCTGGCGGTCATATTATACTCCCAGTCATGCCACAGAACTCATAATAGCAGTGCAGAAGGCGGACGTAATAAAGTTTCTGTCCTGGAATAAAAGACTATACACTAGATTGGAACATCCCATTATAGATTATGTGCGTCACTGAACTGCACAACTCCAGCAAAATCCCCCGCTGAGGCATACGGAGCACAACAGAGCGGCCGTGCTGCGATTAATCTGCGCCAAGAGGTTTAATGCTCAAAATTATTATATTCAGCACTAAAAACATTGGGAGCTTGATATGTAAATGAACGCAGAGTGCCTGATGACATCAGAGAGCGTCACAAGTGCCGGCGCTCTGATGGTGGCGTGGATGACATTCCCAGAACATGACGCCATTCTTCTGCTCCTAGGGGTGGTCTCTCGCGCGCGCCACACACACACACACACACACACACACACACACACACACACACACACACACGTTGCTATACATAAACACACTTAAAGCTGCAGTTCAAGCATTTTCCTGCATGTGTTTTTTTTAAATAAATCAGTTCTGTAGTAAGAAAAAATACTTTAAGCATTTTCTGTTTTAAAAACAAAAACTTTGAAAGACCAATTTTCTTGTATTCTATTTTAAACAAGCATGTTTGTTCCTATAGCAACAATTTACATTCCCCAGATCTAAAGATGTCGCCAAACTTCGCCGATCAATAGACGGAGAACGAATTGACCGGCAGCTATGCAGTTTAGGTAAGTAGAGATTGCCCACAAGAAAATATTAAAGTTAAAAAAAAAAAAAAAACAGGAGCTTGAACTGCAGCTTTAAATACGGATTTGTTTGCCCATTATGGAGTCACAATGACTATTGTACAACCTTTTACAGTATATACTTTAGATTGTTCTTGTTAACTCTATATCCACTATATACTCTTATTGGTTAATCGTACTGTAGGAACAGGTATATTATTGCAAATGTAATATTTATTTATTACGCACATTATTTGTGCATTACTTTAGAATTAGTGTGTGTAACACTTTATATATCACACTTAGGGTGGCGCTTCATGTTTTTTATTCTGGACACACGTCTACGTATAAATAGATATAATAACTATACACACTAATTAAAACCAAATTCTTTACATCGATCAGGCATGGCAACTCCAGTCCTCAAAGACCAGCAGGTCAGGTTAAGCATATTACCGCTTCAGCACAGTTGGCTCACCTGAAGTCCGAGGCACCTGTGCTGAAGCAGAGTTTGATTGTGCCACCTGTGCTGAAGCTGGGATATCCTTAACCTGACCTGTTGGTGACCTTTGAGTACTGGAGTTGCCCATGCCTGACAGATGAGACACACACACACTCACACTCACACTCACACTCTCTCCGGAGCGGCCCCCCAGCATTGCCACTTCCACCTATGTGACGTTGTGCTGCGGACAGACCCCTCTTCCTGTGGCAGCTGAAGGAAGCAGACGGGACAGATCGAGGGCATGCGTTTTACCCTGGCGCCCGGCATCGATACGATTACACACCACCACATTGATTGCCACAGAACACCCCCCCCCTCCCATAACGAATACCCAGATAATTTGCCCTCGTCCAAAGGGAGAAGCACCTTTTCACATGAAAAAGCTTCTTACTGAACATACAGGCTTCTCTCTGGGAGCAAATCTCACGTTTTGGGAAAACAAGGTGCTTCTTGCTATGAATCCGGTATCTGGCGGGGAAATGAAGGCCCTGCCGGCACCGTGCGTGACACAGCGTGGAACATGAGGGCCCTGCCGGCACCGTGCGTGAGACACAGCATGGAACATGAGGGCCCTGCCGGCACCGTGCGTGAGACACAGCGTGGAACAGGAGGGCCCTGCCGGCACCGTGCGTGAGACACAGCGTGGAACATGAGGACCCTGCCTGCACCGTGCGTGACACAGCGTGGAACATGAGGGCCCTGCCTGCACCGTGCGTGAGACACAGCGTGGAACAGGAGGGCCCTGCCGGCACCGTGCGTGACACAGCGTGGAACAGGAGGGCCCTGCCTGCACCGTGCGTGAGACACAGCGTGGAACATGAGGGCCCTGCCTGCACCGTGCGTGACACAGCGTGGAACATGAGGGCCCTGCCTGCACCGTGCGTGACACAGCGTGGAACAGGAGGGCCCTGCCTGCACCGTGCGTGACACAGCGTGGAACAGGAGGGCCCTGCCTGCACCGTGCGTGACACAGCGTGGAACATGAGGGCCCTGCCGGCACCGTGCGTGAGACACAGCGTGGAACAGGAGGACCCTGCCTGCACCGTGCGTGAGACACAGCGTGGAACATGAGGGCCCTGCCTGCACCGTGCGTGAGACACAGCGTGGACAGGAGGGCCCTGCCGGCACCGTGCGTGAGACACAGCGTGGAACAGGAGGGCCCTGCCTGCACCGTGCGTGAGACACAGCGTGGAACAGGAGGGCCCTGCCTGCACCGTGCGTGACACAGCGTGGAACATGAGGGCCCTGCCTGCACCGTGCGTGACAAACAGCGTGGAACATGAGGGCCCTGCCTGCACTGTGCGTGAGACAGCGTGGAACAGGAGGGCCCTGCCGGCACCGTGCGTGACACAGCGTGGAACAGGAGGGCCCTGCCGGCACCGTGCGTGAGACACAGCGTGGAACAGGAGGGCCCTGCCTGCACCGTGCGTGAGACACAGCGTGGACATGAGGGCCCTGCCTGCACCGTGCGTGAGACACAGCGTGGAACAGGAGGGCCCTGCCTGCACCGTGCGTGACAAACAGCGTGGAACAGGAGGGCCCTGCCTGCACTGTGCGTGAGACAGCGTGGAACATGAGGGCCCTGCCTGCACCGTGCGTGAGACACAGCGTGGAACATGAGGGCCCTGCCTGCACCGTGCGTGACACAGCGTGGAACATGAGGGCCCTGCCTGCACCGTGCGTGAGACACAGCGTGGAACATGAGGGCCCTGCCTGCACCGTGCGTGAGACACAGCATGGAACATGAGGGCCCTGCCTGCACCGTGCGTGAGACACAGCGTGGAACATGAGGGCCCTGCCGGCACCGTGCGTGACACAGCGTGGAACATGAGGACCCTGCCTGCACCGTGCGTGAGACACAGCGTGGAACATGAGGGCCCTGCCGGCACCGTGCGTGACACAGCGTGGAACAGGAGGGCCCTGCCTGCACCGTGCGTGACACAGCGTGGAACAGGAGGGCCCTGCCGGCACCGTGCGTGAGACACAGCGTGGAACAGGAGGGCCCTGCCTGCACCGTGCGTGAGACACAGCGTGGACATGAGGGCCCTGCCTGCACCGTGCGTGAGACACAGCGTGGAACAGGAGGGCCCTGCCGGCACCGTGCGTGACACAGCGTGGAACAGGAGGGCCCTGCCTGCACCGTGCGTGAGACAGCGTGGAACATGAGGGCCCTGCCGGCACCGTGCGTGAGACACAGCGTGGAACATGAGGGCCCTGCCTGCACCGTGCGTGAGACACAGCGTGGAACATGAGGGCCCTGCCTGCACCGTGCGTGACAAACAGCGTGGAACATGAGGGCCCTGCCTGCACCGTGCGTGAGACACCGCGTGGAACAGGAGGGCCCTGCCTGCACCGTGCGTGAGACACAGCGTGGAACATGAGGGCCCTGCCGGCACCGTGCGTGAGACACAGCGTGGAACATGAGGGCCCTGCCGGCACCGTGCGTGAGACACAGCGTGGAACATGAGGGCCCTGCCTGCACCGTGCGTGACACAGCGTGGAACAGGAGGGCCCTGCCGGCACCGTGCGTGAGACACAGCGTGGAACATGAGGGCCCTGCCGGCACCGTGCGTGACACAGCGTGGAACAGGAGGGCCCTGCCTGCACCGTGCGTGACACAGCGTGGAACAGGAGGGCCCTGCCGGCACCGTGCGTGAGACACAGCGTGGAACATGAGGGCCCTGCCTGCACCGTGCGTGACACAGCGTGGAACAGGAGGGCCCTGCCGGCACCGTGCGTGAGACAGCGTGGAACAGGAGGGCCCTGCCGGCACCGTGCGTGACACAGCGTGGAACAGGAGGGCCCTGCCGGCACCGTGCGTGACACAGCGTGGAACATGAGGGCCCTGCCTGCACCGTGCGTGACACAGCGTGGAACATGAGGGCCCTGCCGGCACCGTGCGTGACACAGCGTGGAACATGAAGGCCCTGCCTGCACCGTGCGTGAGACACAGCGTGGAACAGGAGGGCCCTGCCTGCACCGTGCGTGAGACACAGCGTGGAACAGGAGGACCCTGCCTGCACCGTGCGTGACAAACAGCGTGAACATGAGGGCCCTGCCTGCACCGTGCGTGACACAGCGTGGAACAGGAGGGCCCTGCCTGCACCGTGCGTGAGACACAGCGTGGAACATGAGGGCCCTGCCTGCACTGTGCGTGACACAGCGTGGAACAGGAGGGCCCTGCCGGCACCGTGCGTGACACAGCGTGGAACAGGAGGGCCCTGCCTGCACCGTGCGTGAGACAGCGTGGAACATGAGGGCCCTGCCGGCACCGTGCGTGAGACACAGCGTGGAACATGAGGGCCCTGCCGGCACCGTGCGTGACACAGCGTGGAACAGGAGGGCCCTGCCGGCACCGTGCGTGACACAGCGTGGAACATGAGGGCCCTGCCTGCACCGTGCGTGACAAACAGCGTGGAACATGAGGGCCCTGCCTGCACCGTGCGTGACAAACAGCGTGGAACATGAGGGCCCTGCCTGCACCGTGCGTGAGACACAGCGTGGAACAGGAGGGCCCTGCCTGCACCGTGCGTGACACAGCGTGGAACAGGAGGGCCCTGCCTGCACCGTGCGTGACACAGCGTGGAACAGGAGGGCCCTGCCGGCACCGTGCGTGAGACACAGCGTGGAACATGAGGGCCCTGCCGGCACCGTGCGTGACACAGCGTGGAACAGGAGGGCCCTGCCGGCACCGTGCGTGACACAGCGTGGAACAGGAGGGCCCTGCCTGCACCGTGCGTGACACAGCGTGGAACATGAGGGCCCTGCCGGCACCGTGCGTGACACAGCGTGGAACATGAGGGCCCTGCCGGCACCGTGCGTGACACAGCGTGGAACATGAAGGCCCTGCCTGCACCGTGCGTGACAGCGTGGAACATGAGGGCCCTGCCTGCACCGTGCGTGACACAGCGTGGAACATGAGGACCCTGCCGGCACCGTGCGTGACACAGCGTGGAACATGAGGGCCCTGCCGGCACCGTGCGTGAGACACAGCGTGGAACAGGAGGGCCCTGCCTGCACCGTGCGTGACACAGCGTGGAACAGGAGGGCCCTGCCTGCACCGTGCGTGACACAGCGTGGAACAGGAGGGCCCTGCCTGCACCGTGCGTGAGACACAGCGTGGAACATGAGGGCCCTGCCTGCACTGTGCGTGACACAGCGTGGAACAGGAGGACCCTGCCTGCACCGTGCGTGACACAGCGTGGAACAGGAGGGCCCTGCCTGCACCGTGCGTGACACAGCGTGGAACATGAGGGCCCTGCCTGCACTGTGCGTGACACAGCGTGGAACAGGAGGACCCTGCCTGCACCGTGCGTGACACAGCGTGGAACATGAGGGCCCTGCCTGCACCGTGCGTGACAAACAGCGTGAACATGAGGACCCTGCCTGCACCGTGCGTGAGACACAGCGTGGAACATGAGGGCCCTGCCTGCACCGTGCGTGAGACACAGCGTGGAACATGAGGGCCCTGCCTGCACCGTGCGTGACACAGCGTGGAACAGGAGGACCCTGCCTGCACCGTGCGTGACAAACAGCGTGGAACAGGAGGGCCCTGCCGGCACCGTGCGTGACACAGCGTGGAACAGGAGGGCCCTGCCTGCACCGTGCGTGACAAACAGCGTGGAACAGGAGGGCCCTGCCTGCACCGTGCGTGACAAACAGCGTGGAACAGGAGGGCCCTGCCTGCACCGTGCGTGACAAACAGCGTGGAACAGGAGGGCCCTGCCGGCACCGTGCGTGACACAGCGTGGAACAGGAGGGCCCTGCCTGCACCGTGCGTGACAAACAGCGTGGAACAGGAGGGCCCTGCCTGCACCGTGCGTGACACAGCGTGGAACATGAGGGCCCTGCCGGCACCGTGCGTGACACAGCGTGGAACAGGAGGGCCCTGCCTGCACCGTGCGTGACACAGCGTGGAACATGAGGGCCCTGCCTGCACCGTGCGTGACACAGCGTGGAACATGAGGGCCCTGCCGGCACCGTGCGTGACACAGCGTGGAACAGGAGGGCCCTGCCTGCACCGTGCGTGACACAGCGTGGAACAGGAGGGCCCTGCCTGCACCGTGCGTGAGACACAGCGTGGAACATGAGGGCCCTGCCTGCACCGTGCGTGAGACACAGCGTGGAACAGGAGGGCCCTGCCTGCACCGTGCGTGAGACACAGCGTGGAACATGAAGGCCCTGCCTGCACCGTGCGTGACACAGCGTGGAACATGAGGACCCTGCCTGCACCGTGCGTGACACAGCGTGGAACAGGAGGGCCCTGCCTGCACCGTGCGTGACAAACAGCGTGGAACATGAGGGCCCTGCCGGCACCGTGCGTGACACAGCGTGGAACATGAGGACCCTGCCTGCACCGTGCGTGACAAACAGCGTGGAACATGAGGGCCCTGCCGGCACCGTGCGTGAGACACAGCGTGGAACATGAGGGCCCTGCCGGCACCGTGCGTGACACAGCGTGGAACAGGAGGGCCCTGCCTGCACCGTGTGTGACACAGCGTGGAACATGAGGACCCTGCCTGCACCGTGCGTGACAAACAGCGTGGAACAGGAGGACCCTGCCTGCACCGTGCGTGACACAGCGTGGAACAGGAGGACCCTGCCTGCACCGTGCGTGAGACACAGCGTGGAACAGGAGGGCCCTGCCTGCACTGTGCGTGACACAGCGTGGAACAGGAGGGCCCTGCCTGCACCGTGCGTGACAAACTGCGTGGAACATGAGGGCCCTGCCGGCACCGTGCGTGACACAGCGTGGAACAGGAGGGCCCTGCCTGCACCGTGCGTGAGACACAGCGTGGAACAGGAGGGCCCTGCCGGCACCGTGCGTGACACAGCGTGGAACATGAGGGCCCTGCCTGCACCGTGCGTGAGACACAGCGTGGAACAGGAGGGCCCTGCCGGAACCGTGCGTGACACAGCGTGGAACAGGAGGGCCCTGCCTGCACCGTGCGTGACAAACAGCGTGGAACAGGAGGACCCTGCCTGCACCGTGCGTGACAAACAGCGTGGAACAGGAGGGCCCTGCCTGCACCGTGCGTGAGACACAGCGTGGTACATGAGGGCCCTGCCTGCACCGTGCGTGAGACACAGCGTGGAACATGAGGGCCCTGCCTGCACCGTGCGTGACACAGCGTGGAACAGGAGGGCCCTGCCTGCACCGTGCGTGACACAGCGTGGAACAGGAGGGCCCTGCCTGCACCGTGCGTGAGACACAGCGTGGAACATGAGGGCCCTGCCTGCACCGTGCGTGACAAACAGCGTGGAACATGAGGGCCCTGCCGGCACCGTGCGTGACACAGCGTGGAACAGGAGGGCCCTGCCGGCACCGTGCGTGACACAGCGTGGAACATGAGGGCCCTGCCTGCACTGTGCGTGAGACACAGCGTGGAACATGAGGGCCCTGCCTGCACCGTGCGTGAGACACAGCGTGGAACATGAGGGCCCTGCCGGCACCGTGCGTGACACAGCGTGGAACAGGAGGACCCTGCCTGCACCGTGCGTGAGACACAGCGTGGAACATGAGGGCCCTGCCAGCACCGTGCGTGAGACACAGCGTGGAACATGAGGGCCCTGCCTGCACCGTGCGTGAGACACAGCGTGGAACATGAAGGCCCTGCCTGCACCGTGCGTGAGACACAGCGTGGAACATGAGGACCCTGCCAGCACCGTGCGTGAGACACAGCGTGGAACATGAGGGCCCTGCCGGCACCGTGCGTGACACAGCGTGGAACATGAGGGCCCTGCCTGCACCGTGCGTGAGACACAGCGTGGAACATGAAGGCCCTGCCTGCACCGTGCGTGAGACACAGCGTGGACATGAGGACCCTGCCTGCACCGTGCGTGACACACAGCGTGGAACAGGAGGGCCCTGCCTGCACCGTGTGTGACACAGCGTGGAACATGAGGGCCCTGCCTGCACCGTGCATGACAAACAGCGTGGAACATGAGGGCCCTGCCTGCACCGTGCGTGACACAGCGTGAACATGAGGACCCTGCCTGCACCGTGCGTGACACACAGCGTGGAACAGGAGGGCCCTGCCTGCACCGTGTGTGACACAGCGTGGAACATGAGGGCCCTGCCTGCACCGTGCATGACAAACAGCGTGGAACATGAGGACCCTGCCTGCACCGTGCGTGAGACACAGCGTGGAACAGGAGGGCCCTGCCTGCACCGTGCGTGAGACACAGCGTGGAACATGAGGGCCCTGCCTGCACCGTGCATGACAAACAGCGTGGAACATGAGGACCCTGCCTGCACCGTGCGTGAGACACAGCGTGGAACAGGAGGGCCCTGCCTGCACCGTGCGTGACACAGCGTGAACATGAGGGCCCTGCCTGCACCGTGCGTGAGACACAGCGTGGAACAGGAGGGCCCTGCCTGCACCGTGCGTGACACAGCGTGGAACATGAGGGCCCTGCCTGCACCGTGCGTGACACAGCGTGGAACAGGAGGGCCCTGCCTGCACCGTGCGTGACAAACAGCGTGGAACATGAGGGCCCTGCCTGCACCGTGCGTGAGACACAGCGTGGAACAGGAGGACCCTGCCTGCACTGTGTGTGACACAGCGTGGAACATGAGGACCCTGCCTGCACCGTGCGTGAGACACAGCGTGGAACAGGAGGGCCCTGCCTGCACCGTGCGTGACACAGCGTGGAACAGGAGGACCCTGCCTGCACCGTGCGTGACACACAGCGTGGAACAGGAGGGCCCTGCCTGCACCGTGCGTGACACAGCGTGGAACATGAGGACCCTGCCTGCACCGTGCGTGAGACACAGCGTGGAACAGGAGGACCCTGCCTGCACTGTGTGTGACACAGCGTGGAACATGAGGACCCTGCCTGCACCGTGCGTGACACAGCGTGGAACATGAGGACCCTGCCTGCACCGTGCGTGAGACACAGCGTGGAACAGGAGGACCCTGCCTGCACTGTGTGTGACACAGCGTGGAACATGAAGGCCCTGCCTGCACCGTGCGTGACACAGCGTGGAACAGGAGGACCCTGCCTGCACCGTGCGTGACACACAGCGTGGAACAGGAGGGCCCTGCCTGCACCGTGCGTGAGACACAGCGTGGAACATGAGGGCCCTGCCTGCACCGTGTGTGACACAGCGTGGAACATGAGGGCCCTGCCGGCACCGTGCGTGACAAACAGCGTGGAACATGAGGGCCCTGCCTGCACCGTGCGTGAGACACAGCGTGGAACAGGAGGGCCCTGCCTGCACCGTGCGTGAGACACAGCGTGGAACATGAGGGCCCTGCCTGCACCGTGCGTGAGACACAGCGTGGAACATGAGGGCCCTGCCTGCACCGTGCGTGAGACACAGCGTGGAACATGAGGGCCCTGCCTGCACCGTGCGTGAGACACAGCGTGGAACATGAGGGCCCTGCCGGCACCGTGCGTGAGACACAGCGTGGAACATGAGGGCCCTGCCTGCACCGTGCGTGAGACACAGCGTGGAACAGGAGGGCCCTGCCTGCACTGTGCGTGAGACACAGCGTGGAACATGAGGGCCCTGCCTGCACCGTGCGTGAGACACAGCGTGGAACATGAGGGCCCTGCCTGCACCGTGCGTGAGACACAGCGTGGAACATGAGGGCCCTGCCTGCACCGTGCGTGAGACACAGCGTGGAACATGAGGGCCCTGCCTGCACCGTGCGTGACAAACAGCGTGGAACAGGAGGGCCCTGCCGGCACCGTGCGTGACACAGCGTGGAACAGGAGGACCCTGCCTGCACCGTGCGTGAGACACAGCGTGGAACATGAGGGCCCTGCCTGCACCGTGCGTGACACAGCGTGGAACATGAGGACCCTGCCTGCACCGTGCGTGACACAGCGTGGAACATGAGGGCCCTGCCTGCACCGTGCGTGAGACACAGCGTGGAACATGAGGGCCCTGCCTGCACCGTGCGTGACAGCGTGGAACAGGAGGACCCTGCCTGCACCGTGCGTGACACAGCGTGGAACATGAGGACCCTGCCTGCACCGTGCGTGACACAGCGTGGAACAGGAGGGCCCTGCCTGCACCGTGCGTGAGACACAGCGTGGAACAGGAGGGCCCTGCCTGCACCGTGCGTGACACAGCGTGGAACATGAGGGCCCTGCCTGCACCGTGCGTGACAGCGTGGAACAGGAGGACCCTGCCTGCACCGTGCGTGACAGCGTGGAACAGGAGGACCCTGCCTGCACCGTGCGTGAGACACAGCGTGGAACATGAGGGCCCTGCCTGCACCGTGCGTGACAGCGTGGAACAGGAGGACCCTGCCTGCACCGTGCGTGACAGCGTGGAACAGGAGGACCCTGCCGGCACCGTGCGTGAAACAGCGTGGAACAGGAGGACCCTGCCGGCACCGTGTGTGACACAGCGTGGAACATGAGGACCCTGCCTGCACCGTGCGTGAGACACAGCGTGGAACAGGAGGGCCCTGCCTGCACCGTGCGTGAGACACAGCGTGGAACAGGAGGGCCCTGCCTGCACCGTGCGTGACACAGCGTGGAACATGAGGGCCCTGCCGGCACCGTGCGTGACACAGCGTGGAACATGAAGGCCCTGCCGGCACCGTGCGTGACACAGCGTGGAACATGAGGGCCCTGCCTGCACCGTGCGTGACACAGCGTGGAACATGAAGGCCCTGCCGGCACCGTGCGTGACACAGCGTGGAACATGAAGGCCCTGCCTGCACCATGCGTGAGACACAGCGTGGAACATGAGGGCCCTGCCTGCACCGTGCGTGAGACACAGCGTGGAACATGAGGGCCCTGCCTGCACCGTGCGTGAGACACAGTGTGGAACATGAGGGCCCTGCCTGCACCGTGCGTGACACAGCGTGGAACAGGAGGGCCCTGCCTGCACCGTGCGTGACACAGCGTGGAACAGGAGGGCCCTGCCTGCACCGTGCGTGAAACAGCGTGGAACAGGAGGACCCTGCCTGCACCGTGCGTGAGACACAGCGTGAACATGAGGGCCCTGCCTGCACCGTGCGTGAGACACAGCGTGGAACATGAGGGCCCAGCCTGCACCGTGCGTGACACAGCGTGGACATGAGGGCCCTGCCTGCACCGTGCGTGAGACACAGCGTGGAACAGGAGGGCCCTGCCTGCACCGTGCGTGAGACACAGCGTGGAACATGAGGGCCCAGCCTGCACCGTGCGTGACACAGCGTGGACATGAGGGCCCTGCCTGCACCGTGCGTGAGACACAGCGTGGAACAGGAGGGCCCTGCCTGCACCGTGCGTGAGACACAGCGTGGAACATGAGGACCCTGCCTGCACCGTGCGTGAGACACAGCGTGGAACAGGAGGGCCCTGCCTGCACCGTGCGTGAGACACAGCGTGGAACATGAGGGCCCTGCCGGCACCGTGCGTGACAAACAGCGTGGAACAGGAGGGCCCTGCCGGCACCGTGCGTGAGACACAGCGTGGAACATGAGGACCCTGCCTGCACCGTGCGTGAGACACAGCGTGGAACATGAGGACCCTGCCTGCACCGTGCGTGACACAGCGTGGAACAGGAGGGCCCTGCCTGCACCGTGCGTGACACAGCGTGGAACATGAGGACCCTGCCTGCACCGTGCGTGACACAGCGTGGAACATGAAGGCCCTGCCTGCACCGTGCGTGAGACACAGCGTGGAACATGAGGGCCCTGCCTGCACCGTGCGTGACACAGCGTGGAACATGAGGGCCCTGCCGGCACCGTGCGTGACACAGCGTGGACATGAGGGCCCTGCCTGCACCGTGCGTGACACAGCGTGGAACATGAGGACCCTGCCTGCACCGTGCGTGACACAGCGTGGAACATGAGGACCCTGCCGGCACCGTGCGTGACACAGCGTGGAACAGGAGGGCCCTGCCTGCACCGTGCGTGACACAGCGTGGAACAGGAGGGCCCTGCCTGCACCGTGCGTGAGACACAGCGTGGAACATGAGGGCCCTGCCTGCACCGTGCGTGACAAACAGCGTGGAACAGGAGGGCCCTGCCTGCACCGTGCGTGAGACACAGCGTGGAACATGAGGGCCCTGCCTGCACCGTGCGTGACAAACAGCGTGGAACAGGAGGGCCCTGCCTGCACCGTGCGTGACACAGCGTGGAACATGAGGACCCTGCCTGCACCGTGCGTGACACAGCGTGGAACATGAGGACCCTGCCTGCACCGTGCGTGACACAGCGTGGAACATGAGGACCCTGCCTGCACCGTGCGTGAGACACAGCGTGGAACATGAGGGCCCTGCCTGCACCGTGCGTGACACAGCGTGGAACAGGAGGGCCCTGCCGGCACCGTGCGTGACACAGCGTGGAACAGGAGGGCCCTGCCTGCACCGTGCGTGACAAACAGCGTGGAACAGGAGGGCCCTGCCTGCACCGTGCGTGAGACACAGCGTGGAACATGAGGGCCCTGCCTGCACCGTGCGTGACAAACAGCGTGGAACAGGAGGGCCCTGCCTGCACCGTGCGTGAGACACAGCGTGGACATGAGGGCCCTGCCTGCACCGTGCGTGAGACACAGCGTGGAACAGGAGGGCCCTGCCGGCACCGTGCGTGACACAGCGTGGAACAGGAGGGCCCTGCCTGCACCGTGCGTGACACAGCGTGGAACAGGAGGGCCCTGCCGGCACCGTGCGTGAGACACAGCGTGGAACATGAGGGCCCTGCCTGCACCGTGCGTGAGACACAGCGTGGAACATGAGGGCCCTGCCTGCACCGTGCGTGACAAACAGCGTGGACATGAGGGCCCTGCCTGCACCGTGCGTGAGACACAGCGTGGAACAGGAGGGCCCTGCCTGCACCGTGCGTGACAAACAGCGTGGACATGAGGGCCCTGCCTGCACCGTGCGTGACAAACAGCGTGGAACATGAGGGCCCTGCCTGCACCGTGCGTGAGACACAGCGTGGAACATGAGGGCCCTGCCTGCACTGTGCGTGACAAACAGCGTGGAACAGGAGGGCCCTGCCTGCACCGTGCGTGAGACACAGCGTGGACATGAGGGACTTTCATTAGGAAAAGTGGACAGAGGCTGCAAAAATAAATAAATAAAAGAAAGAATGGTCCCAATCACAGCCGATATATACTGTACACCCAAATATTTCCATTATCAGCGGCATTTTAACGGTGAGAGATTTTTTTTTTTTAAATAGATGCCCCCAATATAACCTCAGAGCGTGCAGTATTTATTCTATTACATGCCGTGTCTGGTAGGGTGCTATTTTTATTAAAGAATTAAAGTAGGGGGTCTCCGGGGTGGAACTGCGTTAATTTGAGCTGCGGGACCCCCTGCTTCCAGAGTTACTTACTTGCGTAAGGCGCGCCAGTATCTTTGTGAAGTTTAAATGTCCAGGTCACGCTGGCCAATAGGATGCAGCCCCAGGTGTCGTCACGGCTTCCTATTGGCCCGCATAACATGGGACATTTAAAGTAAGTCGCCATTATGTTAGCCACACTGTTTCTCTGACTGCAGAGACACGGCACCCCCTGCGGACGTAAGTATCTCTGGAAACAGGGGTCCCCAGAGCCGAAATAAAACGCAGATCAGCCCCAGAGACCTTGCTTCAATTCTGCAATTACATTTTTTTTTTTTAAATAATTTAAAAAACGCAATGTAGCCGGTTTGCGGCTTTAAAACACTATTTATCCAATATTTAAAAAAAAAAAAAAATTAAAATCAACGTAACAGTGCAGTTGGTTTCCTATAAAGCAGCAAAAGCGTATATGTTTTTAATTAAATAAATCAGTTCTCTAGTATTAAATACTTACTGTATTTTTTTATTTTTTATTATTCAACTCTTAATGCCATTTTAAATGAGTTTTAAAGCATCCTGTGATTCCTATAGCAGGTTTAGCCACCTCCCCAGCAGTGCGAGATCTGCGTAACATTTTCCTGTTTGGGATCATTTGTTGCCAATGTTCCCAGCAGTTTCAAATGTAAACTGGAGCAATAAGTAATGTTACCGTTGTAATATAAGGATACATTGCAGCTGCTGAGTTACACTGACTGAAACAGACATTATATTAGGCACACAATCAGGATTTTGACAGAATATAACAGGAGCAGCAAACGATGGCCAGTTTAGGTAACATTGTCACACGCTTCACATATAAAAATAAAAAAAACAGGGCGGGGAATGTAGAATTGCGGGTTTAAGAAATGCTGAAAGCGGAGATTTGGCAGTTTCTGGTAGCTGCAATAATGCAGAGCAGCGCATTGCTGCTCCCTCTGGCAGCCAAGAGGTTAAGTGAGCGCGAGAAAATGCTTAAAATCGGAAATATGTCAGCCAAACCAGATTACACGCCCGAATGATCGCCCAAGCTGGCAGGGACGGGAAATGCCCGCTCAGGTAAGCTGCTAGTTACAATATACCAAAACAGTCACATGCTGCGACGAGGGGAGGGGGTTACCCAGAATCCAACGGGTTATCGGCTGCCTCTCGTGACGAAGGCCTCTGACAGGTAAAGGGGGCTCATGGAATATTAACCGCTTCAGTCCCACCTATGAATAAGCTGAACGAAGGCCAGCAATACATTCCCAATCAGGGGCTGCCAACAGGTCAGAGAATCCCTGCTTCAGCACAGGTGGCTCAGTCAACAACTGCACCACACCTGTGCTGAAGCAGGGATATCCTGAAAACCTGACCCGTTGGTGGCCCTCGAGGACTGCAGTTGGCCCCCGTGGTGTAATCGTTCTAACACCAGCTCATGTAAGCATCGGTGTGCTTCTGGGCAGTGTATAACGCACCAATGGCCTTATTTACCCAGCAGCCTCTTGCAGCAGGACACCTTCCAGCACGGTCAAATCAATAGGTCGTAAGGAGTCGTGGCAGAAGCCTGCTTAGTAAACATGGGACTGTTTACTGGCGTCGGCCAATACCAGCAGGAGTATTTAGGGCAGAGTTAGCAGACAATTTAATGAGATATATTAATATTTGCGTTGTGGTCCAACAATTTCCTCTCATGGCCACAGACATCTAATATATATATATGAGGACTGGAGTTGAGCACCCCTGCACTAAGGCAGTAAAGCTCCCTCTGGCTTAAAAACCCCAACTAATATTTCAGACGAACGCCAAGAGAAAGAACGGAATATCTGACACATACATTTCCAAAGATTGCTATAGAGGCCCATGAGGCAGTGTGACATTTACACTATCACATTAACATATGCAAAATACTCCACACAAAATAAAAAGAAACATACTATTTTACTTGGAAGCAGTTATCCTGGACACGTGATGTTACGTTCAGAGCCCGAATTGCACTAGGGGTCAACGCGGCTTCCGCCCCTTCTAGAACAACGCCCCTTCTAGAACAACACAGACCTGTCGTATTGCCCACGTAATGCAGCGCTGTGAAAATGACGGCTTTGTTCTGATCCAGAAGAAGCATGAGGGAAAAATCATTATCAACGAGCTTCACAGTCTGTGTGAAAGCTTCACTGTCACAAACATCACACATGCTACACAGCATATAGGAGTATGTCAATTACTTATTAATGCGTCATGTATAACCGCTATAATCTACACTGTAGCATTTTATGGTGCAGCCTTGCTTCAGCCGCTGGACCGGCCCACGACACTTGTAAACCACAAATCCCCCAAAAAAGGATTACACAGAACCAAAGGCCTTTAAAAGCCCCGTCCACTGACCTCAGAACAACTTTCTTCAAGTGTCTCTCCCTCATTCGTCTGCATGGGAAAGAAAAAGGTGTGCAAAATGGTGCAGAATCACACACAGGTACTGTCTGCAAGAGAAGACGGAGGAGGAAAGAGAAGCCGGGTTACTCGCAGTGGCAACAAGAACGAGGAGAAAGCAGAGTCGGCTGTTGAACGAGAAGTCTGCCGGCCAGATCGCCAACCCGCCTCCGCCATTTTAAAAATGTCATCAGGTCTGAGAACACCCCGTTGGCCCAAATACATCCCACCCCATTTTCCAGAAGCCGGGCAGCAGATATTAAGCTTTGGCAGCATAAAGGGATTTGAAATTTAATGGGGAGGGGTGTTGATGAGCGATCCTACCTTTCACCAGCTCCGAGTGTGATTAAAGCCAGCAAGGTGGCAAATCCGGGGTACAGTCAGCGCACAAAGCAAGAGACAAAAGCCCTGGGGGGGAGGAAAAAAACACAAACACAACGGCTAAGCAATTGTACAACAATCATGTGCCTGACCTGGCAGAATGTATTCTTACGGCAGCAGAAAAACCTACATACGAACTACCCAGAATGCACTGCAAAGAGGGTAAGAATGGTGGGACATGCACTCTAGAAAGTGGTATAATGAACAAATCTAAATATGAACGTAAAGAGGTGGAGGCTTCTGTACCAAAAAACTCTTCCCCTCACTGCAGCACATCTAACAACCATCCAGTACCCCCCCCCCCCATTCCCCAGCTCCACCAACCCCCCTCATTCCCCAGCTCCACCAACCCCCCAGCTCCACCAACCCCCCTCATCCCCAAGCTCCACCAACCCCCCTCATTCCCCAGCTCGACCAACTCCCCTCATTCCCCAGCTCCACCAACCCCCCTCATTCCCCAGCTCCACCAACCCCCCTCATCTCCAAGCTCCACCAACTCCCCTCATTCCCCAGCTCCACCAACCCCCCTCTTTCCCCAGCTCCACCAACCCCCCTCTTTCCCCAGCTCCACCAACCCCCCTCTTTCCCCAGCTGCACCAACCCACCTCATCCCCCAGCTCCACCAACCCCCCTCATTCCCCAGCTCCACCAACACCCCTCATTCCCCAGCTCCACCAACACCCCTCATTCCCCAGCTCCACCAACACCCCTCATTCCCCAGCTCCACCAACCCCCTCATTCCCCAGCTCCACCAACCCCCCTCATTCCCCAGCTCCACCAACACCCCTCATTCCCCAGCTCCACCAACCCCCTCATTCCCCAGCTCCACCAACCCCCCTCATTCCCCAGCTCCACCAACACCCCTCATTCCCCAGCTCCACCAACTCCCCTCATCCCCCAGCTCCACCAACCCCCCTCATTCCCCAGCTCCACCAACACCTCATTCCCCAGCTCCACCAACACCCCTCATTCCCCAGCTCCACCAACACCCCTCATTCCCCAGCTCCACCAACCCCCCTCATTCCCCAGCTCCACCAACCCCCCTCATTCCCCAGCTCCACCAACACCCCTCATTCCCCAGCTCCACCAACCCCCCTCATTCCCCAGCTCCACCAACCCCCCTCATTCCCCAGCTCCACCAACCCCCTCATTCCCCAGCTCCACCAACCCCCCTCATTCCCCAGCTCCACCAACCCCCCTCATTCCCCAGCGCTACCAACTCCCCTCATTCCCCAGCTCCACCAACACCCCTCATCCCCCAGCTCCACCAACACCCCTCAACCCAATACACTCCACCAGCACCCCTAGCTCCACCAACCTCCCTCATCCCCCCCCAATACCCTCAGCACCAACCTCCCTCATCCCCCCAAAACCCTCAGCACCAACCTCCCTCATTCCCCAGCTCGACCAACTCCCCTCATTCCCCAGCTCCACCAACCCCCCTCATTCCCCAGCTCCACCAACCCCCCTCATCTCCAAGCTCCACCAACCCCCCTTTCCCCAGCTCCACCAACCCCCCTCTTTCCCCAGCTGCACCAACCCACCTCATCCCCCAGCTCCACCAACCCCCCTCATTCCCCAGCTCCACCAACACCCCTCATTCCCCAGCTCCACCAACACCCCTCATTCCCCAGCTCCACCAACACCCCTCATTCCCCAGCTCCACCAACCCCCTCATTCCCCAGCTCCACCAACCCCCTCATTCCCCAGCTCCACCAACCCCCCTCATTCCCCAGCTCCACCAACCCCCCTCATTCCCCAGCTCCACCAACACCCCTCATTCCCCAGCTCCACCAACTCCCCTCATCCCCCAGCTCCACCAACTCCCCTCATCCCCCAGCTCCACCAACCCCCCTCATTCCCCAGCTCCACCAACACCTCATTCCCCAGCTCCACCAACACCCCTCATTCCCCAGCTCCACCAACACCCCTCATTCCCCAGCTCCACCAACCCCCCTCATTCCCCAGCTCCACCAACCCCCCTCATTCCCCAGCTCCACCAACACCCCTCATTCCCCAGCTCCACCAACCCCCCTCATTCCCCAGCTCCACCAACCCCCCTCATTCCCCAGCTCCACCAACCCCCCTCATTCCCCAGCTCCACCAACCCCCCTCATTCCCCAGCTCCACCAACACCCCTCATTCCCCAGCTCCACCGACCCCCCTCATCCCCCAGCTCCACCAACCCCCTCATCCCCCAGCTCCCTCATCCCCCAGCTCCACCAACCCCCTCATCCCCCAGCTCCACCAACCCCCTCATTCCCCAGCTCCACCAACACCTCATTCCCCAGCTCCACCAACACCCCTCATTCCCCAGCTCCACCAACCCCCCTCATTCCCCAGCTCCACCAACCCCCCTCATCCCCCAGCTCCACCAACTCCCCTCCTTCCCCAGCTCCACCAACACCCCTCATTCCCCAGCTCCACCAACACCCCTCATTCCCCAGCTCCACCAACACCCCTCATTCCCCAGCTCCACCAACCCCCCTCATTCCCCAGCTCCACCAACCCCCCTCATTCCCCAGCTCCACCAACTCCCCTCATCCCCCAGCTCCACCAACCCCCCTCACCCCCCAGCTCCACCAACCCCCCTCATTCCCCAGCTCCACCAACCCCTCATTCCCCAGCTCCACCAACTCCCCTCATCCCCCAGCTCCACCAACCCCCCTCATCCCCCAGCTCCACCAACCCCCCTCATTCCCCAGCTCCACCAACCCCCCTCATTCCCCAGCTCCACCAACACCTCATTTCCCAGCTCCACCAACCCCCCTCATTCACCAGCTATACCAACCCCCTCATTCCCCAGCTCCACCAACTCCCCTCCTTCCCCAGCTCCACCGACCCCCTCATTCCCCAGCTCCAACCCCCCTCATTCCCCAGCTCCACCAACCCCCCTCATTCCCCAGCTCCACCAACCCCCTCATCCCCCAGCTCCACCAACCCCCCTTTCCCCAGCTGCACCAACCCACCTCATACCCCAGCTGCACCAACCCACCTCATCCCCCAGCTCCACCAACCCCCTCATTCCCCAGCTCCACCAACTCCCCTCATCCCCCAGCTCCACCAACACCTCATTCCCCAGCTCCACCAACCCCCCTCAACCCCCCAATACACTCCACCAGCACCCCTAGTTCCTCCAACCTCCCTCATCCCCCCAATACCCTCAGCACCAACCTCCCTCATCCCCCCGAAACCCTCAACACCAACCTCCCTCATTCCCCAGCTCCACCAACTCCCCTCATCCCCCAGCTCCACCAACCCCCTCATTCCCCAGCTCCACCAACTCCCTCATTCCCCAGCTCCACCAACTCCCCTCATCCCCCAGCTCCACCAACCCCCTCATTCCCCAGCTCCACCAACTCCCCTCATCCCCCCAATACACTCCACCAGCACCCCTAGTTCCACCAACCTCCCTCATCCCCCCAATACCCTCAGCACCAACCTCCCTCATCCCCCCAAAACCCTCAACACCAACCTCCCTCATTCCCCAGCTCCACCAACACCTCATTCCCCAGCTCCACCAACCCCCCTCAACCCCCCAATACACTCCACCAGCACCCCTAGTTCCACCAACCTCCCTCATCCCCCCAATACCCTCAGCACCAACCTCCCTCATCCCCCCAAAACCCTCAACACCAACCTCCCTCATTCCCCAGCTCCACCAACCCCCCTCATTCCCCAGCTCCACCAACCCCCTCATTCCCCAGCTCCACCAACCCCCCTCATTCCCCAGCTCCACCAACCCCCCTCATTCCCCAGCGCTACCAACTCCCCTCATTCCCCAGCTCCACCAACACCCCTCATCCCCCAGCTCCACCAACACCCCTCAACCCAATACACTCCACCAGCACCCCTAGCTCCACCAACCTCCCTCATCCCCCCCCAATACCCTCAGCACCAACCTCCCTCATCCCCCCAAAACCCTCAGCACCAACCTCCCTCATTCCCCAGCTCCACCAACCCCCCTCATTCCCCAGCTCCACCAACCCCCTCAACCCCCCAATACACTCCACCAACCCCCCCTTATCCCCCCCAAAACCCTCAGCACCAACCTCCCTCATCCCAATACCCTCAGCACCAACCTCCCTCATCCCCCCCAATACCCTCAGCACCAACCTCCCTCATCCCCCCCCAATACCCTCAGCACCAACCTCCCTCATCCCCCCCAATACCCTCAGCACCAACCTCCCTCATCCCCCCCAATACCCTCAGCACCAACCTCCCTCATCCCCCCAATACCCTCAGCACCAACCTCCCTCATCCCCCCAATACCCTCAGCACCAACCTCCCTCATCCCCCCCAATACCCTCAGCACCAACCTCCCTCATCCCCCCCAATACCCTCAGCACCAACCTCCCTCATCCCCCCAATACCCTCAGCACCAACCTCCCTCATCCCCCCCAATACCCTCAGCACCAGCCCCCCTCATCCCCCAATACCCTCAGCACCAACCTCCCTCATCCCCCAATACCCTCAGCACCAGCCCCCCTCATCCCCCAATACCCTCAGCACCAGCTCCCCTCATCCCCAATACCCTCAGCACCAGCACCTCTCATCCCCCCAGCACCAGCCCCTCACCCCCCCAATACCCTCTACAGCACCAACCTCCCTCATCCCCTCAGCACCACCAACCTCCCTCATCCCCCCACTCCACCAACCTCCCTAATCCCCCCCACTCCACCAACCTCCCTCATCCCCCCCACTCCACCAACCTCCCTCATCCCCCCACTCCACCAACCTCCCTCACTTCCCCCACTCCACCAACCTCCCTCATCCCCCCAATATCCTCAGCACCACCAACCTCCCTCATCCCCCCCAATACCCTCAGCACCACCAACCTCCCTCATCCCCCCCAATACCCTCAGCACCACCAACCTCCCTCATCCCCCCCAATACCCTCAGCACCACCAACCTCCCTCATCCCAAGAATACCCTCAGCACCACCAACCTCCCTCATCCCCCCCAATACCCTCAGCACCACCAACCTCCCTCACCCCCCCAATACCCTCAGCGCCATCAACCTCCCTCATCCCCCCCACTCCATCAACCTCCCTCATCCCCCCCACTCCATCAACCTCCCTCATCCCCCCCACTCCACCAACCTCCCTCATCCCCCCCACTCCACCAACCTCCCTCATCCCCCCCACTCCACCAACCTCCCTCATCCCCCCCACTCCACCAACCTCCCTCATCCCCCCCCACTCCACCAACCTCCCTCATCCCCCCCACTCCACCAACCTCCCTCATCGCCCACTCCACAAACCTCCCTCATCCCCCACTCCACCAACCTCCCTCATCCCCCCATACCCTCAGCACCACCAACCTCCCTCATCCCCCCCATACCCACAGCACAACCAACCTCATCCCCCCCATACCCATAGCACCACCAACCTCCCTCATCCCCCCCCAATACCCTCAGCACCACCAACCTCCCTCATCCCCCTCAATACCCTCAGCACCATCAACCTCCCTCATCCCCCCCAATACCCTCAGCACCACCAACCTCCCTCATCCCCCCAATACCCTCAGCACCACCAACCTCCCTCATCGCCCAATACCCTCAGCACCACCAAACTCCCTCATCCCCCCCAATACCCTCAGCACCACCAACCTCCCTCATCCCCCCCAATACCCACAGCACCACCAACCTCCCTCATCCCCCCCAATACCCTCAGCACCACCAACCTCCATCATGCCTCCCAATACCCTCAGCACCACCAACCTCCCTCATCCCCCCAATACCCTCAGCACCACCAACCTCCCTCATCCCCCCAATACCCTCAGCACCACCAACCTCCCTCATCCCCCCAATACCCTCAGCACCACCAACCTCCCTCATCCCCCCAATACCCTCAGCACCACCAACCTCCCTCATCCCCCCAATACCCTCAGCACCACCAACCTCCCTCATCCCCCCAATACCCTCAGCACCACCAACCTCCATCATCCCCCCAATACCCTCAGCACCACCAACCTCCCTCATCCCCCCAATACCCTCAGCACCACCAACCTCCCTCATCCCCCCAATACCCTCAGCACCACCAACCTCCCTCATCCCCCCCAATACCCTCAGCACCACCAACCTCCCTCATCCCCCCCAATACCCTCAGCACCACCAACCTCCCTCATCCCCCCAATACCCTCAGCACCACCAACCTCCCTCATCCCCCCAATACCCTCAGCACCAACCTCCCTCATCCCCCCAATACCCTCAGCACCGACTTCCCTCATCCCCCAATACCCTCAGCACCAGCCCCCCTCATCCCCCAATACCCTCAGCACCAGCCCCCCTCATCCCCCAATACCCTCAGCACCAGCCCCCCTCATCCTCCAATACCCTCAGCACCCTTCATCCCCCCAGCACCAGCCCCCTTGTCCACCCAACTCCACAAACCTCCCTCACCCCCCAATACCCTCAGCACCAACCTCCCTCACCCCCCAATACCCTCTACTCCACCAACACCCCTTATCCCCACAATACCCTCAGCACCAACCCCCCTTATCCCCCCCAATACCCTCAGAAGCAACCCCCTCATCCCCCCAATACCCTCAGAAGCAACCCCCCAATACCCTCAGAAGTAACCCCCCTCATCCCCCCACAACCCTCAGCACCACCAACTCCCCTCATCCCCCCCAATTCCCTTCAGCACCAACAACCCCCCTCATCTACACCAACTCCCCTCATATCCACCAATCTCCTCGCCCACAGTTGCACCAACCCACTCTGCACCCACCCACTCCAGCTCTCCAGGCACCCCCCCCCCCCCAAATATGAACGTAAAGGAGGTGGAGGCTTCTAGCCCCCAAACTCTCCACCTCACTGCAGCGCATCCCACACCCACCCAGCACCGCGGGATACATGGGGGGAGGGGGCGCGGGATACATGGGAGGAAAGGGCACGGGGTACATGGGGGGAGGAGAGGGCGCGGGGTACATGGGGGGAGGAGAGGGCGCGGGATACAGGGGGGCGGGGGATACAACAGGACCACACTCGGGGGACAGACGCCCGCAGATACAAGATATACACAGAGGGGGCCACAGAGCTTGCAGTCTAAATAAAGGGAGGGGGTGCATGGGTGCCCTGCCCCCTCACAACCCCCCTGCGCTCTCCCTCCCGGCAGGCCTGGGCCTCCCCCAGTATACCGCACCTCCACCAGCACCGCGCTCCCCCGCCTGACTGCAGCACCACAACCCGCCTCGCCCTCCGGCAGCAACAACACGGGCCGGCGCAGCCACGCCCACTCACACCCCCCATTGGATGAAAGCTCAGACTGGCGAGGCGTTGATTGGTCGGCGGCCGCTGTCACTTAACAAAGACCGCCCCTTTCTCCCCCTCCCCACCCAGGCCAGGGTTGGTCTAACGGGGAGGAGTCACTCCCTCACTGCGCGCTGCTGGTCGCTGTGTGGGCGGGCGACGTGGGACGTTCGGCGCCCTGCGTCTCAAGCCTCGCTTTGGAGTGTTGCTGCGGGAATTTCGTCACCGCAGGATGGTTTAGCGTTGCCACAGCGAGGCTTGTTTGCGTCATCGCAACAGTGACCCTTTCACTGCCGTGCCACAGTCCTTAAAGGGGCAGCCACTGCCCCTTTAAGGACTGTATTCGAATTTAATAATTTATTATATCCTCAATAAATATTTAGATATATATTAATATTTATTTATGTGTATATCATCAACATCTTTAGCCCGTGTCGATCCCCTGCGGGGTTGCCACCACTCTGGGTTTGACCCGGAGACTACGGGATTTGGTCACGTATCTCCGGGCTATGGGTTTACCTTGCTAATCTCTGTGTAGCGATGGCGTCTCCCGGCATCCTCCGGCATCTCCCCCTGCAACTCCCATCAATATGGCTGCGTGGTGTCAAGTGACGCCGCGTTGCCATGACGAAGTGACATCACATGGCGAATCGGCACCCTAAGGCATCCCATTGTCATGGCAACTTGATGCCTCGTGACATCACATAGCGTCCCGTTGTCACCAGGGTTGTCACCTTCCGGAGAAAATCTAAACAAAAAAATTCCCTTACTTGGCGGTGTGCTGCAGCAGCGTCTCCCGACATCCTGCTGCAACTATCCCTCCAACTGCAGTGAACATGGTTGTGCGGCGTCAAATGACGCCGCATTGCCATGGCAACGGGAAGCTACGTGACGTCATGATGCCACGTAGTGTCCCGTTGTCATGGCTGTGTGGCGTCATATGACACCACGCAGCCATGTTCACTGCAGTTGGAGGGGGAATTGCAGAAGAATACCGGAGAGTGCCAGAGACGCCACCGCAGAACGCCGCCACCCGGAGATTGACGGGCTAATCCCGGAGGTATGTACACGAAACCCGGAGTCTCATTTGACGCCACACAGCCATGTTGATGGGAGTTGCAGGGGAGATGCCGGGAGGATGCCAGAGGATGCCGGGAGATGCCGCCGGTCAGAGATAACATTTTTTGCATTTATCTCTGTTAGCCTTCAATAGAAGGTGGAAACCCTGCTGCTGGATAAAGGGTTGCCAGGTGCCCAGTATTGAACTGGACTGTCTTGTGTTTGGACACTCTGTCCTGTAAAAAATGTATATGTGTATTACCTCTCTGGACATAGTGGCCTGACCGGCTTAGGGGGCCGCAGGATTTCCCTGAACTGGGAGAGAGCAGGGCTGTTGCTAGGGGGCTGGGTCGCTTCCTTCATCCCTATTGGCTTCTGCTGGGTAATGTAGCCATCAGGAGGAAGTGTTAGGAGCCGGGGTGGGGCCAAACAGAGGAGGAAACAGCATGGAGCGGAGAGAGGTGTGTGTCTTGAACGTGTTGCGCCTTTCACTATTGTGTCCAGTATTTTTGGAGGAGCCACCTGGCCACCCTATGAAGGCCTCCCCAATGGTCTTCCAGGTACTGCAGTTACAAGCCTCTCTTCTCCACGTTGTTCCAACAAATTCCCTGGTTCAATCTTTCCATCTTACTTTTGGTCGTCGTATTTTAATCTCTCTTGGAATCCAGTCGGGTACCATCCTTGTCCAACAATGCTCATTTCTTCTTGCCATATAACCGGCCCACCACCATTTTTATTTCTTCGCCCATGTAATGATGTCACAGACGTCTGTTTCTTTTCAAACTCATTCGTTCTTTTTCCTGGCTCTCTGGCTAATACCCAGCATGCATCTCTCCATACTTCTTTAATATAGAAATATATAGATCAGGCCTGCACAACACGCGGCCCATGGGCCACATGCGGCCCGCCTGCACTTATTGTGCGGCCTGCGGCGACTTTTCCCGTCCTCCCTCCCGAGCCTGCTCTCCCCCCACGAGTCAGCTTCGCTCCCGCGAGCCCGCTTTCCCCCTCGCGAGCCCGCTTTCCCTCTCGCGAGCCCGCTTTCACCGCGCCCGGGAGCCCGCGAGCCCGCTCTCCCCCTCCTCTTCTCCCTCGAGCTTGCTCTCAGGACTGCACGCTCTATGCGTGTGGCACTTCCTGCGCCCACTGCTTGCGAGCGTGCTGTCTTGCCTGCTCTGCCGCCGTGATGTGAGGTGTAGGTGGGAGAGTAAGGGGAGAGTAAGGTGAAGTGCAGGGGAGGGGAAGGTGAGGTGCAGGGGAGGGGGGGCAAGCAGATTTGGGTGCTGCTATTATTCTGGTGCAGCCAGAAGATTTGCTCCCAGGCACCGGGGTGCAAAGAACCATGCCTGATGGAGGGCTGCGGTCATTCCAGGGTGCCCAGATCGTTTTGGATGGGGGTGCCAATCATGGCATGAGGGAGGTAGGGTTTTTTTCCAGGGTAACTGCTGAGGTGCGCCTTAGCAATGACCTGGAAGCTGTGCTCAGTATGTTGGCTGCGGAATTGCCTGCTGTGGCGGCGATTCCTAAGAGCCTGTCATCAGGGATCACAGAAGAAGCAGCCCCTGTCCCCCTGCATTTGGGACCTACGGTTCCAGCAGTCTCTGAGGAGACCAGACAGGTAAGCCAGACTACTGAGTCGCGACCAGTGACTGACTTACTGTTCCCTTTACCTGTTCCTGTTACCCCTGACTTAGAGACTAGGGGTGGGTGGTTAGGATTAGGGACAGCAGATAAGGATGTGGTGAAAGCTGACCCCAGCTTAGAAGGTATGGGACTGCGGACGTCCGAGTCCTGGGAAAGCGGTGGGTCAGACCACAGGCTGTGGCACCGCGGGCTCTGGGGTAGGGAGCCAGGTTCTACCGGGTTAGCCAGGGGCTGGACAGGTAGAAGACGGTTAGTGGGACCGGGAAGGGTAGGCAGCAAGTGTTGCAGGTAGACTTCCCCAGTCCACTAGTGGGGCATTAGGGGGTCAATCACATGAGAACCCAGCTGTTGCAGCCTTACCTCTGGCCGGAGGCGGCAGTGGCAGACTTTGGCCACCCCTGGGACGCCTGCCAGCCAGAGGGTAAAGCGGGTGATTATGTGCAGATGCTCCTGAACCCATTACCAGGAATGCGGAACATGTTTCAGGAAGTAGCTCAGGCAGTGCCAGGCCTCTTAGGTAGGATAGGGTTTCCTAGGGGGGTCCTAGTTGAGCTAGGGGTCCTGGGAGGTAGGCAGGCAGGGGCAGAAGCCAGGGCTAGGGTAGAGCAGCCTAGGGTTCTGTTACCAGACAAGCTGGGCAGGGCACATAGTACAGATCAGCCTGTGCTCCCAGGGGACCTGCATCCTCTGCATAAGAATACCTATGGAGTATCAGCAGAGGTGGCAGACAGTGTAGAGAGGAAGGCAAAGGGGGGGTCAGACTTCAGCCTTCAGAATGGCCTCTGTGAGTTTTTCAGGGTGCCATTCAGGATAAGGAATACTCTGGCTACCTCGCACTGCCTGGTCAGGAGGGCACTAGAGAGGGTGCAGAGGTATGTAGGGAAATACAGGGAAAAGATCGTTGGCTTCAGGCAGATCTGGGGTTTGTATCCAGGACAGGTAGCAGCAGTGCTAGCCAGGGTTAGGGAGACAGGGTTTGCTATTATACCCACTCAGTGTTCAGTAGAGAGAGCAGAGGTATTGCCTCTAGGGCACAGGGTGCGTGGCAGGGGTCTGATTTCTCTAGGGCCCCCTATTTACTGTAGGCATGTTACCTCACAGCCCATTAGTGGGACTGACCCTCTGACTGATTTGACCCAGAAACGACTGTCTGTGCTGGTAGTCTGGTCTCCAGCCTATGAAGTTGCATTTCTGGCTTTGAAGACTGCACCCATTCTGGCTGCTCCAGATTATTCCAAGAAGTTTTTGGTGCAGACTGATGCCTCAGACTTTGGCATTGGGGCTGTGCTCAGCCAGGTGGGGGAGAAAGGCAGTGAGCATGGGATTGCTGATGGCCACTCCCAGCAGGACAATCCCCAAGACCTAATGACTTAAAAAACCCTCAGGTCAGCCCAACCACCAGAGGAGGTGGCCAGGGCAAACCTTGGGCTTTGAGTGGGGGAGGTGTGGCGAAAATGAGGGTAATCAGCGCATTAATAAAGGCAGTGTGCTCGGCTGGTTACCCCTATTTCGTATTGGGGATGAAGGGGTTAATTTTTCATGCACTGTACATGTCTTATTTTTCGCTCTGTCCCTTGTTGTCCCCATTTTGCAGGATTGTATGAGCTTGCAGTATAGTACACCCCAAGCACACACATATGAAAAATATAAGTGTGAGATAAGGGGAACATGTATTTTCAATAAAGTGTATTTTTGCTACAGGTTTTAAACAGGGACAAGCAGGATGAGGTTTTTCTTTTTCACGTGTCATTAAAATGCACACAAGAACCAAATGTTTTGACACCTATGAGCTGGGTCACTTGCCTATGCAAGCTTCAAAGGTAAAAGGCATTGTCCACGTCTGTAAGTCTCTCTGGAAGTTGCATATCAAAAGACCCAGAGTCCAGTGGGTGTGAATTGGCCAGATGGATGAGTTCCCCCTTCCAGCCTGAGAGGGGCCAGGTAAAGAGGGGAGTGCACCTATGCTAAGTAGCCAAGGTGGCGTTGTCGCACATGTTCTGTGTGAACTGGACATCCCTAGTGCCCATTCTCCAAACTGTGGGCAAGTAGGTGATTGGGGAATGATTACTTTCCCACGAGGGGGATTGGGTGGGTATGTTGGCGATAGGCTTCCAAACCGTATATACATCCCACCCAGGCTATTCCCATTGTCTTTCGTTTTTCATTCTACCATGTGAGCGGACTTCCAACACGATTCTCATAGCAGAGAAGAGAAGCAGCACATTCCTGGAACGCAAAGAGTCTTATTACATCAGAACCAAGGACAAAACTCTGCGTTAGGACACTGTGATTGCTGGGGGTTATCTGATTAACCCCAACGGACCAGAAAAGACTTTGCACATTCACAGAAGGATTGGGCTGGCAATTTATGCCCTTGCAAAAGGACTAAATTTTAAAAGACAATCTTCTGGTGCTTTGCACCTTTCTGGACATTATCCCCTGTTCCTATACCAGTAAGTGTAATTATTAAGTGTATTCTGCAGTTGTCGTGTGTTTGCCTATCAAAGGAATAAATATCAGTTTATTTTTGCTCAACTTGTTCTGCTCAATTGGGATCCACAAAATATATATGTGTTAATAAGTACATCCATCGTGACAATTCCTGACAACCAGCAGGAGTTATAAGGAGGCCATTGCTTGCAAGCAGATGGCTGCCTCATACCACAGAGCTCTTCTATACAGCTGCTATGCAGATGGACTTCCACCTCTTCCTAAAGGAAAGTAAGACTTTGATATTGTTTTCTGAAATGTTGGGATATATGTTGATAGGCTGGTAATGGGAATATCCCTACAGTCCTGCAGATAGGGTCCGGGGAAGTAAGTTAGTCCTTACAAAGGGATAGGGGTTTGTTATTTTATGTTTTTGTATATTTTACCTGTATTAAGGAACAGGCTCAATAAAGCCAAGATATAATTTCACCCCAATCGGTCTCCATTATATGAACCTCTGTACACGTCTCTTACAGAACCTTATCAAAAACATCAATGAAACCAGCAGATAATTCAGGAACTATTGGTTTGGCAGGAGTACTAGTCTCTACACCAGCGATAAGTTGTACCGAGGAAACAGGAGCAACTTCAGAGGCAACACCCCATTGTATAGGTTTCTTGTCTGTCCAGTCTATAAGCGGGTTGTGTTGTTGGAGCCAAGGGAGGCCCAGAATTACCTGCACAGAGGGTGAATGGATAACATCCAGTGAGATCTGCTCCTTGTGACCGTCTGTGGTGGAGAGGGTAAGAGTTTCTAATGAAATGAAGTCTGGCTGAAGAGGTCGTCCATCTATAGCCTCTAGACCCACCGGAACTGACTTCTTGACCAAGGGAATCTTCTGTTTAGTAGCGAAATCTTCATCCACAAAATTTCCCCCAGACCCAGAATAGATGAAGGCAGAGGCAGGAACTAGAAAGCCAGGACCCTCAAGGAAGATCGACAGCATGACCCTGGCAGGCAAACCTCTCTTAATAGAAGGGAAAGAAGAAATGGTACACAATGAGATCCCCTCATACCTCATTGGGTGTTGGTGTTTCCCGGCTTCGTGGGACAGTGAAGCACCAGGTGACCAGACATTCCGCAGTAGAGACATAATCCTCCAGTCCTCCGACATTGTTTTTCTGATGGGGAGTATAAGGAATCAGGGAACACGTCCTTTGCGACGCATTTCCTCCTTACCTGCTGACGCTGCGACCACTGTTCCTTCACATGTGCGCACCCCCGCTCTCATTACAGAGCGAGCGCGCACCTGCACGGAACCTGGCTCCGTCCCCTACAAGCGCCACGCGCCCCTCCCACGCGGTGCGCACACGTGATGACGTGCAATGATCCCCAGCTGCGTGGCAAGTACTCCCATGCTTGCTTTGTTCTCCTGCAGCCTATCCCAGCCTTTGCTGGGGTCGCGCCTTCGCTCCACCCCCTGTCCTCATTGGCCAGTCCTCCCTTTATGTACTTCCTGCTTTCGCTCAGTCTTTGCTCAGCATAATTCTGTGTACCCTCGACGCTCACGTCAGTTGTGCTTTGCTCTAGTTTTGTCTTGTAGTTAACCTCTTGAGTACCGACCCGGCTTGTTTGTTGACCCTTCTGGATTTTTGGACTTTGGCTTTCCCTCGACTACGGCAATCTCTCCTACCCCTGAACACGGCATACGGACTAGGACTACTCTACTCTCTACAATCCCAGACCACGGTTTACGGCCCCCTACTATCCTGCTCTCTCCAATCCAAGGACCCGGCAAGTATACCGCATCTCCCACACTCTCCAACCCAGACCTGGCTACGCTAAACTATCCGCCTTCCAGGCACGCTTCCGTGCCGGGGTCTTGTCTTGTTTGTGTGCAGCTCGATCTTTACAGGGAGATCTGGTGACTTCCTAACTGCATCGGTTCTGGAGCTTGAAGAGCTGGGAAAATGGGAGGAGGCAGATTGAAGATAGGAGCAATAGGTGTGAGAGAGCATGAGTGAGAGCGTTCAAGCCTCCTTTCCTGACGGTGTTGATCCACCCTAATACATAAGCTAATAAGATTCTCGAGCACCGTGGGTTTTTCTTGAGCAGCTAATTAATTCTTTAATGTCTCGGAGAGACCTTGCCAGAAAGCTGCAGATAAGGCCTCATCGTTCCAGCCGTCTCTGCGGCGATGGTCCGAAATTACAGAGCATATATTGCAACCAATCTGTGACCCTGTGAAATGTGGAACAATGAAGAGACAGCAGTAATCTTATGGCCAGGGGTGTCGAAGACCTGCTTAAATTCCTTCTTGAAACGTGGGGAGTCTTGGAGAAGCTCTGGTCTCTGCTCCCAGATGGGGGATGCCCACGCCAAGGTGTCTCCGGTTAATAGAGCGATAATATACGCCACCCTAGATCTATCAGAAGAGAAGTGGGAAGGGGTTAACTCGAACTGTATGTCACATTGGTTGAGGAAACCTCGGCATCCGTGGGGATCTCCCGCATAGCGATTGGGAGTGGGGTGATGTGGCTCGAGATAGAGAGAGAAGCTTCAGGGGAAGGAACAGACAGGGTAGCAGGCCTAACAATTTTGGATTGAGATTGGTTGAGAGAAACTGTTGCCAGACTTATGAGTCTCAGAAATAGAAGACAGGGCTTGGCCCACCTCATGGGGGGATCCATGTTTGTTGGGCTGAGCATACTGTAACATTTGCGCTGCCCACGAGGAAGACAGGACCCCAGTACTGAGGTGGGGAAGTGTAGAACCACGGACCCACAGCAGCGGAAGCGTGCCTGGCAGGCGGATTGTCAATGTAGCCGGGCCTGGGCTGGAGAGAGTGGGTTAGTCCAGCTACTTGCCAAGGTCTTGGGATAGTGAGATCAGAATTCTCAAAGTCCGTTAAGCCATGGTCTGGGTTTGGAGAGGTCAGAATCATGGAAGTCCGTATAGCCGTGGTCTGGGATGGAGAAGTCAGCTGAGTTGAGGGTAAGCCGGGGTCAATATCCAGAGGATTTCAAAAGTCAAGCCGGGTCAGTTCATGTAGAATCCAAACTGCAAGAAATACAAGACAGGAGCAAGACACAACAAACTCAGGAGCTCAAAGCTACAACAAGTTATGCTCAGCAAAGCAGGAAGTGAAGTGCAGGATATTTGTAGCACACAGGAACCAGTAGCAAGGGAGGTGGAGCGGAGGCGCGGCCTCTGCGGAGGCAAGGATTGGCTGCAGGAGACAAGTGGGCTAGATGAGAACTTGCCACGCAGCTGGGGAGCGGTTCACGGCGTCACGTGTGTGCGCTGCGCTCGAGAGAAGCGTGACATGTTCGAGGGGGTGGAGCTAAGCTCCGTGGCACACTAGAAGAGCTGCGCGGACGCGTGCGCTCTGTAAGCAGAGCTGGGGTGTGCGCACGCGCTGGTGCCAGAGCGGAGGTCTGTGCTGTGACAGGTAAGGAGGGAACACGTCGCAAAGAACATGTTCTCCGATTCCTTACAATCACGCAGCACAATACCCATTAGGCTCGATCCAGGGTTATATCAGGTCATTGAGTGGACTTTCAGGACTTTGAGTGGAGGATCACAAAGATATACAGCGAACAATTATCCTGATAAAACTGACTCCGGCCACTTTATTCTAATAGTGGCAACAGTACCTGTTATACAGTTGGTACCATTAATTCTGGTTTATGGGCTCAGATATCGACTGTCCCCCTATGTTACTGTAAGGAAGCAGGGTTCTCACAACCCCTCCTTACCTCTACCTGGGACAGCTCCTGCTCTCCCTTCCTCCTCCCAGCGGTATCCCCTCCGCAGCCAGGCTTCGTGCCAGCCAACGCTGACACACGCGGCCGCCATGTGGGCCGGGACGCGCACGGGTCGGTCTTACACCGCGGGCGCTCCCGGGTATAATTTATTCACTGCGCAGGCAGCTCCGTCACACCCCCAGCACTCGCTCCAGCCGTACTCACGCCCCCCTGCTTCGCAGCTGATGCCGCTTCAGGATCACAGCGCGCACCTAGCAGCTTATGCTCCACGGCACCACCTACTCTCTGATTGGCTCTCCCACCTTTATTACCCCAGTCCTTCCCTGGAATCATTGCTCTGCATAGCTACTGCTTACCTGATGTGAATATCCTCTTGCTTGTTATTGTGCTTCTCAGGTTTTGACCCGGCTTGGCTTACGACTCTTCTCCCTGCTCTCAACCCCCGGCTTCCTCATCACTACACTGCTTCTCTCGTCCCTCGATCTCGGCTTGACCTTCGACCTCCCGGACCTCTCTCTTCCTTGACCCTTGGCTTCGGCACCGACTACGAGCCCTCTACTCTGGATCCGGCAGGTACCGCTGTTACCCTTACTAAGTCTCCCGGCCTGTCTATGCAAACTACCACACTCCGGACATGCTTCCTCTGCGGCTAGTGCGTGTTACTATACATCCCATCTCAGTAAAGGGACGGGTCTGGTCTGCGGGCAGCACTACCGTGACAGTTAAGAGGACTAGATCCAGGGTCACTTAAGGTTAAGCACCGGACGCCATTTGCCCGATCGCTAACTGACATAGTGAGTGCACATCCAGTGTATAGAACACATCGGCGTCACTCTCTGCACTCACAGTGTACAGGGCTCACCATCCCTATATACCATCTATCATGATATACAGTATCACGCAGCATACCACCTAAAGGCTTGATTCCAGGTTATTTTCAGGTCATTACCTGAATTCTATTGCACGATTGTTGAGAAAAAAAGTAAACGCTCATCCAGAGGAACTATAATCTTGCCTCTTTATCCCAATAGTGGCAACAGGACTTTGAACATAGCTTGTACTACTGCCACTGATTTATGGGATCAGCTATCATCTGTGCCCCCCTCGGTTACAAGGACCTGATCTAGGGTTACCTAAGGTCAAACAATTGACGTCATATGACCGACTACCTCCTGATAGAGTGAGCACATACCTAGTATATAGAGTACATGGTTCCTCTCTCGACACTAACAGCGTATAGGGTGTACAATTCTTCCTATACCATGTGTCCAACAACCTCAATATAGGCACTTATTGGTAATACATGGTAATGTGGTCCCTACCATCAGTAACTTCACTGTGTAGCTATCAGTGTTACATTACACCCCCTGTAACCTACCCACGGGGTGGGATCTGGGGTTACTTTAGCTCAATCAGTCTCACAGATAAGCGGCCCTTTATAGACCTTATGTTGGCTCTACTACGTGTGCACGTATATGAATTAGAAACCGGGTTACGGACTGAAGAACTACACACAAGTGTTTAACATTTGCAGTTTTATTACATGCAACCCTGCAACACACACGTGATCTGTTAATCGGGACCCTCGGCTGTCAGGTGACGTCACGGCACAGCAGTCCTCTAGCGAGGTGTTCCACAGACTTCACTACCTGCACACAAGAGCTCTATTAGGCCTCTACTGTAAGGATTCTGCTCGATCCGTGCCAGGTTTTTACGTCGGTCCAGGTTTTCTCTCTCTCCTGCCCTTTCTGCTCTCTGAGGCCATTTTGGGTACTGGCAGCCTGCTTTATAAGGCTGCAATTACCATAGGGAGTCGCCCAGCAAAGTTCTGTGTGTTTGCAGCTCCTGTCGGTCTTTGCAGTTACGCCTTACCCTCTTGCCTGTTTTGAATTCCTGTTGCTGACCCCAGACCGTGACCCCGACCTCGCTGCCTTCCACCTGCCCTGACCTCCGCTTGCCTCCTCGACTTTGCACCTCTGCCGCCAGCCCTGACCTCTGCCTGTCCCCTGGACTTTGCACCTCTGCCGCCAGCCCTGACCTCTGCCTGTCCCCTGGACTTTGCTACTCTGCCGCAAGCCCTGACCCCTGCTTCCATACAAACTACGGATACTCTTACAGGACTCTGTCCCTGGGTTGTGGTCGATTTATTTTCATCCCTACCTGTGCCCTGCGGGTCCGCCTCCTGATTTGGGATGACCACTGTCACATCTATAGACCACACTGTGCTACAGTGAGAAAATAGACTTATCACACCTTATTGATCCCATCCCTTTCCCTCTTTGATTATTATTATTTATTTTTTTTTCAACTTTGTTTTTATTGGTTTTTAGTGCATACAATCAATGGGTTACATTACGTTGATAATTATTCCACGTATACACTTCACTTGCAAGGACAAACTACATATGACGGACGCACGTTGGGGAAACCCACAGGACAAGACCTTAACAGACAGACAACACCTACGGGGAAGTATGGGGGGGGAAAGGAGGGGGAGGGGGGGGGGGGGAGGGAGGGAGAGGCATAGACGAGTCCCTTACTACTTGATGATCCGACGACCTGCGCCGGCACTGTTATCACCCTGCGCTTGATCTCCTCGCCGAGAGTCCTGCGCCAAATCCGCTTTCGTTACTCTACTTCGTTCCAGTTGGGATAGTACTACTGCCCTGGGGGAGCCCTGCCGTCCGAACGTCCCGTGTAGCTCCCCGTCCATCATCCAAGGAGAACTCGCTTCCATCTATCAAAGCCATATTGTGGCCTCATTCATCCCCTGAATATCGGTCTGTGCCAACCACAATGACCAGACTTTTTCGAATTTATCGGCCGAATCGTTAACTAAACTCGTTAACTTTTCCATTCGGCATATGAACCAAATTCTGTTCCTGATTTTGTCTATAGAAGGAATCGCATTCTGATTCCACCGTGCTGCGGTCTCGCACCGCATAGCGGTAGCAAAGTGTGCTATCAGCTTGTTACCCGACCGAGATACCTCATTTGTAGGTTTACCTAACAAAAACAGCCACGGGTCCAGCTGAATTTTGAGCCCCAAGAAGATCCTCTGCAGCCAATCTCGGATCTGGGTCCAGATCGGCACTATTTTCGGGCAAGACCACAGCATGTGTACCAGGTCCCCTAGTTCCCCGCACTGCCTGGGGCAAAGCGGGGAAGATCCCCGGTTGAATTTAGCTAATCTAACTGGGGTGAGATACCACCGTAGTAATACTTTATACGAGTTCTCCTTCAATGTTGTGCAGATGGAGCTAGTGGCCGCGGCCTTGAATACCTCGGCCCAGTCCTCGTCCTCTAGTTGGCCCTGAAGATCCTCTTCCCATTGAGTCATGAAACGGGATTTAACTGTCCTGTCTGTGTCCATATTCACCACCTCTCTGTATAAGGCAGAGATCAGTCCCCGCGTGCCTGTCCCGCGCACACAGAGCTTCTCAAAATTCGTCAGCGGTGGTCTCACCGGGTGTGCTTTATAATATGCCCTGACCTGGAGGTATTTCATAAAATCCGTGTTAGGAATGCCTGTTTCCGACTGTAATGATTCGAAGGATTTGATCTTTCCTTTAACCTCCAGGTCCTTCAACCGTCTAACCCCCGATTTACGCCAGAGCGAGAAGCTCTTATCTGTCAGACCAGGAGCAAAGTCCGGGTTGCCATATAAAGGTGCCATCAGAGTATGTTTGGAGGTTAATGAGCTGTTATCTTTGGAAGCCTCCCAGACCGAGAGTGAATTGAGTACAGAGGTCAATGGAATGAGAACATCCCTCACCCGTTTCCTCGGGTACCAGATCAGGTCCATGAGCTCCAGCGGGGCGCACACCTCCCTCTCCAGTGCCACCCACCGCCGCAGCTCAGGGTCACCGTGCCATTGCGTAATTTGGCACAATTGTGCCGCTTTGTAGTAGGATAAAACACTCGGCACCGCTAGGCCACCAGCTTCCTTGGCTTTCTGCATCGTCTTTACTCTAATCCGTGGTTTTCTACCATTCCAAATAAATTGGGATATTGATTTTTGGAGCCCTGCAATATCCGCTCTTACCACGGGAATTGGGAGAGTTTGAAACAGATATAGAATCCGGGGAAGGACGTTCATCTTGACGCTATAGATCCTCCCTAACCAGGAAATACCATATGCCCTCCAATCCTGCAGCTCTCTTTTTAGAGTCCTCAGCAGTTTGGGATAGTTAGCCGAATATAAGGAGCTTGTCTGTTTTGTGATCTGCACTCCTAGGTACTTCATGGAGGATGGGCACCATCTAAACCCAAAATTGAGTTCTATCAGCTTCTCCATCTCTCTTGGCATGTTGAGGCTTAAGGCCTCCGATTTGGATTGATTTATTTTAAAGCCTGAGATCTGGGCAAACCGCTCTAGAAGCTCGAACAGATTGGGTAGCGAGACGAGCGGCTTAGTAAGGGTTAGAATGATGTCATCTGCGTACAAAGCCACTTTGTGCTCCTGTGAGTGGATTTGCACCCCAGAGATATCAGCGTTGTTCCGAATTTGCGCTGCGAGCGGTTCGATGCATAGGGCGAAGAGCAGGGGCGAAAGCGGGCACCCCTGCCTCGTTATGCTTTTAATTGGAAAAGGATCTGATGGGTATCCTTGGTGGACCACCCTAGCTGTTGGTGCCGTGTATAAAGCCTTAACTGCCTGTTGGAATATACCCCCAAACCCAAATGCTCCAAGCGTGGACTCCAGGTATGGCCAATCAATCCTGTCAAAGGCCTTTTCCGCATCTAGGCTTAGGGCCACACTTCGGATCTCCTTGGCTCCTATAAAGTCTATGATATCAACAATCCTTCTAGTGTTGTCGGCCGCTTGTCTATTTCTAATAAAGCCAACTTGATCCGGGTGGATAAGCCTCGGCAGGATTATATTTAATCTATTGGCCAGTAATTTAGAATAGATTTTAACATCTGTATTTATTAATGATATTGGCCTGTAACTCTGGCAGCTAGTGGGATCTTTGTCCTCTTTATGAATTACTGAAATTGACGCCTGGAGCATCTGTCCCGGAAAGGGCTCCCCTGCTAGCACTCCATTGAATAACTGGAGCATGTGAGGAGCCAGAACTCCAATAAATTTTTTATAGTACAGATTGGAGAACCCATCCGGGCCTGGGGCTTTTGACGCTTTTAGGTTTTTTACTACCGCCTCCAATTCCTCCCTCGTAAAGTCGCTCTGTAGTGCCTCTCGCTCCAATCTGGTCAATTGTGGCAAGGCCGCGTCTGCCAGGAATTTCCGTAGCTTACTACTTGTCCTCGCATTGTGAACCACCTTCTCCCCATTGTATAGCTGTGCGTAAAATTTCGCGAACTCCCCCACTATCACTTTAGGGTTTGAGGAACACTGGCCCCCACTAGTATTGATAGACTGAATATTATAATTTGGTTTCCGGTTTCGGAGTCTGGTAGCCAGCATAATGTCCGGTTTGTTTGCTTTCTCATAAAATTTCCTCTGAGTCCAACTCATGTCTTTCTCGGCCCTGGAGGTAAGGAGGAGGTTCAGTTCAATCCTGACATCCTTCAACTCCTTAAGGGTATCCTCTCTACCTGTCCGGTTATGTAGTGTAGAGAGCTCATGTAACCTTTTATAGAGCTGCGTTAATTTGGCCTCCTTTTTCTTTTTTCTACTTGCAGCGATACTGATCAAGACCCCCCGGATTGTGGCTTTATGTGCCTCCCATAACAGAGAATGGGAATCCACACTGCCACTATTTATCCTGAAGTAGGCTGATAGCTCGGCTTTGACTTTTTTTTGTATTTCCGGGATTTTAATCATTGATTCGTTTAGCTTCCAATTTGCTCCCGGCCTGACAGAACCAATTTGAGTGCATCGTAGCTCAATCGATGCATGGTCCGACCATGTAATATCATGTATGATTGTGTCGGATATTTGTGGGACCATTCTGCCCGAAACAAAGAAGTGGTCAATCCTATTGTAACTGTCGTGGGGATGGGAATAAAAGGAGTAGCTGCGTTCCCCTTGGTGCTGCTCTCTCCAGATATCTACTAGGCCAGTTTGCCTTAGTCCCCTCAGGAGAGCGGTATTACTTACTTTCCTTATAGATTGTTGGGATGTCGTGCGATCGACCTTAGGGTTAAGTACCGTGTTAAAGTCCCCTCCCAGTACAATATGACCCTCGGCCCACTGCTGCAGCTTTTGAAAAAAAACGTTAAAGAAATCTGTCTGTCCTTCACTCGGCGCATATATGCATGCCAATGTGATTCTGGTCTGTTTGAGGAGCCCGATCAGCACAATATACCTTCCCCCGGGGTCCCTTTTGATCTTTTCTACCTGGAATGGGGTGTTATTATGCATTAATATAGCTACCCCTCCTTTTTTTTCCGCCCCTGAAGCTAGAAAAAACTGACGGAAATGTGAGTCCATAAATTTAGGGCTGTGTCTAGAACTGAAGTGTGTTTCCTGGAGAAAGACCACTTCAGCCCCTCTCCTTTTGAACTCCGCGAAGGCGATCCTCCGCTTGTGCGGACTATTGAGCCCTTTGGCGTTTTGTGACATAAAGGTTACCGCCATATGTATATCAGTTGTGTGAGCAGATAGAGTGTATAGGCGTAATTATTCTTACCCCGGTCCCTGTGCTCCTGATGGGTTTGCGAACCGTAGTGCTTGCACTTTCCGAGCAGGATCCGTCTAACGCCTGTTGGGGCTGGGGTGGGGGGGGGAAGAAACATGAGGGAAAGTAACATATAAATATCACATAAACAAATAACAGGAACCGTATTGGTCCTAATAGACCTCGGGTTCAATGCCCGGCTGCGATCTGTTCTTCCTGGACCTCTCTCCCCCTTGGTCCCCTTCCGTGGCTCTTGAGACCAGCCACGGACAGCCGGGTCTTTGCCAGGAAGGTGGGTCTTACCCCATCTCCTGAAGCGGATGCACATACCTGCAGGCAGAGTGATGGTCACCCCCCCCCCCCCCGCCGGCAGTTATGCGGAACTAAAACCTAACCTCTAAACTCTGAACTATTGTCGTGATAGGGCAGTTTTTTTTTTTTTTTATATATTATTTTTATTATTTATTTTCCCCCTCCCAATTCTGGTGTAGACCATAGTGAACCTCTATATTCTACTCTATCACCCTCTACGTTCTCTATACTACTTCCCAAAACTCTAAACCGTTTTAACCCTTCAGTTCTGGCCCTCTTCCGAATCTACTCTCCCCCTCTGCAGCCTTTTGTGCCAACTCTTACGCCCCACCGACTCCTTCCCTCACGGCTCTAACGGGGGTAACTTTTTCCCTAGACGCCTGTTAGCGCTGGGATTTATTCCTTTTGTTTTTTTTTTTGTTTTGTTTTGTACAAAGTAGCCTCTGTGCCCCATAGCGCCCCTCTGTTGCTCCCTCTATCCAACCTCCCTCCTCTTACTTTCCCTCCCCTCTCGGGACACCCCTTCCCGACCTCGAGACCTCCGCTCTCCTGCCCCCATCCCTCGCTTATGTCCCCTTTGTTTTTGCTTGTGTTGGGGCTTCTCCCCGGCGGCGGATCTCGCGTGCCTCCGCCGAGGAGCCCCGCAGCATATCCGGGTCGGCGCCGTCCTCCTGACGTCACCGCGACTCCCTAGCCTTCCTTTCCAGCGCTCTCGCGAGATCCACTGCACTGACGTCACCGGTCTGGGCGGGTCCTCCTCATTCGAAGGCGGGCTGCCGAGGAGAGAGGGCTGGTCCGGGGGCAGCTCCCTGGGCGGGTCCCACCGCCGGAGCATTCCGTCCCGCCAAGAGTTGCGCCGCCATGGACGATTTCGCGCTTCTTCTCCATCTTCCCGCTCAATGAGGTAAGGGAACGCCATCTTGGGTCCTCCCGATCTGTGTAAGTCCGCTGAGATTGGTGGCCGCCATTTGAGGCCTACTGGAGGTGGTCTCCCCTCTCCTGTAGAAGTCTTCTCTAGGGTAGCATCTTGGCTGACATGAAGGGTGTAAACTGATTGGTAAAAACGTAACAAGCGTAACAAAACTGTTCTGGCTTTAATCCCTTCTGTGTTTTATGGGCTTTTCCCGCCCCCATCTTTTTTACTTAGACTCCTCTCCTTCGGGGGAGAGGAACCCTGTCGTCTTGACGGGGAGTCCGCAATAGGACCTTGTTGGGCCCCCTCTGGGGTGTTAGCCATATTTCCCTGCACCCCGAGCCTTTTCAGGAAGGCTGCCCCCTCCGAAGGAGGCTTGAGGACATGGGGTCTTCCATTCTTTGTGGCCACCAGGGCAAAGGGGAAAGCCCAGCGGTACCTTATTTCATTGTCTCTGAGAGCCCGTGTAACGTGGCCTACGGCTCTCCGTCGGGCCAGAGTGAGGGGAGACAGGTCCTGGAATACCGTGAGGGTGATCCCCTCAAAGGTGATATGGGGGGTTGCCCGGGCTATCCTTCCCACCTCCTCCTTTATGGAGAAATAGTGGAGGCGGAGGATCACGTCCCTAGGGGGATTTGAGGCCAGTGGCCTAGAGCGCAGGGCTCTGTGGCACCTGTCCATCCGAAAGTCAGCTTCTGGCTTATCCGGCAGGATGGAGGCCATCCATCGTGTCAGCAGTGCCTCCGGGTCTAAGATCTCCTCCGGGATCCCCCTGACTCGCAAATTGTTCCTCCTATCCCTATTTTCGCCGTCTTCCTGGCGGGCCTCCAACTCCATCACCCATTGTTCTAGGGATTGTATACGGGAGTTTGTTTCCTGCTGTGTGTTCGCGCTGGCTTCCATGCGCTCTTCCAGGTCGTTGGTTCTGGACCCAATCTGCATTAGATCATGCCGGAGCCCCTCCACCTCCCCCCTGAAAAAAGATTTCAGATCCACCAGGAGCCTGGAAATTTCCTTTTTAATGATTCTGGATTGTTCTGTCGCTGCTCTTGCTCCCTCAGTATCCTGGGCGGAATCGGAATCCGACACCGCCGACAGCTCCGCGGCCCCCGCCTTGCCTTGTCCTGAGAAGTAGGCCCTGACATCCGACTTGCGTCGGGCTTTCTGCCTCATTGCCGCCATCTGGTTCTAGTGTTGATCTGCCGAACCGGGGTGTGTTAATGTGCCGATACTGCTCGTTTGCTTTGTACCGATGTCGGTTTTAGACTTATTTATTGTCTTTATTATGCCGGCGGTTGGTGGAGCTGAGTGACTAAGCGTCCATCACCAGCCAGCCGCGCATGCGCATCCCTTTGATTATTATTTTAAGCGTATTCCGTGTATTAAAGGACCGCACCAGGCAGATGATTGGAACACTTACCTGTCATCTACCATTAATGTGAGGATCTTGACTACAAACTACACTCAACATCAGATCCAGTGTGCATCAAGTTTGTCATTTTAACACCCTGTATTTTAGTATATTGTATTTAATTAAACTATATTTGTAATATTTATCACTTATCATTCAGAGCGTGAGCCTGAGTGCTCAACTTGGGTTACTCTTCTCTCAATTCCTCCTACTGTTCATACCTACCCAAGAGCAACGCGCACATATTATATTTAGCAGAAGCGGGGGATCCCCATTGGTTTCTAACATAAATACAGTGGATACAGGGAGAGGGAGCGGCTCAGTGAGTAAAGACACTGACTGGCACTGAGTGTGAAGCAGGGGAGCCTGGGAGAAGGAGCGGCTCAGTGAGTAAAGTCACTGACTGGCACTGAGTGTGAAGCAGGGGAACCTGGGAGAAGCAGCGGCTCAGTGAGTAACGACACTGACTGGCACCGAGTGTGAAGCAGGGGAACCTGGGAGAAGGAGCGGCTCAGTGAGTAAAGACACTGACTGGCACTGAGTGTGAAGCAGGGGAACCTGGGAGAAGCAGCGGCTCAGTGAGTAAAGACACTGACTGGCACTGAGTGTGAAGCAGGGGAACCTGGGAGAAGGAGTGGCTCAGTGAGTAAAGACACTGACTGGCACTGAGTGTGAAGCAGGGGAGCCTGGGAGAAGGAGCGGCTCAGTGAGTAAAGACACTGACTGGCACCGAGTGTGAAGCAGGGCAACCTGGGAGAAGGAGCGGCTCAGTGAGTAAAGACACTGACTGGCACCGAGTGTGAAGCAGGGGAACCTGGGAGAAGGAGCGGCTCAGTGAGTAAAGACACTGACTGGCACCGAGTGTGAAGCAGGGGAACCTGGGAGAAGGAGCGGCTCAGTGAGTAAAGACACTGACTGGCACCGAGTGTGAAGCAGGGGAACCTGGTTCAATTCCTGATTTCGGCTCCTTGTGACCTAGGGCAAGTCACTTTATCTCCCTGTGCCTCAGGCACCAAAGACATAGATTGTAAGCTCCACGGGGCAGGGACCTGTGCCTGCAAAATGTCTCTGTAAAGCGCTACATAAAACTAGCAGCGCTATACAAGAACATGTGGTTATTATTATTATTATAATCAGTGTTCGACAAACCTATACATTTGCTCGCCCCGGGCGAGTGGATTTAACCCCCGGGCGAGTAAATATTGGCCCAAGCAGCACACGTTTGGTACTAGGTGGCGAGTAGATTTTTTTGTGTGGCGAGTAGATTTTTTGGTGATTTTTCAACCACTGATTATAATAATATATAATAGATAGATACACATACATACATACATTTAATGTGGCAGTACGGGTGTATGTTTTGGAAAAAATTGTTTTCTAATTATTCACATTTCAAATACAAAGCTCCTGACCTACTGCATCTCCTATACATCACAATGGTAACAGAGAGCGGACATCTTTAAAGCAACCTACTGTTTAATATGCACTGACAAAGTCAGGAAAAAAAGGCAAAAGATTGGTATTTTAGATATTTTTTTTTATTGTATTGTATGTCTTTATTTATACAGCGCCAAAAGTGTACTCAGCGCTTCACAAAGAATACAGTACAGGGAATTATAATAATACAGTAAGTGCAGCAAAATCACACAATAGGAAAGGAAATCCCTGCCCCAGAGAGCTTACAATCTTTATCAATGTTAGACAAAAAAACCCTTTACCATCAACGGGCCAATTTCAAGTTTTTAACACGTATGAAACCTGTGGGAAAATAATATATTTAGTATCTAAGTAGTAGTTAAAGCGGCTCAATAAAGCTTGTGGTACTGGGCTCAACTTCAAAATAACCTGTGTTCATTAAAGTTGCAGTTCCCATCACAAAATTACCTTGAAAGTTCTAGATCAGGGGAGGGCAACTCCAGTCCTCAAGGGCCACCAACAGGTCAGGTTTTGAGGATATCCCTACTTCAGCACAGGTGGTAGGTACATTTTTCGACTGAGCCACCTGTGCTGAAGCAGGAATATCCTTAAAACCTGGCCTGTTGGTGGCCCTTGAGGACTGGAGTTGCCCCCCCCCCCCCGATCAACAAAGGTCCGTTAACGAACTTAACGTACCGTTAACCTAACTTAATACTGACGGCGTACCTTCAAGAGACAGTAACGTAATGTTACCCCACAGTTTCTCCCGCAAAGAGCGCCGCGTTACCTATAACGGCCGTTAGTGAGAACTACCGATTGGTCCAACCCCATAGAGACTAGTGTAACACCCCCTAACATCAATGTCACGGTAGCTTATGACTAAATATAATGAACACCAAATATCTGGGTTGAACTGAATGAGGCTTAGATATAATAAAATATAATTTGTTCCTTAAATAAGGTGAACACAGCAATATAGTACAATTAACAGACAAGAAGGTAACACTTACTTAGGGTTGGGGGATGGAGAAGTATCAGCTAGCAATTCTCCAGCATTCCGGTGACATTCAAGATGGTATCAGAAGAAGAACTAAAAACTGTAGGGTTGACACAGTTTATATACCTGTGTAACCCTATTCTTAACATTGAATACAGACTATTGGTGAACAATTATCTGTATCCAATCCCTAACGTGGAGACACAGATTAACCCATGCCCCCCAGCTAATTAGCCCATGTGTACTGGGACTCTATTGGTAGCCCCATAATTAAATCAGGGGCGACGACCAATCTACCAAATGAAGTATCTGCATTGTTTGTAGGTGTAGACATAACACTTACAAACCACTCCAGTTTGATGATTCTCCGCCCTCAGGTAACAATTAGAGTGGCAGAGTCTTGTTGATTAGTACTTGGTCTGTTGATTAGTACTTAGTGTAAACAATTAGGGCAGTTACCTTTTGATCACAGTGCTTAGGCTCAATCAGCTGGCTGCCCTTCATGACCTATTAGCATAGCAGATGGATTCTGCATTTTCAGAACAGATCCAAAATACCATACATATACACTTTAATATCTACACATATTAATAAGTTCCATTCTGGTGGGCTCAGTGGGTCGAAATTTGCCAATTTTTAATGCCTACAGTGACTCCACATATTGGCCAAATATCAACTCTCTGCGACCTCCAGAACTGGAGATACAGAAATGCACTATAAAACATCTTTAAAATACAGGATTATAATGAAACATGGGAACAGGGGAACATACAATTTCCTGACATGACAAGGTGTAAGCCACATTCCTGGACCGCAGTCCAGTTAACCCCTTGCCTCCCTGGTGAGGTCAGGGGGTGGCCATATGGGGTGCAACCCCTTTAATACCGGGCCAACCCCCTCTCTCCCTCTACACCTCCCCTTCTTAATGGGTGACCTGTGGTCCACTGGCCCTAACGGGGAGTGGGGCACTGCTGGCACCCTTAATGAACTCAGTCTCAGAGGGATAGTCCTGACGTGAAAGTCCATCAGCATTGCTGTTTTCACTACCCTTTTTGTGCTGAATAGTAAACTCAAACTCTTGCAAGGCCAAGCTCCACCTTAGCAACTTGGCATTCTCCCCTGATGCCCTCTGCAGCCAACTCAGGGGGTTGTGGTCTGTGAGGACCGTGAAAGCCCTTCCATACACGTAGGGCTGGAGTTTTTTGAGTGCCCACACAATGGCCAAGCACTCTTTCTCAATGTTGGCATAGGCCACCTCTCTGGGGAGTAGTTTTCGGCTGAGGTACACCACAGGGTGCTCTCTGCCGTTGTCCCCCACTTGGCTCAACACAGCCCCAATGCCATAGTCCGAGGCATCAGTCTGTATGAGGAAATGTTTGGTATAGTCTCGGGCAGCCAGTATGGGGGCCCCAGCAAGCGCAGTTTTCAGTGCCTGGAATGCAGTCTCACAGGCAGGAGTCCAGGTGATAAGCACAGGCAGTTGCTTCTTAGTCAGATCAGTCAGGGGGTTTGGCCACGGCGCTGTACTGTGGGACAAACTTCCTATAGTACCCTGCGGTGCCCAAAAATGCCATGACCTGTTTCTTGGTTTTTGGAACAGGCCACTGAACTATGGCTTCTACCTTGGCTGGCTCTGGTTTGAGGTGCCCTCCACCCACCCTGTGCCCTAAGTACAGGACCTCTGCCATCCCTACCATACACTTAGTGGGTTTCAAGGTAAGCCCAGCTTCCCTGATCCTATCCAGCACCGCAGCTACATGTCCTATGTGGGAGTCCCAGGAATTACTAAAGACAGCAATGTCATCTAAGTAAGCCCTGGCATAGCTCTGCATCCCTTCCAGTAACCTATTGACCAGGCGTTGGAAGGTAGCTGGGGCATTCTTCATCCCAAATGGCATCACTAAAAACTCATAGAGGCCACTTGGAGTGATGAATGCTGACTTCTCCCTAGCCTCCAGGGTCAGTGGAATTTGCCAATAGCCTTTGCTCAAATCCATAGTGGTCAGATACCTTGCCCCCGCGAGTTCATCCAGTAACTCATCCATGCGGGGCATGGGGTAGGCATCTGACACCGTCCCAGTGTTGAGCAAGCGGTAGTCCACACAAAACCGTGTGGTCTTGTCCTTCTTAGGGACTAGAACTACCGGGCTTGCCCAAGGACTTTGGGACGGAGTAATTACCCCTAGGGTCAGCATCTCCTCTATCTCCCTTTCCAGGCAAAGTATCCTCACCGGGGAGAAAAGACAGCGGTCACGGCCGCACAGCAAATGAACAAGGCTGGACTGTGCTATAAAAAATCTTTATTGTGCCCCCTCTCTACCTCTACAATCAACACCCCCAAACCTTAATGGGATTAGCTGTCGGGCTGGACCATACTCCATCCTGATGTATACTCCATGCCACAATGAGCAGCCACTTTACCTTTCTGTTTCAACGTTGTCCCTTATTCCTTCTAGAGTGTAAGCTCTCCGGAGCAGCGGCCTCATTACTAGAGTGTAAGCTCTCCGGAGCAGCGGCCTCATTACTGGAGTTTAAGTTCTCCGGAGCAGCGGCCTCGTTTCTAGAGTGTAAGCTCTCCGGAGCAGGGCCCTCATTACTAGAGTGTAAGCTCTCCAGAGCAGCAGCCTCATTATTAGAGTGTAAGCTCTCCGGAGCAGCGGCCTCATTACTAGAGTGTAAGCTCTCCGGAACAGCGGCCTCATTACCAGAGTGTAAGCTCTCCGCAGCAGGGCCCTCATTACTAGAGAGTAAGCTCTCCGGAGCAGCAGCCTCATTACTAGAGTGTAAGCTCTCCGGAGCAGCGGCCTCATTACCAGAGTGTAAGCTCTCCGGAGGAGGGGCCTCATTACTAGAGTGTAAACTCTGCAGATCAGAGGCCTCATTACTAGAGTGTAAGCTCTCCGGAGCAGGGCCTCATTACTAGAGTGTAAGCTCTCCGGAGCAGCGGCCTCATTACTAGAGTGTAAGCTCTCCGGAGCAGGGCCTCATTACTAGAGAGTAAGCTCTCTGGAGCAGGGGCCTCATTACTAGAGTGTAAGCTCTCCGGAGCAGAGGCCTCATTACTAGAGTGTAAGCTCTCCGGAGCAGCGGCCTCATTACTAGAGTGTAAGCTCTCCAGAGCGGGGCCTCATTACTAGAGTGTAAGCTCTCCGGAGCGGGGCCTCATTAATAAAGTGTAAGCTCTCCGGAACAGGGGCCTCATTACTAGAGTGTAAGCTCTCCGGAGCAGCGGCCTCATTACTAGAGTGTAAGCTCTCCGGAGCGGGGCCTCATTACTAGAGTGTAAGCTCTCCGGAGCAGCTGCCTCATTACTAGAGTGTAAGCTCTCCGGAGCAGCGGCCTCATTACTAGAGTGTAAGCTCTCCGGAGCAGGGGCCTCATTACTAGAGTGTAAGCTCTCTGGAGCAGCGGCCTCATTACTAGAGTGTAAGCTCTCCGGAGCAGGGCCTTCATTACTAGAGTGTAAGCTCTCCGGGGCAGGGCCCTCATTACTAGAAAGTAAGCTCTCGGGAGCAGCGGCCTCATTACTAGAGTATAAGCTCTCCGGAGCGGGGCCTCATTACTAGAGTGTAAGCTCTCCGGGGCAGCGGCCTCATTACTAGAGTGTAAGCTCTCTGGAGCAGGGGCCTCATTACTAGAGTGTAAGCTCTCCGGAGCAGGGCCTCATTATTAGAGTGTAAGCTCTCCGGAGCAGAGTCCTCATTACTAGAGTGTAAGCTCTCCGGAGCAGGGCCTCATTACTAGAGTGTAAGCTCTCCGGAGCAGCGGCCTCATTACTAGAGTGTAAGCTCTCCGGAGCAGGGGCCTCATTACTAGAGTGTAAGCTCTCCGCAGCAGGGCCTCATTACTAGAGTGTAAGCTCTCCGGAGCAGGGCCCTCATTACTAGAGTGTAAGCTCCCCGGAGCAGGGGCCTCATTACTAGAGTGTAAGCTCTGCAGATCAGGGGCCTCATTACTAGAGTGTAAGCTCTCCGGAGCAGGGCCTCATTACTAGAGTGTAAGCTCTCCGGAGCAGCGGCCTCATTACTAGAGTGTAAGCTCTCCGGACCAGCGGCCTCATTACTAGAGTGTAAGCTCTCCGGAGCAGGGGCCTCATTACTAGAGCGTAAGCTCTCCGGAGCAGGGGCCTCATTACTAGAGTGTAAGCTCTCCGGAGCAGCAGCCTCATTACTAGAGCGTAAGCTCTCCGGAGCAGGGGCCTCATTAGTAGAGTGTAAGCTCTCCGGAGCAGCAGCCTCATTACTAGAGAGTAAGCTCTCCGGAGCAGGGGCCTCATTACTAGAGTGTAAGCTCTCCAGAGCAGGGGCCTCATTACTAGAGTGTAAGCTCTCCAGAGCAGGGGCCTCATTACTAGAGAGTAAGCTCTCCGGAGCAGCGGCCTCATTACTAGAGTATAAGCTCTCCGGAGCAGAGTCCTCATTACTAGAGTGTAAGCTCTCCGGAGCAGCAGCCTCATTACTAGAGTGTAAGCTCTCCGGAGCAGCGGCCTCATTACTAGAGTGTAAGCTCTCCGGAGCAGGGCCTCATTACTAGAGTGTAAGCTCTCCGGAGCAGCAGCCTCATTACTAGAGTGTAAGCTCTCCGGAGCAGCGGCCTCATTACTAGAGTGTAAGCTCTCCGGAGCAGGGCCTCATTACTAGAGTGTAAGCTCTCCGGAGCAGGGCCTCATTACTAGAGTGTAAGCACTCCGGAGCAGGGCCTCATTACTAGAGTGTAAGCTCTCCAGAGCAGGGCCTCATTCTAGAGTGTAAGCTCTCCGGAGCAGGGGCCTCATTAGTAGAGTGTAAGCTCTCCGGAGCAGGGCCTCATTACTAGAGTGTAAGCTCTCCAGAGCAGGGCCTCATTCTAGAGTGTAAGCTCTCCAGAGCAGGGGCCTCATTACTAGAGTGTAAGCTCTCCGGAGCAGCGGCCTCATTACTAGAGTGTAAGCTCTCCGGAGCAGGGGCCTCATTACTAGAGTGTAAGCTCTCCAGAGCAGGGGCCTCATTACTAGCGTGTAAGCTCTCCAGAGCAGGGGCCTCATTACTAGAGTGTTAGCTCTCCGGAGCAGCGGCCTCATTACTAGAGTGTAAGCTCTCCGGAGCAGGGGCCTCATTACTAGAGTGTAAGCTCTCCGGAGCAGAGTCCTCATTACTAGAGTGTAAGCTCTTCGGAGCAGCAGCCTCATTACTAGAGTGTAAGCTCTCCGGAGCAGCGGCCTCATTACTAGAGTGTAAGCTCTCCGGAGCAGGGCCTCATTACTAGAGTGTAAGCTCTCCGGAGCAGGGCCTCATTACTAGAGTGTAAGCTCTCCGGAACAGGGGCCTCATTACTAGAGTGTAAGCTCTCCGGAGCAGGGCCTCATTACTAGAGTGCAAGCTCTCCGGAGAAGGGCCTCATTACTAGAGTGTAAGCTCTCCGGAGCAGGGCCTCATTACTAGAGTGTAAGCTCTCCGGAGCAGGGCCTCATTACTAGAGAGTAAGCTCTCCGGAGCAGGGGCCTCATTACTAGAGAGTAAGCTCTCCGGAGCAGCTGCCTCATTACTAGAGTGTAAGTTCTCCGGAGCAGCGGCCTCTTTACTAGAGTGTAAGCTCTCCGGAGCGGGGCCTCATTACTAGAGTGTAAGCTCTCCGGAGCAGCGGCCTCATTACTAGAGTGTAAGCTCTCCGGAGCAGGGCCTCATTACTAGAGTGTAAGCTCTCCGGAGCAGGGCCTCATTACTAGAGTGTAAGCTCTCCGGAGCAGCTGCCTAATTACTAGAGTGTAAGCTCTCCGGAGCAGCGGCCTCATTACTAGAGTGTAAGCTCTCCGGAGCAGGGCCTCATTACTAGAGTGTAAGCTCTCCGGAGCAGCGGCCTTCATTACTAGAGTGTAAGCTCTCTGGAGCAGCGGCCTTCATTACTAGAGTGTAAGCTCTCCGGAGCAGGGCCCTTATAACTAGAGAGTAAGCTCTCCGGAGCAGCGGCCTCATTACTAGAGTGTAAGCTCTCCGAACCAGCGGCCTCATTACTAGAGTGTAAGCTCTCCGGAGCAGGGGCCTCATTACTAGAGTGTAAGCTCTCCGGAGCAGGGGCCTCATTACTAGAGTGTAAGCTCTCCGGAGCAGGGCCTCATTACTAGAGTGTAAGCTCTCCGGAGCTGGGCCCTCATTACTAGAGTGTAAGCTCTCCGGAGCAAGGCCCTCATTACTAGAGTGTAAGCTCTCCGGAGCAGCGGCCTCATTACTAGAGTGTAAGCTCTCCGGAGCAGGGCCTCATTACTAGAGTGTAAGCTCTCCGGAGCAGCGGCCTCATTACTAGAGTGTAAGCTCTCCGGAGCAGCGGCCTCATTACTAGACTGTAAGCTCTCCGAAGCAGGGGTCCCATTACTAGAGTGTAAGCTTTCCGGAGCAGGGCCCTCATTACTAGAGTGTAAGCTCTCCGGAGCAGGGCCTCATTACTAGAGTGTAAGCTCTCCGGAGCAGCGGCCTTCATTACTAGAGTGTAAGCTCTCTGGAGCAGCGGCCTTCATTACTAGAGTGTAAGCTCTCCGGAGCAGGGCCCTTATAACTAGAGAGTAAGCTCTCCGGAGCAGGGCCCTTATAACTAGAGAGTAAGCTCTCTGGAGCAGCGGCCTTCATTACTAGAGTGTAAGCTCTCCGGAGCAGCGGCCTCATTACTAGAGTGTAAGCTCTCCGGACCAGCGGCCTTATTACTAGAGTGTAAGCTCTCCGGAGCGGGGCCTCATTAATAAAGTGTAAGCTCTCCGGAGCAGGGGCCGCATTACTAGAGTGTAAGCTCTGCGGAGCAGCAGCCTCATTACTAGAGAGTAAGCTCTCTGGAGCAGCGGCCTCATTACTAGAGTGTAAGCTCTCCGGAGCAGCTGCCTCATTACTAGAGTGTAAGCTCTCCGGAGCAGCGGCCTCATTACTAGAGTGTAAGCTCTCCGGAGCAGGGGCCTCATTACTAGAGTGTAAGCTCTCTGGAGCAGCGGCCTCTTAACTAGAGTGTAAGCTCTCCGGAGCAGGGCCTTCATTACTAGAGAGTAAGCTCTCCGGGGCAGGGCCCTCATTACTAGAGAGTAAGCTCTCGGGAGCAGCGGCCTCATTACTAGAGTGTAAGCTCTCCGGAGCGGGGCCTCATTACTAGAGTGTAAGCTCTCCGGGGCAGCGGCCTCATTACTAGAGTGTAAGCTCTCCGGAGCAGGAGCCTCATTACTAGAGTGTAAGCTCTCCGGAGCAGGGCCTCATTACTAGAGTGTAAGCTCTCCGGAGCAGAGTCCTCATTACTAGAGTGTAAGCTCTCCGGAGCAGGGCCTCATTACTAGAGTGTAAGCTCTCCGGAGCAGCGGCCTCATTACTAGAGTGTAAGCTCTCCGGAGCAGGGGCCTCATTACTAGAGTGTAAGCTCTCCGCAGCAGGGCCTCATTACTAGAGTGTAAGCTCTCCGGAGCAGGGCCCTCATTACTAGAGTGTAAGCTCTCCGGAGCAGGGGCCTCATTACTAGAGTGTAAGCTCTGCAGATCAGGGGCCTCATTACTAGAGTGTAAGCTCTCCGGAGCAGGGCCTCATTACTAGAGTGTAAGCTCTCCGGAGCAGCGGCCTCATTACTAGAGTGTAAGCTCTCCGGACCATCGGCCTCATTACTAGAGTGTAAGCTCTCCGGAGCAGGGGCCTCATTACTAGAGCGTAAGCTCTCCGGAGCAGGGGCCTCATTACTAGAGTGTAAGCTCTCCGGAGCAGCAGCCTCATTACTAGAGCGTAAGCTCTCCGGAGCAGGGGCCTCATTACTAGAGTGTAAGCTCTCCGGAGCAGCAGCCTCATTACTAGAGAGTAAGCTCTCCGGAGCAGGGGCCTCATTATTAGAGTGTAAGTTCTCCGGAGCAGGGGCCTCATTACTAGAGTGTAAGCTCTCCAGAGCAGGGGCCTCATTACTAGAGTGTAAGCTCTCCAGAGCAGGGGCCTCATTACTAGAGTGTAAGCTCTCCGGAGCAGCGGCCTCATTACTAGAGTATAAGCTCTCCGGAGCAGAGTCCTCATTACTAGAATGTAAGCTCTCCGGAGCAGCAGCCTCATTACTAGAGTGTAAGCTCTCTGGAGCAGCGGCCTCATTACTAGAGTGTAAGCTCTCCGGAGCAGGGCCTCATTACTAGAGTGTAAGCTCTCCGGAGCAGGGCCTCATTACTAGAGTGTAAGCACTCCAGAGCAGGGCCTCATTACTAGAGTGTAAGCTCTCCGGAGCAGGGCCTCATTACTAGAGTGCAAGCTCTCCGGAGAAGGGCCTCATTACTAGAGTGTAAGCTCTCCGGAGCAGGGCCTCATTACTAGAGAGTAAGCTCTCCGGAGCAGGGGCCTCATTACTAGAGAGTAAGCTCTCCGGAGCAGCTGCCTCATTACTAGAGTGTAAGTTCTCCGGAGCAGCGGCCTCTTTACTAGAGTGTAAGCTCTCCGGAGCGGGGCCTCATTACTAGAGTGTAAGCTCTCCGGAGCAGCGGCCTCATTACTAGAGTGTAAGCTCTCCGGAGCAGGGCCTCATTACTAGAGTGTAAGCTCTCCGGAGCAGGGCCTCATTACTAGAGTGTAAGCTCTCCGGAGCAGGGCCTCATTACTAGAGTGTAAGCTCTCCGGGGCAGCGGCCTCATTACTAGAGTGTAAGCTCTCCGGAGCAGCGGCCTCATTACAAGAGTGTAAGCTCTCCGGAGCAGCTGCCTCATTACTAGAGTGTAAGCTCTCCGGAGCAGCGGCCTCATTACTAGAGTGTAAGCTCTCCGGAGCAGGGCCTCATTACTAGAGTGTAAGATCTCCGGGGCAGCGGCCTCTTACTAGAGTGTAAGCTCTCCGGAGCAGGGGCCTCATTACTAGAGTGTAAGCTCTCCGGAACAGGGCCCTTATAACTAGAGAGTAAGCTCTCCGGAGCAGCGGCCTCATTACTAGAGTGTAAGCTCTCCGGACCAGCGGCCTCATTACTAGAGTGTAAGCTCTCCGGAGCAGGGGCCTCATTATTAGAGTGTAAGCTCTCCGGAGCAGGGGCCTCATTACTAGAGTGTAAGCTCTCCGGAGCAGGGCCTCATTACTAGAGTGTAAGCTCTCCGGAGCTGGTCCCTCATTACTAGAGTGTAAGCTCTCCGGAGCAGGGCCCTCATTACTAGAGTGTTAGCTCTCCGGAGCAGCGGCCTCATTACTAGAGTGTAAGCTCTCCGGAGCAGGGCCTCATTACTAGAGTGTAAGCTCTCCGGAGCAGCGGCCTCATTACTAGAGTGTAAGCTCTCCGGAGCAGCGGCCTCATTACTAGACTGTAAGCTCTCCGGAGCAGGGGTCCCATTACTAGAGTGTAAGCTTTCCGGAGCAGGGCCCTCATTACTAGAGTGTAAGCTCTCCGGAGCAGGGCCTCATTACTAGAGTGTAAGCTCTCCGGAGCAGCGGCCTTCATTACTAGAGTGTAAGCTCTCTGGAGCAGCGGCCTTCATTACTAGAGTGTAAGCTCTCCGGAGCAGGGCCCTTATAACTAGAGAGTAAGCTCTCCGGAGCAGGGCCCTTATAACTAGAGAGTAAGCTCTCTGGAGCAGCGGCCTTCATTACTAGAGTGTAAGCTCTCCGGAGCAGCGGCCTCATTACTAGAGTGTAAGCTCTCCGGACCAGCGGCCTCATTACTAGAGTGTAAGCTCTCCGGAGCGGGGCCTCATTAATAAAGTGTAAGCTCTCCGGAGCAGGGGCCGCATTACTAGAGTGTAAGCTCTGCGGAGCAGCAGCCTCATTACTAGAGAGTAAGCTCTCTGGAGCAGCGGCCTCATTACTAGAGTGTAAGCTCTCCGGAGCAGCTGCCTCATTACTAGAGTGTAAGCTCTCCGGAGCAGCGGCCTCATTACTAGAGTGTAAGCTCTCCGGAGCAGGGGCCTCATTACTAGAGTGTAAGCTCTCTGGAGCAGCGGCCTCTTAACTAGAGTTTAAGCTCTCCGGAGCAGGGCCTTCATTACTAGAGAGTAAGCTCTCCGGGGCAGGGCCCTCATTACTAGAGAGTAAGCTCTCGGGAGCAGCGGCCTCATTACTAGAGTGTAAGCTCTCCGGAGCGGGGCCTCATTACTAGAGTGTAAGCTCTCCGGGGCAGCGGCCTCATTACTAGAGTGTAAGCTCTCCGGAGCAGGAGCCTCATTACTAGAGTGTAAGCTCTCCGGAGCAGGGCCTCATTACTAGAGTGTAAGCTCTCCGGAGCAGAGTCCTCATTACTAGAGTGTAAGCTCTCCGGAGCAGGGCCTCATTACTAGAGTGTAATCTCTCCGGAGCAGCGGCCTCATTACTAGAGTGTAAGCTCTCCGGAGCAGGGGCCTCATTACTAGAGTGTAAGCTCTCCGCAGCAGGGCCTCATTACTAGAGTGTAAGCTCTCCGGAGCAGGGCCCTCATTACTAGAGTGTAAGCTCTCCGGAGCAGGGGCCTCATTACTAGAGTGTAAGCTCTGCAGATCAGGGGCCTCATTACTAGAGTGTAAGCTCTCCGGAGCAGGGCCTCATTACTAGAGTGTAAGCTCTCCGGAGCAGCGGCCTCATTACTAGAGTGTAAGCTCTCCGGACCATCGGCCTCATTACTAGAGTGTAAGCTCTCCGGAGCAGGGGCCTCATTACTAGAGCGTAAGGTCTCCGGAGCAGGGGCCTCATTTCTAGAGTGTAAGCGCTCCGGAGCAGCAGCCTCATTACTAGAGCATAAGCTCTCCGGAGCTTGGGCCTCATTACTAGAGTGTAAGCTCTCCGGAGCAGCAGCCTCATTACTAGAGAGTAAGCTCTCCGGAGCAGGGGCCTCATTATTAGAGTGTAAGTTCTCCGGAGCAGGGGCCTCATTACTAGAGTGTAAGCTCTCCAGAGCAGGGGCCTCATTACTAGAGTGTAAGCTCTCCAGAGCAGGGGCCTCATTACTAGAGTGTAAGCTCTCCGGAGCAGCGGCCTCATTACTAGAGTATAAGCTCTCCGGAGCAGAGTCCTCATTACTAGAATGTAAGCTCTCCGGAGCAGCAGCCTCATTACTAGAGTGTAAGCTCTCTGGAGCAGCGGCCTCATTACTAGAGTGTAAGCTCTCCGGAGCAGGGCCTCATTACTAGAGTGTAAGCTCTCCGGAGCAGGGCCTCATTACTAGAGTGTAAGCACTCCGGAGCAGGGCCTCATTACTAGAGTGTAAGCTCTCCGGAGCAGGGCCTCATTACTAGAGTGCAAGCTCTCCGGAGAAGGGCCTCATTACTAGAGTGTAAGCTCTCCGGAGCAGGGCCTCATTACTAGAGAGTAAGCTCTCCGGAGCAGGGGCCTCATTACTAGAGAGTAAGCTCTCCGGAGCAGCTGCCTCATTACTAGAGTGTAAGTTCTCCGGAGCAGCGGCCTCTTTACTAGAGTGTAAGCTCTCCGGAGCGGGGCCTCATTACTAGAGTGTAAGCTCTCCGGAGCAGCGGCCTCATTACTAGAGTGTAAGCTCTCCGGAGCAGGGCCTCATTACTAGAGTGTAAGCTCTCCGGAGCAGGGCCTCATTACTAGAGTGTAAGCTCTCCGGAGCAGGGCCTCATTACTAGAGTGTAAGCTCTCCGGGGCAGCGGCCTCATTACTAGAGTGTAAGCTCTCCGGAGCAGCGGCCTCATTACTAGAGTGTAAGCTCTCGGGAGCAGCTGCCTCATTACTAGAGTGTAAGCTCTCCGGAGCAGCGGCCTCATTACTAGAGTGTAAGCTCTCCGGAGCAGGGCCTCAATACTAGAGTGTAAGATCTCCGGGGCAGCGGCCTCTTACTAGAGTGTAAGCTCTCCGGAGCAGGGGCCTCATTACTAGAGTGTAAGCTCTCCGGAGCAGGTGCCTCAGTACTGAGTGTAAGCTCTCCGGAGCAGGGGCCTCATTACTAGAGTGTAAGCTCTCCGGGGCAGTGGCCTCATTACTAGAGAGTAAGCTCTCCGGAGCAGGGCCCTCATTACTAGAGAGTAAGCTCTCCGGAGCAGCTGCCTCATTACAAGAGTGTAAGCTCTCCGGAGCAGCGGCCTCATTACTAGACTGTAAGCTCTCCGGAGCAGCGTCCTCATTACTAGACTGTAAGCTCTCCGGAGCAGGGGTCCCATTACTAGAGTGTAAGCTTTCCGGAGCAGGGCCCTCATTACTAGAGTGTAAGCTCTCCGGAGCAGGGCCTCATTACTAGAGTGTAAGCTCTCCGGAGCAGCGGCCTTCATTACTAGAGTGTAAGCTCTCTGGAGCAGCGGCCTTCATTACTAGAGTGTAAGCTCTCCGGAGCAGGGCCCTTATAACTAGAGAGTAAGCTCTCCGGAGCAGCGGCCTCATTACTAGAGTGTAAGCTCTCCGGACCAGCGGCCTCATTACTAGAGTGTAAGCTCTCCGGAGCAGGGGCCTCATTACTAGAGTGTAAGCTCTCCGGAGCAGGGGCCTCATTACTAGAGTGTAAGCTCTCCGGAGCAGGGCCTCATTACTAGAGTGTAAGCTCTCCGGAGCTGGGCCCTCATTACAAGAGTGTAAGCTCTCCGGAGCAGGGGCCTCATTACTAGAGTGTAAGCTCTCCGGAGCAGCGGCCTCATTTCTAGAGTGTAAGCTCTCCGGAGCAGGGCCTCATTACTAGAGTGTAAGCTCTCCGGAGCTAGGCCCTCATTACTAAAGTGTAAGCTCTCCGGAGCAGGGCCTCATTACTAGAGTGTAAGCTCTCCGGAGCAGGGCCCTCATTACTAGAGTGTAAGCTCTCCGGAGCAGGGGCCTCATTACTAGAGTGTAAGCTCTGCAGATCAGGGGCCTCATTACTAGAGTGTAAGCTCTCCGTAGCAGGGCCTCATTACTAGAGTGTAAGCTCTCCGGAGCAGGGCCCTCATTACTAGAGTGTAAGCTCTCCGGAGCAGGGGCCTCATTACTAGAGTGTAAGCTCTGCAGATCAGGGGCCTCATTACTAGAGAGTAAGCTCTCCGGAGCAGGGGCCTCATTACTAGAGTGTAAGCTCTCCGTAGCAGGGCGTCATTACTAGAGTGTAAGCTCTCCGTAGCAGGGCCTCATTACTAGAGTGTAAGCTCTCCGTAGCAGGGCCTCATTACTAGAGTAAGCTCTCCGGAGCAGGGCCTCATTACTAGAGTGTAAGCTCTCCAGAGCAGGGGCCTCATTACTAGACTGTAAGCTCTCCGGAGCAGGGCCCTCATTACTAGAGTGTAAGCTCTGCAGATCAGGGGCCTCATTACTAGAGTGTAAGCTCTCCGTAGCAGGGCCTCATTACTAGAGTGTAAGCTCTCCGGAGCAGGGGCCTCATTACTAGAGTGTAAGCTCTCCGGAGCAGGGGCCTCAAAACTAGAGTGTAAGCTCTCCGGAGCAGGGCCTCATTACTAGAGTGTAAGCTCTCCGGAGCAGCGGCCTCATTACTAGAGTGTAAGCTCTCCGGAGCAGGAGCCTCATTACTAGAGTGTAAGCTCTCCGGAGCAGGGGCCTCATTACTAGAGTGTAAGCTCTCCGGAGCAGCGGCCTCATTACTAGAGTGTAAGCTCTGCAGATCAGGGCCCTCATTACTAGAGAGTAAGCTCTCCGGAGCAGGGGCCTCATTACTAGAGTGTAAGCTCTCCGTAGCAGGGCCTCATTACTAGAGTGTAAGCTCTCCGTAGCAGGGCCTCATTACTAGAGTAAGCTCTCCGGAGCAGGGCCTCATTACTAGAGTGTAAGCTCTCCAGAGCAGGGGCCTCATTACTAGAGTGTAAGCTCTCCGGAGCAGGGCCTCATTACTAGAGTGTAAGCTCTCCGGAGCAGGGGCCTCATTACAGAGTGTAAGCTCTCCGGAGCGGGGCCTCATTACTAGAGTGTAAGCTCTCCGGAGCAGGGGCCTCATTACTAGAGTGTAAGCTCTCCGGAGCAGGGGTCTCATTACTAGAGTGTAAGCTCTCCGGAGCAGGGGCCTCATTACTAGAGTGTAAGCTCTCCGGAGCAGGGGCCTCATTACTAGAGTGTAAGCTCTCCGGAGCAGAGGCCTCATTACTAGAGTGTAAGCTCTGCAGATCAGGGGCCTCATTACTAGAGTGTAAGCTCTCCGGAGCAGCTGCCTCATTACTAGAGTGTAAGCTCTCCGGAGCGGGACCCTCATTACTAGAGTGTAAGCTCTCCGGAGCAGGGCCTCATTACTAGAGTGTAAGCTCTCCGGAGCAGTGGCCTCATTACTAGAGTGTAAGCTCTCCGGAGCAGGGGCCTCATTACTAGAGTGTAAGCTCTCCGGGGCAGCGGCCTCATTACTAGAGTGTAAGCTCTCCGGAGAAGGGCTCTCATTACTAGAGCGTAAGCTCTCCGGAGCAGCGGCCTCATTACTAGAGTGTAAGCTCTCCGGAGTAGGGCCCTCATTACTAGAGTGTAAGCTCTCCGGAGCAGCGGCCTCATTACTAGAGTGTAAGCTCTCCGGAGTAGGGCCCTCATTACTAGAGTGTAAGCTCTCCGGAGTAGGGCCCTCATTACTAGAGTGTAAGCTCTCCGGAGCAGAGGCCTCATTACTAGAGTGTAAGCTCTCCGGACCAGCGGCCTCATTACTAGAGTGTAAGCTCTCCGGAGCAGGGGCCTCATTACTAGAGTGTAAGCTCTCCGGAGCAGGGGCCTCATTACTAGAGTGTAAGATCTCCGGAGCAGGGCCTCATTACTAGAGTGTAAGCTCTCCGTAGCTGGGCCCTCATTACTAGAGTGTAAGCTCTCCGGAGCAGGGGCGTCATTACTAGAGTGTAAGCTCTCCGGAGCAGGGCCTCATTACTAGAGTGTAAGCTCTCCGGAGCTAGGCCCTCATTACTAGAGTGTAAGCTCTCCGGAGCAGGGCCTCATTACTAGAGTGTAAGCTCTCCGGAGCAGGGCCCTCATTACTAGAGTGTAAGCTCTCCGGAGCAGGGGCCTCATTACTAGAGTGTAAGCTCTCCGGAGCAGGGGCCTCATTACTAGAGTGTAAGCTCTCCGGAGCAGGGCCCTCATTACTAGAGTGTAAGCTCTCCGGAGCAGGGGCCTCATTACTAGAGTGTAAGCTCTGCAGATCAGGGGCCTCATTACTAGAGTGTAAGCTCTCCGGAGCAGCTGCCTCATTACTAGAGTGTAAGCTCTCCGGAGCGGGACCCTCATTACTAGAGTGTAAGCTCTCCGGAGCAGGGCCTCATTACTAGAGTGTAAGCTCTCCGGAGCAGTGGCCTCATTACTAGAGTGTAAGCTCTCCGGAGCAGGGGCCTCATTACTAGAGTGTAAGCTCTCCGGGGCAGCGGCCTCATTACTAGAGTGTAAGCTCTCCAGAGAAGGGCTCTCATTACTAGAGCGTAAGCGCTCCGGAGCAGCGGCCTCATTACTAGAGTGTAAGCTCTCCGGAGTAGGGCCCTCATTACTAGAGTGTAAGCTCTCCGGATCAGCGGCCTCATTACTAGAGTGTAAGCTCTCCGGACCAGCGGCCTCATTACTAGAGTGTAAGCTCTCCGGAGCAGGGGCCTCATTACTAGAGTGTAAGCTCTCCGGAGCAGGGGCCTCATTACTAGAGTGTAAGATCTCCGGAGCAGGGCCTCATTACTAGAGTGTAAGCTCTCCGTAGCTGGGCCCTCATTACTAGAGTGTAAGCTCTCCGGAGCAGGGGCGTCATTACTAGAGTGTAAGCTCTCCGGAGCAGGGCCTCATTACTAGAGTGTAAGCTCTCCGGAGCTAGGCCCTCATTACTAGAGTGTAAGCTCTCCGGAGCAGGGCCTCATTACTAGAGTGTAAGCTCTCCGGAGCAGGGCCCTCATTACTAGAGTGTAAGCTCTCCGGAGCAGGGGCCTCATTACTAGAGTGTAAGCTCTGCAGATCAGGGGCCTCATTACTAGAGTGTAAGCTCTCCGTAGCAGGGCCTCATTACTAGAGTGTAAGCTCTCCGTAGCAGGGCCTCATTACTAGAGTGTAAGCTCTCCGGAGCAGGGGCCTCATTACTAGAGTGTAAGCTCTCCGTAGCAGGGCCTCATTACTAGAGTGTAAGCTCTCCGTAGCAGGGCCTCATTACTAGAGTAAGCTCTCCGGAGCAGGGCCTCATTACTAGAGTGTAAGCTCTCCAGAGCAGCGGCCTCATTACTAGAGAGTAAGCTCTCCGGAGCAGCGGCCTCATTACTAGAGTGTAAGCTCTCCGGAGCAGGGGCCTCATTACTAGAGTGTAAGCTCTCCGGAGCTGGGCCCTCATTACTAGAGTGTAAGCTCTCCGGAGCAGGGCCCTCATTACTAGAGTGTAAGCTCTGCAGATCAGGGGCCTCATTACTAGAGTGTAAGCTCTCCGTAGCAGGGCCTCATTACTAGAGTGTAAGCTCTCCGGAGCAGGGGCCTCATTACTAGAGTGTAAGCTCTCCGGAGCAGGGGCCTCATTACTAGAGTGTAAGCTCTGCAGATCAGGGGCCTCATTACTAGAGTGTAAGCTCTCCGGAGCAGGGCCTCATTACTAGAGTGTAAGCTCTCCGGAGCAGGGGCCTCATTACTAGAGTGTAAGCTCTCCGGAGCAGGGGCCTCAAAACTAGAGTGTAAGCTCTCCGGAGCAGGGCCTCATTACTAGAGTGTAAGCTCTCCGGAGCAGCGGCCTCATTACTAGAGTGTAAACTCTCCGGAGCAGGGGCCTAATTACTCGAGTGTAAGCTCTCCGGAGCAGGGCCTCATTACTAGAGTGTAAGATCTCCGGGGCAGCGGCCTTATTACTAGAGTGTAAGCTCTCCGGAGCAGCGGCCTCATTACTAGACTGTAAGCTCTCCGGAGCAGGGCCTCATTACTAGAGAGTAAGCTCTCTGGAGCAGCGGCCTCATTACTAGAGTGTAAGCTCTCCGGAGCATCGGCCTCATTACTAGAATGTAAGCTCTCCGGAGCAGCGGCCTCATTACTAGAGTGTAAGCTCTCCGGAGCAGGGGTCTCATTACTAGAGTGTGAGCTCTCCGGAGCAGGGGCCTCATTACTAGAGTGTAAGCTCTCCGGAGCAGGGGCCTCATTACTAGAGTGTAAGCTCTCCGGAGCAGGGGCCTCATTACTAGAGTGTAAGCTCTGCAGATCAGGGGCCTCATTACTAGAGTGTAAGCTCTCCGGAGCAGGGCCTCATTACTAGAGTGTAAGCTCTCCGGAGCAGGGGCCTCATTACTAGAGTGTAAGCTCTCCGGAGCAGGGGCCTCAAAACTAGAGTGTAAGCTCTCCGGAGCAGGGCCTCATTACTAGAGTGTAAGCTCTCCGGAGCAGCGGCCTCATTACTAGAGTGTAAGCTCTCCAGAGCAGGGCCTCATTACTAGAGTGTAAGATCTCCGGGGCAGCGGCCTTATTACTAGAGTGTAAGCTCTCCGGAGCAGCGGCCTCATTACTAGAGTGTAAGCTCTCCGGAGCAGGGCCTCATTACTAGAGTGTAAGCTCTCTGGAGCAGCGGCCTCATTACTAGAGTGTAAGCTCTCCGGAGCATCGGCCTCATTACTAGAATGTAAGCTCTCCGGAGCAGCTGCCTCATTACTAGAGTGTAAGCTCTCCGGAGCAGGGGTCTCATTACTAGAGTGTAAGCTCTCCGGAGCAGGGGCCTCATTACTAGAGTGTAAGCTCTCCAGAGCAGGGCCTCATTACTAGAGTGTAAGATCTCCGGGGCAGCGGCCTTATTACTAGAGTGTAAGCTCTCCGGAGCAGCGGCCTCATTACTAGAGTGTAAGCTCTCCGGAGCAGGGCCTCATTACTAGAGTGTAAGCTCTCTGGAGCAGCGGCCTCATTACTAGAGTGTAAGCTCTCCGGAGCATCGGCCTCATTACTAGAATGTAAGCTCTCCGGAGCAGCTGCCTCATTACTAGAGTGTAAGCTCTCCGGAGCAGGGGTCTCATTACTAGAGTGTAAGCTCTCCGGAGCAGGGGCCTCATTACTAGAGTGTAAGCTCTCCGGAGCAGGGGCCTCATTACTAGAGTGTAAGCTCTCCGGAGCAGGGCCTCATTACTAGAGTGTAAGCTCTCTGGAGCAGCGGCCTCATTACTAGAGTGTAAGCTCTCCGGAGCATCGGCCTCATTACTAGAATGTAAGCTCTCCGGAGCAGCTGCCTCATTACTAGAGTGTAAGCTCTCCGGAGCAGGGGTCTCATTACTAGAGTGTAAGCTCTCCGGAGCAGGGGCCTCATTACTAGAGTGTAAGCTCTCCAGAGCAGGGCCTCATTACTAGAGTGTAAGATCTCCGGGGCAGCGGCCTTATTACTAGAGTGTAAGCTCTCCGGAGCAGCGACCTCATTACTAGAGTGTAAGCTCTCCGGAGCAGGGCCTCATTACTAGAGTGTAAGCTCTCTGGAGCAGCGGCCTCATTACTAGAGTGTAAGCTCTCCGGAGCATCGGCCTCATTACTAGAATGTAAGCTCTCCGGAGCAGCTGCCTCATTACTAGAGTGTAAGCTCTCCGGAGCAGGGGTCTCATTACTAGAGTGTAAGCTCTCCGGAGCAGGGGCCTCATTACTAGAGTGTAAGCTCTCCGGAGCAGGGGCCTCATTACTAGAGTGTAAGCTCTCCGGAGCAGGGGCCTCATTACTAGAGTGTAAGCTCTCCGGAGCAGGGCCTCATTACTAGAGTGTAAGCTCTCCGGAGCTGGGCCCTCATTACTAGAGTGTAAGCTCTTCGGAGCAGGGCCCTCATTACTAGAGTGTAAGCTCTGCAGATCAGGGGCCTCATTACTAGAGTGTAAGCTCTCCGTAGCAGGGCCTCATTACTAGAGTGTAAGCTCTCCGGAGCAGGGGCCTCATTACTAGAGTGTAAGCTCTCCGGAGCAGGGGCCTCATTACTAGAGTGTAAGCTCTGCAGATCAGGGGCCTCATTACTAGAGTGTAAGCTCTCCGGAGCAGGGCCTCATTACTAGAGTGTAAGCTCTCCGGAGCAGGGGCCTCATTACTAGAGTGTAAGCTCTCCGGAGCAGGGGCCTCAAAACTAGAGTGTAAGCTCTCCGGAGCAGGGCCTCATTACTAGAGTGTAAGCTCTCCGGAGCAGCGGCCTCATTACTAGAGTGTAAGCTCTCCGGAGCAGGGGCCTCATTACTCGAGTGTAAGCTCTCCGGAGCAGGGCCTCATTACTAGAGTGTAAGATCTCCGGGGCAGCGGCCTTATTATTAGAGTGTAAGCTCTCCGGAGCAGCGGCCTCATTACTAGAGTGTAAGCTCTCCGGAGCAGGGCCTCATTACTAGAGAGTAAGCTCTCTGGAGCAGCGGCCTCATTACTAGAGTGTAAGCTCTCCGGAGCATCGGCCTCATTACTAGAATGTAAGCTCTCCGGAGCAGCGGCCTCATTACTAGAGTGTAAGCTCTCCGGAGCAGGGGTCTCATTACTAGAGTGTAAGCTCTGCAGATCAGGGGCCTCATTACTAGAGTGTAAGCTCTCCGTAGCAGGGCCTCATTACTAGAGTGTAAGCTCTCCAGAGCAGGGGCCTCATTACTAGAGTGTAAGCTCTCCGGAGCAGGGCCCTCATTACTAGAGTGTAAGCTCTGCAGATCAGGGGCCTCATTACTAGAGTGTAAGCTCTCCGTAGCAGGGCCTCATTACTAGAGTGTAAGCTCTCCGGAGCAGGGGCCTCATTACTAGAGTGTAAGCTCTCCGGAGCAGGGGCCTCAAAACTAGAGTGTAAGCTCTCCGGAGCAGGGCCTCATTACTAGAGTGTAAGCTCTCCGGAGCAGCGGCCTCATTACTAGAGTGTAAGCTCTCCGGAGCAGGAGCCTCATTACTAGAGTGTAAGCTCTCCGGAGCAGGGGCCTCATTACTAGAGTGTAAGCTCTCCGGAGCAGCGGCCTCATTACTAGAGTGTAAGCTCTCCGGAGCAGGGGCCTCATTACAAGAGTGTAAGCTCTCCGGAGCAGCGTCCTCATTACTAGACTGTAAGCTCTCCGGAGTAGGGGTCCCATTACTAGAGTGTAAGCTTTCCGGAGCAAGGCCCTCATTACTAGAGTGTAAGCTCTCCGGAGCAGGGCCTCATAACTAGAGTGTAAGCTCTCCGGAGCAGCGGCCTTCATTACTAGAGTGTAAGCTCTCTGGAGCAGCGGCCTTCATTACTAGAGTGTAAGCTCTCCGGAGCAGGGCCCTTATAACTAGAGAGTAAGCTCTCCGGAGCAGCGGCCTCATTACTAGAGTGTAAGCTCTCCGGACCAGCGGCCTCATTACTAGAGTGTAAGCTCTCCGGAGCAGGGGCCTCATTACTAGAGTGTAAGCTCTCCGGAGCAGGGGCCTCATTACTAGAGTGTAAGCTCTCCGGAGCAGAGCCTCATTACTAGAGTGTAAGCTCTCCGGAGCTGGGCCCTCATTACTAGAGTGTAAGCTCTCCGGAGCAGGGGCCTCATTACTAGAGTGTAAGCTCTCCGGAGCAGTGGCCTCATTACTAGAGTGTAAGCTCTGCAGATCAGGGGCCTCATTACTAGAGTGTAAGCTCTCCGTAGCAGGGCCTCATTACTAGAGTGTAAGCTATCCGGAGCAGGGCCCTCATTACTAGAGTGTAAGCTCTCCGGAGCAGGGGCCTCATTACTAGAGTGTAAGCTCTGCAGATCAGGGCCCTCATTACTAGAGAGTAAGCTCTCCGGAGCAGGGGCCTCATTACTAGAGTGTAAGCTCTCCGTAGCAGGGCCTCATTACTAGAGTGTAAGCTCTCCGTAGCAGGGCCTCATTACTAGAGTGTAAGCTCTCCGTAGCAGGGCCTCATTACTAGAGTAAGCTCTCCGGAGCAGGGCCTCATTACTAGAGTGTAAGCTCTCCAGAGCAGGGGCCTCATTACTAGAGTGTAAGCTCTCCGGAGCAGGGCCCTCATTACTAGAGTGTAAGCTCTCCGGAGCAGGGCCTCATTACTAGAGTGTAAGCTCTCCGGAGCAGGGCCCTCATTACTAGAGTGTAAGCTCTCCGGAGCAGGGGCCTCATTACAGAGTGTAAGCTCTCCGGAGCGGGGCCTCATTACTAGAGTGTAAGCTCTCCGGAGCAGGGGCCTCATTACTAGAGTGTAAGCTCTCCGGAGCAGGGGTCTCATTACTAGAGTGTAAGCTCTCCGGAGCAGGGGCCTCATTACTAGAGTGTAAGCTCTCCGGAGCAGGGGCCTCATTACTAGAGTGTAAGCTCTCCGGAGCAGGGGCCTCATTACTAGAGTGTAAGCTCTGCAGATCAGGGGCCTCATTACTAGAGTGTAAGCTCTCCGGAGCAGCTGCCTCATTACTAGAGTGTAAGCTCTCCGGAGCGGGACCCTCATTACTAGAGTGTAAGCTCTCCGGAGCAGGGCCTCATTACTAGAGTGTAAGCTCTCCGGAGCAGTGGCCTCATTACTAGAGTGTAAGCTCTCCGGAGCAGGGGCCTCATTACTAGAGTGTAAGCTCTCCGGGGCAGCGGCCTCATTACTAGAGTGTAAGCTCTCCGGAGAAGGGCTCTCATTACTAGAGCGTAAGCGCTCCGGAGCAGCGGCCTCATTACTAGAGTGTAAGCTCTCCGGAGTAGGGCCCTCATTACTAGAGTGTAAGCTCTCCGGAGTAGGGCCCTCATTACTAGAGTGTAAGCTCTCCGGAGCAGCGGCCTCATTACTAGAGTGTAAGCTCTCCGGACCAGGGGCCTCATTACTAGAGTGTAAGCTCTCCGGAGCAGGGGCCTCATTACTAGAGTGTAAGCTCTCCGGAGCAGGGGCCTCATTACTAGAGTGTAAGATCTCCGGAGCAGGGCCTCATTACTAGAGTGTAAGCTCTCCGTAGCTGGGCCCTCATTACTAGAGTGTAAGCTCTCCGGAGCAGGGGCGTCATTACTAGAGTGTAAGCTCTCCGGAGCAGGGCCTCATTACTAGAGTGTAAGCTCTCCGGAGCTAGGCCCTCATTACTAGAGTGTAAGCTCTCCGGAGCAGGGCCTCATTACTAGAGTGTAAGCTCTCCGGAGCAGGGCCCTCATTACTAGAGTGTAAGCTCTCCGGAGCAGGGGCCTCATTACTAGAGTGTAAGCTCTCCGGAGCAGGGGCCTCATTACTAGAGTGTAAGCTCTCCGGAGCAGGGGTCTCATTACTAGAGTGTAAGCTCTGCAGATCAGGGGCCTCATTACTAGAGTGTAAGCTCTCCGTAGCAGGGCCTCATTACTAGAGTGTAAGCTCTCCAGAGCAGGGGCCTCATTACTAGAGTGTAAGCTCTCCGGAGCAGGGCCCTCATTACTAGAGTGTAAGCTCTGCAGATCAGGGGCCTCATTACTAGAGTGTAAGCTCTCCGTAGCAGGGCCTCATTACTAGAGTGTAAGCTCTCCGGAGCAGGGGCCTCATTACTAGAGTGTAAGCTCTCCGGAGCAGGGGCCTCAAAACTAGAGTGTAAGCTCTCCGGAGCAGGGCCTCATTACTAGAGTGTAAGCTCTCCGGAGCAGCGGCCTCATTACTAGAGTGTAAGCTCTCCGGAGCAGGAGCCTCATTACTAGAGTGTAAGCTCTCCGGAGCAGGGGCCTCATTACTAGAGTGTAAGCTCTCCGGAGCAGCGGCCTCATTACTAGAGTGTAAGCTCTCCGGAGCAGGGGCCTCATTACAAGAGTGTAAGCTCTCCGGAGCAGCGTCCTCATTACTAGACTGTAAGCTCTCCGGAGTAGGGGTCCCATTACTAGAGTGTAAGCTTTCCGGAGCAAGGCCCTCATTACTAGAGTGTAAGCTCTCCGGAGCAGGGCCTCATAACTAGAGTGTAAGCTCTCCGGAGCAGCGGCCTTCATTACTAGAGTGTAAGCTCTCTGGAGCAGCGGCCTTCATTACTAGAGTGTAAGCTCTCCGGAGCAGGGCCCTTATAACTAGAGAGTAAGCTCTCCGGACCAGCGGCCTCATTACTAGAGTGTAAGCTCTCTGGAGCAGGGGCCTCATTACTAGAGTGTAAGCTCTGCAGATCAGGGCCCTCATTACTAGAGTGTAAGCTCTCCGGAGCAGGGCCCTCATTACTAGAGTGTAAGCTCTCCGGAGCAGGGGCCTCATTACTAGAGTGTAAGCTCTCCGTAGCAGGGCCTCATTACTAGAGTGTAAGCTCTCCGTAGCAGGGCCTCATTACTAGAGTGTAAGCTCTCCGTAGCAGGGCCTCATTACTAGAGTAAGCTCTCCGGAGCAGGGCCTCATTACTAGAGTGTAAGCTCTCCAGAGCAGGGGCCTCATTACTAGAGTGTAAGCTCTCCGGAGCAGGGCCCTCATTACTAGAGTGTAAGCTCTCCGGAGCAGGGCCTCATTACTAGAGTGTAAGCTCTCCGGAGCAGGGCCCTCATTACTAGAGTGTAAGCTCTCCGGAGCAGGGGCCTCATTACAGAGTGTAAGCTCTCCGGAGCGGGGCCTCATTACTAGAGTGTAAGCTCTCCGGAGCAGGGGCCTCATTACTAGAGTGTAAGCTCTCCGGAGCAGGGGTCTCATTACTAGAGTGTAAGCTCTCCGGAGCAGGGGCCTCATTACTAGAGTGTAAGCTCTCCGGAGCAGGGGCCTCATTACTAGAGTGTAAGCTCTCCGGAGCAGGGGCCTCATTACTAGAGTGTAAGCTCTGCAGATCAGGGGCCTCATTACTAGAGTGTAAGCTCTCCGGAGCAGCTGCCTCATTACTAGAGTGTAAGCTCTCCGGAGCGGGACCCTCATTACTAGAGTGTAAGCTCTCCGGAGCAGGGCCTCATTACTAGAGTGTAAGCTCTCCGGAGCAGTGGCCTCATTACTAGAGTGTAAGCTCTCCGGAGCAGGGGCCTCATTACTAAAGTGTAAGCTCTCCGGGGCAGCGGCCTCATTACTAGAGTGTAAGCTCTCCGGAGAAGGGCTCTCATTACTAGAGCGTAAGCGCTCCGGAGCAGCGGCCTCATTACTAGAGTGTAAGCTCTCCGGAGTAGGGCCCTCATTACTAGAGTGTAAGCTCTCCGGAGTAGGGCCCTCATTACTAGAGTGTAAGCTCTCCGGAGCAGCGGCCTCATTACTAGAGTGTAAGCTCTCCGAACCAGCGGCCTCATTACTAGAGTGTAAGCTCTCCGGAGCAGGGGCCTCATTACTAGAGTGTAAGATCTCCGGAGCAGGGCCTCATTACTAGAGTGTAAGCTCTCCGTAGCTGGGCCCTCATTACTAGAGTGTAAGCTCTCCGGAGCAGGGGCGTCATTACTAGAGTGTAAGCTCTCCGGAGCAGGGCCTCATTACTAGAGTGTAAGCTCTCCGGAGCTAGGCCCTCATTACTAGAGTGTAAGCTCTCCGGAGCAGGGCCTCATTACTAGAGTGTAAGCTCTCCGGAGCAGGGCCCTCATTACTAGAGTGTAAGCTCTCCGGAGCAGGGGCCTCATTACTAGAGTGTAAGCTCTCCGGAGCAGGGGCCTCATTACTAGAGTGTAAGCTCTCCGGAGCAGGGGCCTCATTACTAGAGTGTAAGCTCTCCGGAGCAGGGGCCTCATTACTAGAGTGTAAGCTCTGCAGATCAGGGGCCTCATTACTAGAGTGTAAGCTCTCCGGAGCAGCTGCCTCATTACTAGAGTGTAAGCTCTGCGGAGCGGGACCCTCATTACTAGAGTGTAAGCTCTCCGGAGCAGGGCCTCATTACTAGAGTGTAAGCTCTCCGGAGTAGTGGCCTCATTACTAGAGTGTAAGCTCTCCGGAGCAGGGGCCTCATTACTAGAGTGTAAGCTCTCCGGGGCAGCGGCCTCATTACTAGAGTGTAAGCTCTCCAGAGAAGGGCTCTCATTACTAGAGCGTAAGCGCTCCGGAGCAGCGGCCTCATTACTAGAGTGTAAGCTCTCCGGAGTAGGGACCTCATTACTAGAGTGTAAGCTCTCCGGAGTAGGGCCCTCATTACTAGAGTGTAAGCTCTCCGGAGCAGCGGCCTCATTACTAGAGTGTAAGCTCTCCGGACCAGCGGCCTCATTACTAGAGTGTAAGCTCTCCGGAGCAGGGGCCTCATTACTAGAGTGTAAGCTCTCCGGAGCAGGGGCCTCATTACTAGAGTGTAAGATCTCCGGAGCAGGGCCTCATTACTAGAGTGTAAGCTCTCCGTAGCTGGGCCCTCATTACTAGAGTGTAAGCTCTCCGGAGCAGGGGCGTCATTACTAGAGTGTAAGCTCTCCGGAGCAGGGCCTCATTACTAGAGTGTAAGCTCTCCGGAGCTAGGCCCTCATTACTAGAGTGTAAGCTCTCCGGAGCAGGGCCTCATTACTAGAGTGTAAGCTCTCCGGAGCAGGGCCCTCATTACTAGAGTGTAAGCTCTCCGGAGCAGGGGCCTCATTACTAGAGTGTAAGCTCTGCAGATCAGGGGCCTCATTACTAGAGTGTAAGCTCTCCGTAGCAGGGCCTCATTACTAGAGTGTAAGCTCTCCGGAGCAGGGCCTCATTACTAGAGTGTAAGCTCTCCGGAGCAGGGGCCTCATTACTAGAGTGTAAGCTCTCCGTAGCAGGGCCTCATTACTAGAGTGTAAGCTCTCCGTAGCAGGGCCTCATTACTAGAGTGTAAGCTCTCCAGAGCAGCGGCCTCATTACTAGAGAGTAAGCTCTCCGGAGCAGCGGCCTCATTACTAGAGTGTAAGCTCTCCGGAGCAGGGGCCTCATTACTAGAGTGTAAGCTCTCCGGAGCTGGGCCCTCATTACTAGAGTGTAAGCTCTCCGGAGCAGGGCCCTCATTACTAGAGTGTAAGCTCTGCAGATCAGGGGCCTCATTACTAGAGTGTAAGCTCTCCGTAGCAGGGCCTCATTACTAGAGTGTTAACTCTCCGGAGCAGGGGCCTCATTACTAGAGTGTAAGCTCTCCGTAGCAGGGCCTCATTACTAGAGTGTAAGCTCTCCGTAGCAGGGCCTCATTACTAGAGTAAGCTCTCCGGAGCAGGGCCTCATTACTAGAGTGTAAGCTCTCCAGAGCAGCGGCCTCATTACTAGAGAGTAAGCTCTCCGGAGCAGCGGCCTCATTACTAGAGTGTAAGCTCTCCGGAGCAGGGGCCTCATTACTAGAGTGTAAGCTCTCCGGAGCTGGGCCCTCATTACTAGAGTGTAAGCTCTCCGGAGCAGGGCCCTCATTACTAGAGTGTAAGCTCTGCAGATCAGGGGCCTCATTACTAGAGTGTAAGCTCTCCGTAGCAGGGCCTCATTACTAGAGTGTAAGCTCTCCGGAGCAGGGGCCTCATTACTAGAGTGTAAGCTCTCCGGAGCAGGGGCCTCATTACTAGAGTGTAAGCTCTGCAGATCAGGGGCCTCATTACTAGAGTGTAAGCTCTCCGGAGCAGGGCCTCATTACTAGAGTGTAAGCTCTCCGGAGCAGGGGCCTCATTACTAGAGTGTAAGCTCTCCGGAGCAGGGGCCTCAAAACTAGAGTGTAAGCTCTCCGGAGCAGGGCCTCATTACTAGAGTGTAAGCTCTCCGGAGCAGCGGCCTCATTACTAGAGTGTAAGCTCTCCGGAGCAGGGGCCTAATTACTCGAGTGTAAGCTCTCCGGAGCAGGGCCTCATTACTAGAGTGTAAGATCTCCGGGGCAGCGGCCTTATTACTAGAGTGTAAGCTCTCCGGAGCAGCGGCCTCATTACTAGACTGTAAGCTCTCCGGAGCAGGGCCTCATTACTAGAGAGTAAGCTCTCTGGAGCAGCGGCCTCATTACTAGAGTGTAAGCTCTCCGGAGCATCGGCCTCATTACTGGAATGTAAGCTCTCCGGAGCAGCGGCCTCATTACTAGAGTGTAAGCTCTCCGGAGCAGGGGTCTCATTACTAGAGTGTAAGCTCTCCGGAGCAGGGGCCTCATTACTAGAGTGTAAGCTCTCCGGAGCAGGGGCCTCATTACTAGAGTGTAAGCTCTCCGGAGCAGGGGCCTCATTACTAGAGTGTAAGCTCTGCAGATCAGGGGCCTCATTACTAGAGTGTAAGCTCTCCGGAGCAGGGCCTCATTACTAGAGTGTAAGCTCTCCGGAGCAGGGGCCTCATTACTAGAGTGTAAGCTCTCCGGAGCAGGGGCCTCAAAACTAGAGTGTAAGCTCTCCGGAGCAGGGCCTCATTACTAGAGTGTAAGCTCTCCGGAGCAGCGGCCTCATTACTAGAGTGTAAGCTCTCCAGAGCAGGGCCTCATTACTAGAGTGTAAGATCTCCGGGGCAGCGGCCTTATTACTAGAGTGTAAGCTCTCCGGAGCAGCGGCCTCATTACTAGAGTGTAAGCTCTCCGGAGCAGGGCCTCATTACTAGAGTGTAAGCTCTCTGGAGCAGCGGCCTCATTACTAGAGTGTAAGCTCTCCGGAGCATCGGCCTCATTACTAGAATGTAAGCTCTCCGGAGCAGCTGCCTCATTACTAGAGTGTAAGCTCTCCGGAGCAGGGGTCTCATTACTAGAGTGTAAGCTCTCCGGAGCAGGGGCCTCATTACTAGAGTGTAAGCTCTCCGGAGCAGGGGCCTCATTACTAGAGTGTAAGCTCTCCGGAGCAGGGGCCTCATTACTAGAGTGTAAGCTCTCCGGAGCAGGGGCCTCATTACTAGAGTGTAAGCTCTGCAGATCAGGGGCCTCATTACTAGAGTGTAAGCTCTCCGGAGCAGGGCCTCATTACTAGAGTGTAAGCTCTCCGGAGCAGGGGCCTCATTACTAGAGTGTAAGCTCTCCGGAGCAGGGGCCTCAAAACTAGAGTGTAAGCTCTCCGGAGCAGGGCCTCATTACTAGAGTGTAAGCTCTCCGGAGCAGCGGCCTCATTACTAGAGTGTAAGCTCTGCAGATCAGGGGCCTCATTACTAGAGTGTAAGCTCTCCGGAGCAGGGCCTCATTACTAGAGTGTAAGCTCTCCGGAGCAGGGGCCTCATTACTAGAGTGTAAGCTCTCCGGAGCAGGGGCCTCAAAACTAGAGTGTAAGCTCTCCGGAGCAGGGCCTCATTACTAGAGTGTAAGCTCTCCGGAGCAGCGGCCTCATTACTAGAGTGTAAGCTCTCCGGAGCAGGGGCCTCATTACTCGAGTGTAAGCTCTCCGGAGCAGGGCCTCATTACTAGAGTGTAAGATCTCCGGGGCAGCGGCCTTATTATTAGAGTGTAAGCTCTCCGGAGCAGCGGCCTCATTACTAGAGTGTAAGCTCTCCGGAGCAGGGCCTCATTACTAGAGAGTAAGCTCTCTGGAGCAGCGGCCTCATTACTAGAGTGTAAGCTCTCCGGAGCATCGGCCTCATTACTAGAATGTAAGCTCTCCGGAGCAGCGGCCTCATTACTAGAGTGTAAGCTCTCCGGAGCAGCGGCCTCATTACTAGAGTGTAAGCTCTCCGGAGCATCGGCCTCATTACTAGAATGTAAGCTCTCCGGAGCAGCGGCCTCATTACTAGAGTGTAAGCTCTCCGGAGCAGGGGTCTCATTACTAGAGTGTAAGCTCTGCAGATCAGGGGCCTCATTACTAGAGTGTAAGCTCTCCGTAGCAGGGCCTCATTACTAGAGTGTAAGCTCTCCAGAGCAGGGGCCTCATTACTAGAGTGTAAGCTCTCCGGAGCAGGGCCCTCATTACTAGAGTGTAAGCTCTGCAGATCAGGGGCCTCATTACTAGAGTGTAAGCTCTCCGTAGCAGGGCCTCATTACTAGAGTGTAAGCTCTCCGGAGCAGGGGCCTCATTACTAGAGTGTAAGCTCTCCGGAGCAGGGGCCTCAAAACTAGAGTGTAAGCTCTCCGGAGCAGGGCCTCATTACTAGAGTGTAAGCTCTCCGGAGCAGCGGCCTCATTACTAGAGTGTAAGCTCTCCGGAGCAGGAGCCTCATTACTAGAGTGTAAGCTCTCCGGAGCAGGGGCCTCATTACTAGAGTGTAAGCTCTCCGGAGCAGCGGCCTCATTACTAGAGTGTAAGCTCTCCGGAGCAGGGGCCTCATTACTAGAGTGTAAGCTCTGCAGATCAGGGGCCTCATTACTAGAGTGTAAGCTCTCCGGAGCAGGGCCTCATTACTAGAGTGTAAGCTCTCCGGAGCAGGGGCCTCATTACTAGAGTGTAAGCTCTCCGGAGCAGGGGCCTCAAAACTAGAGTGTAAGCTCTCCGGAGCAGGGCCTCATTACTAGAGTGTAAGCTCTCCGGAGCAGCGGCCTCATTACTAGAGTGTAAGCTCTCCGGAGCAGGGGCCTCATTACTCGAGTGTAAGCTCTCCGGAGCAGGGCCTCATTACTAGAGTGTAAGATCTCCGGGGCAGCGGCCTTATTATTAGAGTGTAAGCTCTCCGGAGCAGCGGCCTCATTACTAGAGTGTAAGCTCTCCGGAGCAGGGCCTCATTACTAGAGAGTAAGCTCTCTGGAGCAGCGGCCTCATTACTAGAGTGTAAGCTCTCCGGAGCATCGGCCTCATTACTAGAATGTAAGCTCTCCGGAGCAGCGGCCTCATTACTAGAGTGTAAGCTCTCCGGAGCAGCGGCCTCAATACTAGAGTGTAAGCTCTCCGGAGCATCGGCCTCATTACTAGAATGTAAGCTCTCCGGAGCAGCGGCCTCATTACTAGAGTGTAAGCTCTCCGGAGCAGGGGTCTCATTACTAGAGTGTAAGCTCTGCAGATCAGGGGCCTCATTACTAGAGTGTAAGCTCTCCGTAGCAGGGCCTCATTACTAGAGTGTAAGCTCTCCAGAGCAGGGGCCTCATTACTAGAGTGTAAGCTCTCCGGAGCAGGGCCCTCATTACTAGAGTGTAAGCTCTGCAGATCAGGGGCCTCATTACTAGAGTGTAAGCTCTCCGTAGCAGGGCCTCATTACTAGAGTGTAAGCTCTCCGGAGCAGGGGCCTCATTACTAGAGTGTAAGCTCTCCGGAGCAGGGGCCTCAAAACTAGAGTGTAAGCTCTCCGGAGCAGGGCCTCATTACTAGAGTGTAAGCTCTCCGGAGCAGCGGCCTCATTACTAGAGTGTAAGCTCTCCGGAGCAGGAGCCTCATTACTAGAGTGTAAGCTCTCCGGAGCAGGGGCCTCATTACTAGAGTGTAAGCTCTCCGGAGCAGCGGCCTCATTACTAGAGTGTAAGCTCTCCGGAGCAGGGGCCTCATTACAAGAGTGTAAGCTCTCCGGAGCAGCGTCCTCATTACTAGACTGTAAGCTCTCCGGAGTAGGGGTCCCATTACTAGAGTGTAAGCTTTCCGGAGCAGGGCCTCATAACTAGAGTGTAAGCTCTCCGGAGCAGCGGCCTTCATTACTAGAGTGTAAGCTCTCTGGAGCAGCGGCCTTCATTACTAGAGTGTAAGCTCTCCGGAGCAGGGCCTCATAACTAGAGTGTAAGCTCTCCGGAGCAGCGGCCTTCATTACTAGAGTGTAAGCTCTCTGGAGCAGCGGCCTTCATTACTAGAGTGTAAGCTCTCCGGAGCAGGGGCCTCATTACTAGAGTGTAAGCTCTCCGGAGCAGGGGCCTCATTACTAGAGTGTAAGCTCTCCGTAGCAGGGCCTCATTACCAGAGTGTAAGCTCTCCGTAGCAGGGCCTCATTACTAGAGTGTAAGCTCTCCGTAGCAGGGCCTCATTACTAGAGTAAGCTCTCCGGAGCAGGGCCTCATTACTAGAGTGTAAGCTCTCCAGAGCAGGGGCCTCATTACTAGAGTGTAAGCTCTCCGGAGCAGGGCCCTCATTACTAGAGTGTAAGCTCTCCGGAGCAGGGCCTCATTACTAGAGTGTAAGCTCTCCGGAGCAGGGCCCTCATTACTAGAGTGTAAGCTCTCCGGAGCAGGGGCCTCATTACAGAGTGTAAGCTCTCCGGAGCGGGGCCTCATTACTAGAGTGTAAGCTCTCCGGAGCAGGGCCCTCATTACTAGAGTGTAAGCTCTCCGGAGCAGGGGTCTCATTACTAGAGTGTAAGCTCTCCGGAGCAGGGGCCTCATTACTAGAGTGTAAGCTCTCCGGAGCAGGGGCCTCATTACTAGAGTGTAAGCTCTCCGGAGCAGGGGCCTCATTACTAGAGTGTAAGCTCTGCAGATCAGGGGCCTCATTACTAGAGTGTAAGCTCTCCGGAGCAGCTGCCTCATTACTAGAGTGTAAGCTCTCCGGAGCGGGACCCTCATTACTAGAGTGTAAGCTCTCCGGAGCAGGGCCTCATTACTAGAGTGTAAGCTCTCCGGAGCAGTGGCCTCATTACTAGAGTGTAAGCTCTCCGGAGCAGGGGCCTCATTACTAGAGTGTAAGCTCTCCGGGGCAGCGGCCTCATTACTAGAGTGTAAGCTCTCCGGAGAAGGGCTCTCATTACTAGAGCGTAAGCGCTCCGGAGCAGCGGCCTCATTACTAGAGTGTAAGCTCTCCGGAGTAGGGCCCTCATTACTAGAGTGTAAGCTCTCCGGAGTAGGGCCCTCATTACTAGAGTGTAAGCTCTCCGGAGCAGCGGCCTCATTACTAGAGTGTAAGCTCTCCGGACCAGCGGCCTCATTACTAGAGTGTAAGCTCTCCGGAGCAGGGGCCTCATTACTAGAGTGTAAGCTCTCCGGAGCAGGGGCCTCATTACTAGAGTGTAAGATCTCCGGAGCAGGGCCTCATTACTAGAGTGTAAGCTCTCCGTAGCTGAGCCCTCATTACTAGAGTGTAAGCTCTCCGGAGCAGGGGCGTCATTACTAGAGTGTAAGCTCTCCGGAGCAGGGCCTCATTACTAGAGTGTAAGCTCTCCGGAGCTAGGCCCTCATTACTAGAGTGTAAGCTCTCCGGAGCAGGGCCTCATTACTAGAGTGTAAGCTCTCCGGAGCAGGGCCCTCATTACTAGAGTGTAAGCTCTGCAGATCAGGGGCCTCATTACTAGAGTGTAAGCTCTCCGTAGCAGGGCCTCATTACTAGAGTGTAAGCTCTCCGGAGCAGGGGCCTCATTACTAGAGTGTAAGCTCTCCGGAGCAGGGGCCTCAAAACTAGAGTGTAAGCTCTCCGGAGCAGGGCCTCATTACTAGAGTGTAAGCTCTCCGGAGCAGCGGCCTCATTACTAGAGTGTAAGCTCTCCGGAGCAGGAGCCTCATTACTAGAGTGTAAGCTCTCCGGAGCAGGGGCCTCATTACTAGAGTGTAAGCTCTCCGGAGCAGGGGCCTCATTACAAGAGTGTAAGCTCTCCGGAGCAGCGTCCTCATTACTAGACTGTAAGCTCTCCGGAGTAGGGGTCCCATTACTAGAGTGTAAGCTTTCCGGAGCAAGGCCCTCATTACTAGAGTGTAAGCTCTCCGGAGCAGGGCCTCATAACTAGAGTGTAAGCTCTCCGGAGCAGCGGCCTTCATTACTAGAGTGTAAGCTCTCTGGAGCAGCGGCCTTCATTACTAGAGTGTAAGCTCTCCGGAGCAGGGCCCTTATAACTAGAGAGTAAGCTCTCCGGAGCAGCGGCCTCATTACTAGAGTGTAAGCTCTCCGGACCAGCGGCCTCATTACTAGAGTGTAAGCTCTCCGGAGCAGGGGCCTCATTACTAGAGTGTAAGCTCTCCGGAGCAGGGCCTCATTACTAGAGTGTAAGCTCTCAGGAGCTGGGCCCTCATTACTAGAGTGTAAGCTCTCCGGAGCAGGGGCCTCATTACTAGAGTGTAAGCTCTCCGGAGCAGCGGCCTCATTACTAGAGTGTAAGCTCTCCGGAGCAGGGCCTCATTACTAGAGTGTAAGCTCTCCGGAGCTAGGCCCTCATTACTAGAGTGTAAGCTCTCCGGAGCAGGGCCTCATTACTAGAGTGTAAGCTCTCCGGAGCAGGGCCCTCATTACTAGAGTGTAAGCTCTCCGGAGCAGGGGCCTCATTACTAGAGTGTAAGCTCTGCAGATCAGGGGCCTCATTACTAGAGTGTAAGCTCTCCGTAGCAGGGCCTCATTACTAGAGTGTAAGCTATCCGGAGCAGGGCCCTCATTACTAGAGTGTAAGCTCTCCGGAGCAGGGGCCTCATTACTAGAGTGTAAGCTCTGCAGATCAGGGCCCTCATTACTAGAGAGTAAGCTCTCCGGAGCAGGGGCCTCATTACTAGAGTGTAAGCTCTCCGTAGCAGGGCCTCATTACTAGAGTGTAAGCTCTCCGTAGCAGGGCCTCATTACTAGAGTGTAAGCTCTCCGTAGCAGGGCCTCATTACTAGAGTAAGCTCTCCGGAGCAGGGCCTCATTACTAGAGTGTAAGCTCTCCAGAGCAGGGGCCTCATTACTAGAGTGTAAGCTCTCCGGAGCAGGGCCCTCATTACTAGAGTGTAAGCTCTCCGGAGCAGGGCCTCATTACTAGAGTGTAAGCTCTCCGGAGCAGGGCCCTCATTACTAGAGTGTAAGCTCTCCGGAGCAGGGGCCTCATTACAGAGTGTAAGCTCTCCGGAGCGGGGCCTCATTACTAGAGTGTAAGCTCTCCGGAGCAGGGGCCTCATTACTAGAGTGTAAGCTCTCCGGAGCAGGGGTCTCATTACTAGAGTGTAAGCTCTCCGGAGCAGGGGCCTCATTACTAGAGTGTAAGCTCTCCGGAGCAGGGGCCTCATTACTAGAGTGTAAGCTCTCCGGAGCAGGGGCCTCATTACTAGAGTGTAAGCTCTGCAGATCAGGGGCCTCATTACTAGAGTGTAAGCTCTCCGGAGCAGCTGCCTCATTACTAGAGTGTAAGCTCTCCGGAGCGGGACCCTCATTACTAGAGTGTAAGCTCTCCGGTTCAGGGCCTCATTACTAGAGTGTAAGCTCTCCGGAGCAGTGGCCTCATTACTAGAGTGTAAGCTCTCCGGAGCAGGGGCCTCATTACTAAAGTGTAAGCTCTCCAGGGCAGCGGCCTCATTACTAGAGTGTAAGCTCTCCGGAGAAGGGCTCTCATTACTAGAGCGTAAGCGCTCCGGAGCAGCGGCCTCATTACTAGAGTGTAAGCTCTCCGGAGTAGGGCCCTCATTACTAGAGTGTAAGCTCTCCGGAGTAGGGCCCTCATTACTAGAGTGTAAGCTCTCCGGAGCAGCGGCCTCATTACTAGAGTGTAAGCTCTCCGGACCAGCGGCCTCATTACTAGAGTGTAAGCTCTCCGGAGCAGGGGCCTCATTACTAGAGTGTAAGCTCTCCGGAGCAGGGGCCTCATTACTAGAGTGTAAGATCTCCGGAGCAGGGCCTCATTACTAGAGTGTAAGCTCTCCGTAGCTGGGCCCTCATTACTAGAGTGTAAGCTCTCCGGAGCAGGGGCGTCATTACTAGAGTGTAAGCTCTCCGGAGCAGGGCCTCATTACTAGAGTGTAAGCTCTCCGGAGCTAGGCCCTCATTACTAGAGTTTAAGCTCTCCGGAGCAGGGCCTCATTACTAGAGTGTAAGCTCACCGGAGCAGGGCCCTCATTACTAGAGTATAAGCTCTCCGGAGCAGGGGCCTCATTACTAGAGTGTAAGCTCTCCGGAGCAGGGGCCTCATTACTAGAGTGTAAGCTCTCCGGAGCAGGGGCCTCATTACTAGAGTGTAAGCTCTCCGGAGCAGGGGCCTCATTACTAGAGTGTAAGCTCTGCAGATCAGGGGCCTCATTACTAGAGTGTAAGCTCTCCGGAGCAGCTGCCTCATTACTAGAGTGTAAGCTCTGCGGAGCGGGACCCTCATTACTAGAGTGTAAGCTCTCCGGAGCAGGGCCTCATTACTAGAGTGTAAGCTCTCCGGAGTAGTGGCCTCATTACTAGAGTGTAAGCTCTCCGGAGCAGGGGCCTCATTACTAGAGTGTAAGCTCTCCGGGGCAGCGGCCTCATTACTAGAGTGTAAGCTCTCCAGAGAAGGGCTCTCATTACTAGAGCGTAAGCGCTCCGGAGCAGCGGCCTCATTACTAGAGTGTAAGCTCTCCGGAGTAGGGACCTCATTACTAGAGTGTAAGCTCTCCGGAGTAGGGCCCTCATTACTAGAGTGTAAGCTCTCCGGAGCAGCGGCCTCATTACTAGAGTGTAAGCTCTCCGGACCAGCGGCCTCATTACTAGAGTGTAAGCTCTCCGTAGCTGGGCCCTCATTACTAGAGTGTAAGCTCTCCGGAGCAGGGGCGTCATTACTAGAGTGTAAGCTCTCCGGAGCAGGGCCTCATTACTAGAGTGTAAGCTCTCCGGAGCTAGGCCCTCATTACTAGAGTGTAAGCTCTCCGGAGCAGGGCCTCATTACTAGAGTGTAAGCTCTCCGGAGCAGGGCCCTCATTACTAGAGTGTAAGCTCTCCGGAGCAGGGGCCTCATTACTAGAGTGTAAGCTCTGCAGATCAGGGGCCTCATTACTAGAGTGTAAGCTCTCCGTAGCAGGGCCTCATTACTAGAGTGTAAGCTCTCCGGAGCAGGGCCTCATTACTAGAGTGTAAGCTCTCCGGAGCAGGGGCCTCATTACTAGAGTGTAAGCTCTCCGTAGCAGGGCCTCATTACTAGAGTGTAAGCTCTCCGTAGCAGGGCCTCATTACTAGAGTGTAAGCTCTCCAGAGCAGCGGCCTCATTACTAGAGAGTAAGCTCTCCGGAGCAGCGGCCTCATTACTAGAGTGTAAGCTCTCCGGAGCAGGGCCCTCATTACTAGAGTGTAAGCTCTGCAGATCAGGGGCCTCATTACTAGAGTGTAAGCTCTCCGTAGCAGGGCCTCATTACTAGAGTGTAAGCTCTCCGGAGCAGGGGCCTCATTACTAGAGTGTAAGCTCTCCGGAGCAGGGCCTCATTACTAGAGTGTAAGCTCTCCGGAGCAGGGGCCTCATTACTAGAGTGTAAGCTCTCCGGAGCAGGGGCCTCAAAACTAGAGTGTAAGCTCTCCGGAGCAGGGCATCATTTCTAGAGTGTAAGCTCTCCGGAGCAGCGGCCTCATTACTAGAGTGTAAGCTCTCCGGAGCAGGGGCCTCATTACTCGAGTGTAAGCTCTCCGGAGCAGGGCCTCATTACTAGAGTGTAAGATCTCCGGGGCAGCGGCCTTATTACTAGAGTGTAAGCTCTCCGGAGCAGCGGCCTCATTACTAGAGTGTAAGCTCTCCGGAGCAGGGCCTCATTACTAGAGAGTAAGCTCTCTGGAGCAGTGGCCTCATTACTAGAGTGTAAGCTCTCCGGAGCATCGGCCTCATTACTAGAATGTAAGCTCTCCGGAGCAGCGGCCTCATTACTAGAGTGTAAGCTCTCCGGAGCAGGGGTCTCATTACTAGAGTGTAAGCTCTCCGGAGCAGGGGCCTCATTACTAGAGTGTAAGCTCTCCGGAGCAGGGGCCTCATTACTAGAGTGTAAGCTCTCCGGAGCAGGGGCCTCATTACTAGAGTGTAAGCTCTGCAGATCAGGGGCCTCATTACTAGAGTGTAAGCTCTCCGGAGCAGGGCCTCATTACTAGAGTGTAAGCTCTCCGGAGCAGGGGCCTCATTACTAGAGTGTAAGCTCTCCGGAGCAGGGGCCTCAAAACTAGAGTGTAAGCTCTCCGGAGCAGGGCCTCATTACTAGAGTGTAAGCTCTCCGGAGCAGCGGCCTCATTACTAGAGTGTAAGCTCTCCGGAGCAGGGCCTCATTACTAGAGTGTAAGATCTCCGGGGCAGCGGCCTTATTACTAGAGTGTAAGCTCTCCGGAGCAGCGGCCTCATTACTAGAGTGTAAGCTCTCCGGAGCAGGGCCTCATTACTAGAGTGTAAGCTCTCTGGAGCAGCGGCCTCATTACTAGAGTGTAAGCTCTCCGGAGCATCGGCCTCATTACTAGAATGTAAGCTCTCCGGAGCAGCTGCCTCATTACTAGAGTGTAAGCTCTCCGGAGCAGGGGTCTCATTACTAGAGTGTAAGCTCTCCGGAGCAGGGGCCTCATTACTAGAGTGTAAGCTCTCCGGAGCAGGGGCCTCATTACTAGAGTGTAAGCTCTCCGGAGCAGGGGCCTCATTACTAGAGTGTAAGCTCTCCGGAGCAGGGCCTCATTACTAGAGTGTAAGCTCTCCGGAGCTGGGCCCTCATTACTAGAGTGTAAGCTCTTCGGAGCAGGGCCCTCATTACTAGAGTGTAAGCTCTGCAGATCAGCGGCCTCATTACTAGAGTGTAAGCTCTCCGTAGCAGGGCCTCATTACTAGGGTGTAAGCTCTCCGGAGCAGGGGCCTCATTACTAGAGTGTAAGCTCTCCGGAGCAGGGGCCTCATTACTAGAGTGTAAGCTCTGCAGATCAGGGGCCTCATTACTAGAGTGTAAGCTCTCCGGAGCAGGGCCTCATTACTAGAGTGTAAGCTCTCCGGAGCAGGGGCCTCATTACTAGAGTGTAAGCTCTCCGGAGCAGGGGCCTCAAAACTAGAGTGTAAGCTCACCGGAGCAGGGCCTCATTACTAGAGTGTAAGCTCTCCGGAGCAGCGGCCTCATTACTAGAGTGTAAGCTCTCCGGAGCAGGGGCCTCATTACTCGAGTGTAAGCTCTCCGGAGCAGGGCCTCATTACTAGAGTGTAAGATCTCCGGGGCAGCGGCCTTATTACTAGAGTGTAAGCTCTCCGGAGCAGCGGCCTCATTACTAGAGTGTAAGCTCTCCGGAGCAGGGCCTCTTTACTAGAGAGTAAGCTCTCTGGAGCAGCGGCCTCATTACTAGAGTGTAAGCTCTCCGGAGCATCGGCCTCATTACTAGAATGTAAGCTCTCCGGAGCAGCTGCCTCATTACTAGAGTGGAAGCTCTCCAGAGCAGGGGTCTCATTACTAGAGTGTAAGCTCTCCGGAGCAGGGGCCTCATTACTAGAGTGTAAGCTCTCCGGAGCAGGGGCCTCATTACTAGAGTGTAAGCTCTCCGGAGCAGGGGCCTCATTACTAGAGTGTAAGCTCTGCAGATCAGGGGCCTCATTACTAGAGTGTAAGCTCTCCGGAGCAGCTGCCTCATTACTAGAGTGTAAGCTCTCCGGAGCGGGACCCTCATTACTAGAGTGTAAGCTCTCCGGAGCAGGGCCGCATTACTAGAGTGTAAGCTCTCCGGAGCAGTGGCCTCATTACTAGAGTGTAAGCTCTCCGGAGCAGGGGCCTCATTACTAGAGTGTAAGCTCTCCGGGGCAGCGGCCTCATTACTAGAGAGTAAGCTCTCCGGAGCAGGGCTCTCATTACTAGAGCGTAAGCTCTCCGGAGCAGCGGCCTCATTACTAGAGTGTAAGCTCTCCGGAGTAGGGCCCTCATTACTAGAGTGTAAGCTCTCCGGAGCAGCGGCCTCATTACTAGAGTGTAAGCTCTCCGGAGCAGCGGCCTCATTACTAGAGTGTAAGCTCTCCGGAGCAGGGACCTCATTACTAGAGTGTAAGCTCTCCGGAGCAGCGGCCTAATTACTAGAGTGTAAGATCTCCGGAGCAGCGGCCTCGTTACTAGAGTGTAAGCTCTCCGGGGCAGCGGCCTCGTTACTAGAGTGTAAGCTCTCTGGAGCAGGGCCCTCATTACTAGAGTGTAAGCTCTCCGGAGCAGCGGCCTCATTACTAGAGTGTAAGCTCTCCGGAGCAGGGACCTCATTACTAGAGTGTAAGCTCCCCGGAGCAGGGGCCCTCATTACTAGAGAGTAAGCTCTCCGGAGCAGGGCCTCATTACTAGAGTGTAAGCTCTCCGGAGCAGCGGCCTCATTACTAGAGTGTAAGCTCTCCGGAGCAGGGGCCTCATTACTAGAGTGTAAGCTCTGCAGATCAGGGGCCTCATTACTAGAGTGTAAGCTCTCCGGAGCAGGGCCTCATTACTAGAGTGTAAGATCTCCGGGGCAGCGGCCTTATTACTAGAGTGTAAGTTCTCCGGAGCAGCTGCCTCATTACTAGAGTGTAAGCTCTCCTTAGCAGGGGCCTCATTACTCGAGTGTAAGCTCTCCGGAGTAGGGCCTCATTACTAGAGTGTAAGATTTCCGGGGCAGCGGCCTTATTACTAGAGTGTAAGCTCTCCGGAGCAGCGGCCTCATTACTAGAGTGTAAGCTCTCCGGAGCAGGTGCCTCATTACTAGAGTGTAAGCTCTCCGGAGCAGGGCCTCATTACTAGAGTGTAAGCTCTCCGGAGCAGGGGCCTCATTACTCGAGTGTAAGCTCTACGGAGCAGGGCCTCATTACTAGAGAGTAAGCTCGCCGGAGCAGCGGCCTCATTACTAGAGTGTAAGATCTCCGGAGCAGGGCCTCATTACTAGAGTGTAAGATCTCCGGGGCAGCGGCCTCTTACTAGAGTGTAAGCTCTCCGGAGCAGGGGCCTCATTACTAGAGTGTAAGCTCTCCGGAGCAGGTGCCTCAGTACTGAGTGTAAGCTCTCCGGAGCAGGGGCCTCATTACTAGAGTGTAAGCTCTCCGGAGCAGCTGCCTCATTACAAGAGTGTAAGCTCTCCGGAGCAGCGGCCTCATTACTAGAGTGTAAGCTCTCCGGAGCAGCGTCCTCATTACTAGACTGTAAGCTCTCCGGAGCAGGGGTCCCATTACTAGAGTGTAAGCTTTCCGGAGCAGGGCCCTCATTACTAGAGTGTAAGTTCTCCGGAGCAGGGCCTCATTACTAGAGTGTAAGCTCTCCGGAGCAGCGGCCTTCATTACTAGAGTGTAAGCTCTCTGGAGCAGCGGCCTTCATTACTAGAGTGTAAGCTCTCCGGAGCAGGGCCCTTATAACTAGAGAGTAAGCTCTCCGGAGCAGCGGCCTCATTACTAGAGTGTAAGCTCTCCGGACCAGCGGCCTCATTACTAGAGTGTAAGCTCTCCGGAGCAGGGGCCTCATTACTAGAGTGTAAGCTCTCCGGAGCAGGGCCTCATTACTAGAGTGTAAGCTCTCCGGAGCTAGGCCCTCATTACTAGAGTGTAAGCTCTCCGGAGCAGGGCCTCATTACTAGAGTGTAAGCTCTCCGGAGCTAGGCCCTCATTACTAGAGTGTAAGCTCTCCGGAGCAGGGCCCTCATTACTAGAGTGTAAGCTCTCCGGAGCAGGGGCCTCATTACTAGAGTGTAAGCTCTCCGTAGCAGGGGCCTCATTACTAGAGTGTAAGCTCTGCAGATCAGGGGCCTCATTACTAGAGAGTAAGCTCTCCGGAGCAGGGGCCTCATTACTAGAGTGTAAGCTCTCCGTAGCAGGGCCTCATTACTAGAGTGTAAGCTCTCCGTAGCAGGGGCCTCATTACTAGAGTGTAAGCTCTCCGGAGCAGGGGCCTCATTACTAGAGTGTAAGCTCTCCGGAGCAGGGGCCTCAAAACTAGAATGTAAGCTCTCCGGAGCAGGGCCTCATTACTAGAGTGTAAGCTCTCCGGAGCAGCGGCCTCATTACTAGAGTGTAAGCTCTCCGGAGCAGGGCCTCATTACTATTGTGTAAGATCTCCGGGGCAGCGGCCTTATTACTAGAGTGTAAGCTCTCCGGAGCAGCGGCCTCATTACTAGAGTGTAAGCTCTCCGGAGCAGGGCCTCATTACTAGAGTGTAAGCTCTCTGGAGCAGCGGCCTCATTACTAGAGTGTAAGCTCTCCGGAGCATCGGCCTCATTACTAGAATGTAAGCTCTCCGGAGCAGCTGCCTCATTACTAGAGTGTAAGCTCTCCGGAGCAGGGGCCTCATTACTAGAGTGTAAGCTCTCCGGAGCAGGGCCTCATTACTAGAGTGTAAGCTCTCCGGAGCTGGGCCCTCATTACTAGAGTGTAAGCTCTTCGGAGCAGGGCCCTCATTACTAGAGTGTAAGCTCTGCAGATCAGGGGCCTCATTACTAGAGTGTAAGCTCTCCGTAGCAGGGCCTCATTACTAGAGTGTAAGCTCTCCGGAGCAGGGGCCTCATTACTAGAGTGTAAGCTCTCCGGAGCAGGGGCCTCATTACTAGAGTGTAAGCTCTGCAGATCAGGGGCCTCATTACTAGAGTGTAAGCTCTCCGGAGCAGGGCCTCATTACTAGAGTGTAAGCTCTCCGGAGCAGGGGCCTCATTACTAGAGTGTAAGCTCTCCGGAGCAGGGGCCTCAAAACTAGAGTGTAAGCTCTCCGGAGCAGGGCCTCATTACTAGAGTGTAAGCTCTCCGGAGCTAGGCCCTCATTACTAGAGTGTAAGCTCTCCGGAGCAGGGCCCTCATTACTAGAGTGTAAGCTCTCCGGAGCAGGGGCCTCATTACTAGAGTGTAAGCTCTCCGTAGCAGGGGCCTCATTACTAGAGTGTAAGCTCTGCAGATCAGGGGCCTCATTACTAGAGAGTAAGCTCTCCGGAGCAGGGGCCTCATTACTAGAGTGTAAGCTCTCCGTAGCAGGGCCTCATTACTAGAGTGTAAGCTCTCCGTAGCAGGGGCCTCATTACTAGAGTGTAAGCTCTCCGGAGCAGGGGCCTCATTACTAGAGTGTAAGCTCTCCGGAGCAGGGGCCTCAAAACTAGAATGTAAGCTCTCCGGAACAGGGCCTCATTACTAGAGTGTAAGCTCTCCGGAGCAGCGGCCTCATTACTAGAGTGTAAGCTCTCCGGAGCAGGGCCTCATTACTATTGTGTAAGATCTCCGGGGCAGCGGCCTTATTACTAGAGTGTAAGCTCTCCGGAGCAGCGGCCTCATTACTAGAGTGTAAGCTCTCCGGAGCAGGGCCTCATTACTAGAGTGTAAGCTCTCTGGAGCAGCGGCCTCATTACTAGAGTGTAAGCTCTCCGGAGCATCGGCCTCATTACTAGAATGTAAGCTCTCCGGAGCAGCTGCCTCATTACTAGAGTGTAAGCTCTCCGGAGCAAGGGCCTCATTACTAGAGTGTAAGCTCTCCGGAGCAGGGCCTCATTACTAGAGTGTAAGCTCTCCGGAGCTGGGCCCTCATTACTAGAGTGTAAGCTCTTCGGAGCAGGGCCCTCATTACTAGAGTGTAAGCTCTGCAGATCAGGGGCCTCATTACTAGAGTGTAAGCTCTCCGTAGCAGGGCCTCATTACTAGAGTGTAAGCTCTCCGGAGCAGGGGCCTCATTACTAGATTGTAAGCTCTCCGGAGCAGGGGCCTCATTACTAGAGTGTAAGCTCTGCAGATCAGGGGCCTCATTACTAGAGTGTAAGCTCTCCGGAGCAGGGCCTCATTACTAGAGTGTAAGCTCTCCGGAGCAGGGGCCTCATTACTAGAGTGTAAGCTCTCCGGAGCAGGGGCCTCAAAACTAGAGTGTAAGCTCTCCGGAGCAGGGCCTCATTACTAGAGTGTAAGCTCTCCGGAGCAGCGGCCTCATTACTAGAGTGTAAGCTCTCCGGAGCAGGGGCCTCATTACTCGAGTGTAAGCTCTCCGGAGCAGGGCCTCATTACTAGAGTGTAAGATCTCCGGGGCAGCGGCCTTATTACTAGAGTGTAAGCTCTCCGGAGCAGCGGCCTCATTACTAGAGTGTAAGCTCTCCGGAGCAGGGCCTCATTACTAGAGAGTAAGCTCTCTGGAGCAGCGGCCTCATTACTAGAGTGTAAGCTCTCCGGAGCATCGGCCTCATTACTAGAATGTAAGCTCTCCGGAGCAGCTGCCTCATTACTAGAGTGGAAGCTCTCCGGAGCAGGGGTCTCATTACTAGAGTGTAAGCTCTCCGGAGCAGGGGCCTCATTACTAGAGTGTAAGCTCTCCGGAGCAGGGGCCTCATTACTAGAGTGTAAGCTCTCCGGAGCAGGGGCCTCATTACTAGAGTGTAAGCTCTGCAGATCAGGGGCCTCATTACTAGAGTGTAAGCTCTCCGGAGCAGCTGCCTCATTACTAGAGTGTAAGCTCTCCGGAGCGGGACCCTCATTACTAGAGTGTAAGCTCTCCGGAGCAGGGCCTCATTACTAGAGTGTAAGCTCTCCGGAGCAGGGGCCTCATTACTAGAGTGTAAGCTCTCCGGAGCAGGGGCCTCATTACTAGAGTGTAAGCTCTCCGGAGCAGGGGCCTCAAAACTAGAGTGTAAGCTCTCCGGAGCAGGGCCTCATTACTAGAGTGTAAGCTCTCCGGAGCAGCGGCCTCATTACTAGAGTGTAAGCTCTCCGGAGCAGGGGCCTCATTACTCGAGTGTAAGCTCTCCGGAGCAGGGCCTCATTACTAGAGTGTAAGATCTCCGGGGCAGCGGCCTTATTACTAGAGTGTAAGCTCTCCGGAGCAGCGGCCTCATTACTAGAGTGTAAGCTCTCCGGAGCAGGGCCTCATTACTAGAGAGTAAGCTCTCTGGAGCAGCGGCCTCATTACTAGAGTGTAAGCTCTCCGGAGCATCGGCCTCATTACTAGAATGTAAGCTCTCCGGAGCAGCGGCCTCATTACTAGAGTGTAAGCTCTCCGGAGCAGGGGTCTCATTACTAGAGTGTAAGCTCTCCGGAGCAGGGGCCTCATTACTAGAGTGTAAGCTCTCCGGAGCAGGGGCCTCATTACTAGAGTGTAAGCTCTCCGGAGCAGGGGCCTCATTACTAGAGTGTAAGCTCTGCAGATCAGGGGCCTCATTACTAGAGTGTAAGCTCTCCGGAGCAGCGCCTCATTACTAGAGTGTAAGCTCTCCGGAGCAGGGGCCTCATTACTAGAGTGTAAGCTCTCCGGAGCAGGGGCCTCAAAACTAGAGTGTAAGCTCTCCGGAGCAGGGCCTCATTACTAGAGTGTAAGCTCTCCGGAGCAGCGGCCTCATTACTAGAGTGTAAGCTCTCCGGAGCAGCGGCCTCATTACTAGAGTGTAAGCTCTCCGGAGCAGCTGCCTCATTACTAGAGTGTAAGCTCTCCGGAGCGGGACCCTCATTACTAGAGTGTAAGCTCTCCGGAGCAGGGCCTCATTACTAGAGTGTAAGCTCTCTGGAGCAGTGGCCTCATTACTAGAGTGTAAGCTCTCCGGAGCAGGGGCCTCATTACTAGAGTGTAAGCTCTCCGGGGCAGCGGCCTCATTACTAGAGAGTAAGCTCTCCGGAGCAGGGCTCTCATAACTAGAGCGTAAGCTCTCCGGAGCAGCGGCCTCATTACTAGAGTGTAAGCTCTCCGGAGTAGGGCCCTCATTACTAGAGTGTAAGCTCTCCGGAGCAGCGGCCTCATTACTAGAGTGTAAGCTCTCCGGAGCAGGGCCCTCATTACTAGAGTGTAAGCTCTCCGGAGCAGGGACCTCATTACTAGAGTGTAAGCTCTCCGGAGCAGCGGCCTAATTACTAGAGTGTAAGATCTCCGGAGCAGCGGCCTCGTTACTAGAGTGTAAGCTCTCCGGGGCAGCGGCCTCGTTACTAGAGTGTAAGCTCTCTGGAGCAGGGCCCTCATTACTAGAGTGTAAGCTCTCCGGAGCAGCGGCCTCATTACTAGAGTGTAAGCTCTCCGGAGCAGGGACCTCATTACTAGAGTGTAAGCTCCCCGGAGCAGGGGCCCTCATTACTAGAGAGTAAGCTCTCCGGAGCAGGGCCTCATTACTAGAGTGTAAGCTCTCCGGAGCAGCGGCCTCATTACTAGAGTGTAAGCTCTCCGGAGCAGGGGCCTCATTACTAGAGTGTAAGCTCTGCAGATCAGGGGCCTCATTACTAGAGTGTAAGCTCTCCGGAGCAGGGCCTCATTACTAGAGTGTAAGATCTCCGGGGCAGCGGCCTTATTACTAGAGTGTAAGTTCTCCGGAGCAGCTGCCTCATTACTAGAGTGTAAGCTCTCCTTAGCAGGGGCCTCATTACTCGAGTGTAAGCTCTCCGGAGTAGGGCCTCATTACTAGAGTGTAAGATTTCCGGGGCAGCGGCCTTATTACTAGAGTGTAAGCTCTCCGGAGCAGCGGCCTCATTACTAGAGTGTAAGCTCTCCGGAGCAGGTGCCTCATTACTAGAGTGTAAGCTCTCCGGAGCAGGGCCTCATTACTAGAGTGTAAGCTCTCCGGAGCAGGGCCCTCATTACTAGAGTGTAAGATCTCCGGGGCAGCGGCCTTATTACTAGAGTGTAAGCTCTCCGGAACAGCTGCCTCATTACTAGAGTGTAAGCTCTCCGGAGCAGGGGCCTCATTTCTCGAGTGTAAGCTCTACGGAGCAGGACCTCATTACTAGAGAGTAAGCTCTCCGGAGCAGCGGCCTCATTACTAGAGTGTAAGATCTGCGGAGCAGGGCCTCATTACTAGAGTGTAAGCTCTCCGGGGCAGCGGCCTCTTACTAGAGTGTAAGCTCTCCGGAGCAGGGGCCTCATTACTAGAGTGTAAGCTCTCCGGAGCAGGTGCCTCAGTACTGAGTGTAAGCTCTCCGGAGCAGGGGCCTCATTACTAGAGTGTAAGCTCTCCGGAGCAGCTGCCTCATTACAAGAGTGTAAGCTCTCCGGAGCAGCGGCCTCATTACTAGAGTGTAAGCTCTCCGGAGCAGCGTCCTCATTTCTAGACTGTAAGCTCTCCGGAGCAGGGGTCACATTAATAGAGTGTAAGCTTTCCGGAGCAGGGCCCTCATTACTAGAGTGTAAGCTCTCCGGAGCAGGGCCTCATTACTAGAGTGTAAGCTCTCCGGAGCAGCGGCCTTCATTACTAGAGTGTAAGCTCTCTGGAGCAGCGGCCTTCATTACTAGAGTGTAAGCTCTCCGGAGCAGGGCCCTTATAACTAGAGAGTAAGCTCTCCGGAGCAGCGGCCTCATTACTAGAGTGTAAGCTCTCCGGACCAGCGGCCTCATTACTAGAGTGTAAGCTCTCCGGAGCAGGGGCCTCATTACTAGAGTGTAAGCTCTCCGGAGCAGGGGCCTCATTACTAGAGTGTAAGCTCTCCGGAGCAGGGCCTCATTACTAGAGTGTAAGCTCTCCGGAGCAGGGCCTCATTACTAGAGTGTAAGCTCTCCGGAGCAGGGCCCTCATTACTAGAGTGTAAGCTCTCCGGAGCAGGGCCTCATTACTAGAGTGTATGCTCTCCGGAGCAGGGCCTCATTACTAGAGTGTAAGCTCTCCGGAGCAGGGCCCTCATTACTAGAGTGTAAGCTCTCTGGAGCAGGGCCCTCATTACTAGAGTGTAAGCTCTCCGGAGCTAGGCCCTCATTACTAGAGTGTAAGCTCTCCGGAGCAGGGCCCTCATTACTAGAGTGTAAGCTCTCCGGAGCAGGGGCCTCATTATTAGAGTGTAAGCTCTCCGTAGCAGGGGCCTCATTACTAGAGTGTAAGCTCTGCAGATCAGGGGCCTCATTACTAGAGAGTAAGCTCTCCGGAGCAGGGGCCTCATTACTAGAGTGTAAGCTCTCCGTAGCAGGGCCTCATTGCTAGAGTGTAAGCTCTCCGTAGCAGGGCCTCATTACTAGAGTGTAAGCTCTCCGTAGCAGGGCCTCATTACTAGAGTAAGCTCTCCGGAGCAGGGCCTCATTACTAGAGTGTAAGCTCTCCAGAGCAGCGGCCTCATTACTAGAGAGTAAGCTCTCCGGAGCAGCGACCTCATTACTACAGCGTAAGCTCTCCGGAGCAGCGGCCTCATTACTAGAGTGTAAGCTCTCCAGAGCAGGGGCCTCATTACTAGAGTGTAAGCTCTCCGGAGCTGGGCCCTCATTACTAGAGTGTAAGCTCTCCGGAGCAGGGCCCTCATTACTAGAGTGTAAGCTCTGCAGATCAGGGGCCTCATTACTAGAGTGTAAGCTCTCCGTAGCAGGGCCTCATTACTAGAGTGTAAGCTCTCCGGAGCAGGGGCCTCATTACTAGAGTGTAAGCTCTCCGGAGCAGGGGCCTCAAAACTAGAGTGTAAGCTCTCCGGAGCAGGGCCTCATTACTAGAGTGTAAGCTCTCCGGAGCAGCGGCCTCATTACTAGAGTGTAAGCTCTCCGGAGCAGGGCCTCATTACTAGAGTGTAAGATCTCCGGGGCAGCGGCCTTATTACTAGAGTGTAAGCTCTCCGGAGCAGCGGCCTCATTACTAGAGTGTAAGCTCTCCGGAGCAGGGCCTCATTACTAGAGTGTAAGCTCTCTGGAGCAGCGGCCTCATTACTAGAGTGTAAGCTCTCCGGAGCATCGGCCTCATTACTAGAATGTAAGCTCTCCGGAGCAGCTGCCTCATTAGTAGAGTGTAAGCTCTCCGGAGCAGGGGTCTCATTACTAGAGTGTAAGCTCTCCGGAGCAGGGGCCTCATTACTAGAGTGTAAGCTCTCCGGAGCAGGGGCCTCATTACTAGAGTGTAAGCTCTCCGGAGCAGGGGCCTCATTACTAGAGTGTAAGCTCTCCGGAGCAGGGCCTCATTACTAGAGTGTAAGCTCTCCGGAGCTGGGCCCTCATTACTAGAGTGTAAGCTCTTCGGAGCAGGGCCCTCATTACTAGAGTGTAAGCTCTGCAGATCAGGGGCCTCATTACTAGAGTGTAAGCTCTCCGTAGCAGGGCCTCATTACTAGAGTGTAAGCTCTCCGGAGCAGTGGCCTCATTACTAGAGTGTAAGCTCTCCGGAGCAGGGGCCTCATTACTAGAGTGTAAGCTCTCCGGAGCAGGGGCCTCATTACTAGAGTGTAAGCTCTGCAGATCAGGTGCCTCATTACTAGAGTGTAAGCTCTCCGGAGCAGGGCCTCATTACTAGAGTGTAAGCTCTCCGGAGCAGGGGCCTCATTACTAGAGTGTAAGACCTCCGGAGCAGGGGCCTCAAAACTAGAGTGTAAGCTCTCCGGAGCAGGGCCTCATTACTAGAGTGTAAGCTCTCCGGAGCAGCGGCCTCATTACTAGAGTGTAAGCTCTCCGGAGCAGGGGCCTCATTACTCGAGTGTAAGCTCTCCGGAGCAGGGCCTCATTACTAGAGTGTAAGATCTCCGGGGCAGCGGCCTTATTACTAGAGTGTAAGCTCTCCGGAGCAGCGGCCTCATTACTAGAGTGTAAGCTCTCCGGAGCAGGGCCTCATTACTAGAGAGTAAGCTCTCTGGAGCAGCGGCCTCATTACTAGAGTGTAAGCTCTCCGGAGCATCGGCCTCATTACTAGAATGTAAGCTCTCCGGAGCAGCTGCCTCATTACTAGAGTGGAAGCTCTCCGGAGCAGGGGTCTCATTACTAGAGTGTAAGCTCTCCGGAGCAGGGGCCTCATTACTAGAGTGTAAGCTCTCCGGAGCAGGGGCCTCATTACTAGAGTGTAAGCTCTCCGGAGCAGGGGCCTCATTACTAGAGTGTAAGCTCTGCAGATCAGGGGCCTCATTACTAGAGTGTAAGCTCTCCGGAGCAGCTGCCTCATTACTAGAGTGTAAGCTCTCCGGAGCGGGACCCTCAATACTAGAGTGTAAGCTCTCCGGAGCAGGGCCTCATTACTAGAGTGTAAGCTCTCCGGAGCAGTGGCCTCATTACTAGAGTGTAAGCTCTCCGGAGCAGGGGCCTCATTACTAGAGTGTAAGCTCTCCGGGGCAGCGGCCTCATTACTAGAGAGTAAGCTCTCCGGAGCAGGGCTCTCATTACTAGAGCGTAAGCTCTCCGGAGCAGCGGCCTCATTACTAGAGTGTAAGCTCTCCGGAGTAGGGCCCTCATTACTAGAGTGTAAGCTCTCCGGAGCAGCGGCCTCATTACTAGAGTGTAAGCTCTCCGGAGCAGGGCCCTCATTACTAGAGTGTAAGCTCTCCGGAGCAGGGACCTCATTACTAGAGTGTAAGCTCTCCGGAGCAGGGGCCCTCATTACTAGAGAGTAAGCTCTCCGGAGCAGGGCCTCATTACTAGAGTGTAAGCTCTCCGGAGCAGCGGCCTCATTACTAGAGTGTAAGCTCTCCGGAGCAGGGGCCTCATTACTAGAGTGTAAGCTCTGCAGATCAGGGGCCTCATTACTAGAGTGTAAGCTCTCTGGAGCAGGTCCTCATTACTAGAGTGTAAGATCTCCGGGGCAGCGGCCTTATTACTAGAGTGTAAGTTCTCCGGAGCAGCTGCCTCATTACTAGAGTGTAAGCTCTCCGGAGCAGGGCTTCATTACTCGAGTGTAAGCTCTCCGGAGCAGCGGCCTCATTACTAGAGTGTAAGCTCTCCGGAGCAGGGGCCTCATTACTCGAGTGTAAGCTCTCCGGAGCAGGGCCTCATTACTAGAGTGTAAGATCTCCGGGGCAGCGGCCTTATTACTAGAGTGTAAGTTCTCCGGAGCAGCGGCCTCATTACTAGAGTGTAAGCTCTCCGGAGCAGGGCCTCATTACAAGAGAGTAAGCTCTCTGGAGCAGCGGCCTCATTACTAGAGTGTAAGCTCTCCGGAGCATCGGCCTCATTACTAGAATGTAAGCTCTCCGTAGCAGCTGCCTCATTACTAGAGTGTAAGCTCTCCGGAGCAGGGCCTCATTACTAGAGTGTAAGCTCTCCGTAGCAGGGCCTCATTACTAGAGTAAGCTCTCCGGAGCAGGGCCTCATTACTAGAGTGTAAGCTCTCCGGAGCAGGGGCCTCATTACTAGAGTGTAAGCTCTCCGTAGCAGGGCCTCATTACTAGAGTGTAAGCTCTCCGTAGCAGGGCCTCATTACTAGAGTAAGCTCTCCGGAGCAGGGCCTCATTACTAGAGTGTAAACTCTCCAGAGCAGCGGCCTCATTACTAGAGAGTAAGCTCTCCGGAGCAGCGACCTCATTACTACAGCGTAAGCTCTCCGGAGCAGCGGCCTCATTACTAGAGTGTAAGCTCTCCAGAGCAGGGGCCTCATTACTAGAGTGTAAGCTCTCCGGAGCAGGGCCTCATTACTAGAGTGTAAGCTCTCCGGAGCTGGGCCCTCATTACTAGAGTGTAAGCTCTGCAGATCAGGGGCCTCATTACTAGAGTGTAAGCTCTCCGTAGCAGGGCCTCATTACTAGAGTGTAAGCTCTCCGGAGCAGGGGCCTCATTACTAGAGTGTAAGCTCTCCGGAGCAGGGGCCTCATTACTAGAGTGTAAGCTCTCCGGAGCAGGGCCCTCATTACTAGAGTGTAAGCTCTCCGGAACAGGGACCTCATTACTAGAGTGTAAGCTCTCCGGAGCAGCGGCCTAATTACTAGAGTGTAAGATCTCCGGAGCAGCGGCCTCGTTACTAGAGTGTAAGCTCTCCGGGGCAGCGGCCTCGTTACTAGAGTGTAAGCTCTCTGGAGCAGGGCCCTCATTACTAGAGTGTAAGCTCTCCGGAGCAGCGGCCTCATTACTAGAGTGTAAGCTCTCCGGAGCAGAGACCTCATTACTAGAGTGTAAGCTCCCCGGAGCAGGGGCCCTCATTACTAGAGAGTAAGCTCTCCGGAGCAGGGCCTCATTACTAGAGTGTAAGCTCTCCGGAGCAGCGGCCTCATTACTAGAGTGTAAGCTCTCCGGAGCAGGTGCCTCATTACTAGAGTGTAAGCTCTGCAGATCAGGGGCCTCATTACTAGAGTGTAAGCTCTCCGGAGCAGGGCCTCATTACTAGAGTGTAAGATCTCCGGGGCAGCGGCCTTATTACTAGAGTGTAAGTTCTCCGGAGCAGCTGCCTCATTACTAGAGTGTAAGCTCTCCGGAGCAGGGGCCTCATTACTCGAGTGTAAGCTCTCCGGAGCAGGGCCTCATTACTAGAGTGTAAGATCTCCGGGGCAGCGGCCTTATTACTAGAGTGTAAGCTCTCCGGAGCAGCGGCCTCATTACTAGAGTGTAAGCTCTCCGGAGCAGGTGCCTCATTACTAGAGTGTAAGCTCTCCGGAGCAGGGCCTCATTACTAGAGTGTAAGCTCTCCGGAGCAGGGCCTCATTACTAGAGTGTAAGCTCTCCGGAGCAGGGCCCTCATTACTAGAGTGTAAGATCTCCGGGGCAGCGGCCTTATTACTAGAGTGTAAGATCTCCGGAGCAGCTGCCTCATTACTAGAGTGTAAGCTCTCCAGAGCAGGGGCCTCATTACTCGAGTGTAAGCTCTACGGAGCAGGGCCTCATTACTAGAGTGTAAGATCTCCGGGGCAGCGGCCTTATTACTAGAGTGTAAGCTCTCCGGAGCAGGGGCCTCATTACTAGAGTGTAAGCTCTCCGGAGAAGGTGCCTCATTACTAGAGTGTAAGCTCTCCGGAGCAGGGGCCCTCATTACTAGAGTGTAAGCTCTCCGGAGCAGGGTCCTCATTACTAGAGTGTAAACTCTCCGGAGCAGGGCTCTCATTACTAGAGTGTAAGCTCTCCGGAGCAGGGCCTCATTACTAGAGTGTAAGATCTCCGGGGCAGCGGCCTTATTACTAGAGTGTAAGCTCTCCGGAGCAGGGGCCTCATTACTAGAGTGTAAGCTCTCCGGAGAAGGTGCCTCATTACTAGAGAGTAAGATCTCCGGTGCAGGGCCTCATTACTAGAGTGTAAGCTCTCCGGAGCAGGGCCCTCATTACTAGAGTGTAAGCTCTCCGGAGCAGCGGCCTCATTACTAGAGTGTAAACTCTCCGGAGCAGGGCTCTCATTACTCGAGTGTAAGCTCTACGGAGCAGGGTCTCATTACTAGAGTGTAAGATCTCCGGGGCAGCGGCCTTATTACTAGAGTGTAAGCTCTCCGGAGCAGGGGCCTCATTACTAGAGTGTAAGCTCTCCGGAGAAGGTGCCTCATTACTAGAGTGTAAGCTCTCCGGAGCAGGGGCCCTCATTACTAGAGTGTAAGCTCTCCGGAGCAGGGTCCTCATTACTAGAGTGTAAACTCTCCGGAGCAGGGCTCTCATTACTAGAGTGTAAGCTCTCCGGAGTAGGGCCTCATTAGTAGAGTGTAAGCTCTCCGGGGCAGCGGCCTCATTACTAGAGAGTAAGCTCTCCGGAGCAGGGCCCTCATTACTAGAGAGTAAGATCTCCGGTGCAGGGCCTCATTACTAGAGTGTAAGCTCTCCGGAGCAGGGCCCTCATTACTAGAGTGTAAGCTCTCCGGAGCAGGGCCCTCATTACTAGAATGTAAGCTCTCCGGAGCAGGGCCCTCATTACTAGAGAGTAAGCTCTCCGGAGCAGCGGCCTCATTACTAGAGTGTAAGCTCTCCGGAGCAGCAGCCTCATTACTAGAGTGTAAGCTCTCCGGAGCCGGGCCTCATTACTAGAGTGTAAGCTCTCCGGAGCAGGGGCCTCATTACTAGAGTGTAAGCTCTCCGGAGCTGCGGCCTCATTACTAGAGTGTAAGCTCTCCGGAGCAGCGGCCTCATTATTAGAGTGTAAGCTCTCTGGAGAAGGGGCCTCATTACTAGAGTGTAAGCTCTCCGGAGCAGCGGCCTCATTACTAGAGTGTAAGCTCTCCGGGGCAGCGGCCTCATTACTAGAGTGTAAGCTCTCCGGAGCAGCGGCCTGATTACTAGAGTGTAAGCTCTCCGGAGCAGGGGCCCTCATTACTAGAGTGTAAGCTCTCCGGAGCAGGGTCCTCATTACTAGAGTGTAAGCTCTCCGGAGCAGGGCCTCATTACTAGAGTGTAAGCTCTCCGGAGCAGCGGCCTCATTACTAGAGTGTAAGCTCTCCGGAGCAGGGGCCTCATTACTAGAGTGTAAGCTCTCCGGAGCAGCGGCCTCATTACTAGAGTGTAAGCTCTCCGGACCAGCGGCCTCATTACTAGAGTGTAAGCTCTCCGGAGCAGGGGCCTCATTACTAGAGTGTAAGCTCTCCGGAGCAGCGGCCTCATTACTAGAGTGTAAGCTCTCCGGAGCAGCGGCCTCATTACTAGAGTGTAAGCTCTCCGGACCAGCGGCCTCATTACTAGAGTGTAAGCTCTCCGGAGCAGCGGCCTCATTACTAGAGTGTAAGCTCTGCGGAGCAGGGGCCTCATTACTAGAGTGTAAGCTCTCCGGACCAGCGGCCTCATTACTAGAGTGTAAGCTCTCCGGAGCAGCGGCCTCATTACTAGAGTGTAAGCTCTGCGGAGCAGGGGCCTCATTACTAGAGTGTAAGCTCTCCGGAGAAGGTGCCTCATTACTAGAGTGTAAGCTCTCCGGAGCAGGGGCCCTCATTACTAGAGTGTAAGCTCTCCGGAGCAGGGTCCTCATTACTAGAGTGTAAACTCTCCGGAGCAGGGCTCTCATTACTCGAGTGTAAGCTCTACGGAGCAGGGCCTCATTACTAGAGTGTAAGATCTCCGGGGCAGCGGCCTTATTACTAGAGTGTAAGCTCTCCGGAGCAGGGGCCTCATTACTAGAGTGTAAGCTCTCCGGAGAAGGTGCCTCATTACTAGAGTGTAAGCTCTCCGGAGCAGGGGCCCTCATTACTAGAGTGTAAGCTCTCCGGAGCAGGGTCCTCATTACTAGAGTGTAAACTCTCCGGAGCAGGGCTCTCATTACTAGAGTGTAAGCTCTCCGGAGTAGGGCCTCATTACTAGAGTGTAAGCTCTCCGGGGCAGCGGCCTCATTACTAGAGAGTAAGCTCTCCGGAGCAGGGCCCTCATTACTAGAGAGTAAGATCTCCGGTGCAGGGCCTCATTACTAGAGTGTAAGCTCTCCGGAGCAGGGCCCTCATTACTAGAGTGTAAGCTCTCCGGAGCAGCGGCCTCATTACTAGAGTGTAAACTCTCCGGAGCAGGGCTCTCATTACTCGAGTGTAAGCTCTACGGAGCAGGGCCTCATTACTAGAGTGTAAGATCTCCGGGGCAGCGGCCTTATTACTAGAGTGTAAGCTCTCCGGAGCAGGGGCCTCATTACTAGAGTGTAAGCTCTCCGGAGAAGGTGCCTCATTACTAGAGTGTAAGCTCTCCGGAGCAGGGGCCCTCATTACTAGAGTGTAAGCTCTCCGGAGCAGGGTCCTCATTACTAGAGTGTAAACTCTCCGGAGCAGGGCTCTCATTACTAGAGTGTAAGCTCTCCGGAGTAGGGCCTCATTAGTAGAGTGTAAGCTCTCCGGGGCAGCGGCCTCATTACTAGAGAGTAAGCTCTCCGGAGCAGGGCCCTCATTACTAGAGAGTAAGATCTCCGGTGCAGGGCCTCATTACTAGAGTGTAAGCTCTCCGGAGCAGGGCCCTCATTACTAGAGTGTAAGCTCTCCGGAGCAGGGCCCTCATTACTAGAATGTAAGCTCTCCGGAGCAGGGCCCTCATTACTAGAGAGTAAGCTCTCCGGAGCAGCGGCCTCATTACTAGAGTGTAAGCTCTCCGGAGCAGCGGCCTCATTACTAGAGTGTAAGCTCTCCGGAGCAGCGGCCTCATTACTAGAGTGTAAGCTCTCCGGAGCAGCGGCCTCATTACTAGAGTGTAAGCTCCCCAGAGCAGGGGCCTCATTACCTCTTTGTATCTGTTTGTGCATGTCTGCCCTCATTTGGTATGTAAGTATGTAATTATCACATCTCTGTACCCCCTTTGTACCGCGCTGCGGAATATGTTGGCACTTTACAAAGAAACGATAATAATAATGATGTACATAATATGCAGATGAGGCGTCACAATAACATTGCTTCTCTACTGAAGTCTGTTAAGCCCCCGTCAGGCGTAATGTATCTAACACGGCGTCATTTCCTCTCCTTCTGTGCTTCAGCAAACCTCACGGTCTGGATAGGAATAACACTGGCATACGCTACAATAACGTGACGTTACCCCCAGGGCCGGCGTGATGGCGGTGCTCTCGGTGGCACTGCACAGAGCCTCGCGGTTACGGAGGCCCCGCGCACTTCCACACCACAATGAAACGGATTGCCGGGGGAGAGCGCGAGGCCTCGGTAACTCTTTAACTTATCACGGCGACGTCAAATGGTGTTGCGTTGCAATGACCGCGGGACGTGACGTGGTGCCGTCATGCGGCGTCACGTTGTTATGCCAACGGGATGCTCTGTGGCGCCGCGTTGCATGACAACGGGCCGCTGCCTGACGTCACGTGATGTCCCGTTGTCATGGCAATTGACGTCACGTCGCCATGATGAGGGACCCTGCAGGAAAACATCGCGATGGAGAAGGTAAGAGGCGCCGCGCCAGTTCCTGCACCGAGCCCCGCAATATTCTCAGGCGGCCCTGGTTTTCCCTGTGCTGATGTCATGTGGTACGGCCAGTGTTTTTGCGAATAATTAGCTTTGTGAATGCGCCTTATCGATGGTGTAAAACAGGAAAAGGGGAGGGGGGAGGGGGGGGAGGCCTTCTCCAGGAGAGCCCCTTATATACAGGCAGTCCTCATTTTACAACGAATGGCTTATCCAACACTATGCAATGCATACCTATGTTCATTTTTACAGCGCCAAAACGGCTTATCCAACGCTCTTACGACGCTTTGCAACGTTTTTTATGTGTATGTGTGTATATATATATATATATACACACACATATATATACACACACATATATATACACACACATATATATACACACACATACACAACGTAGCAAAGCGTCGTAAGAGCGTATATATAATATTATATTATACTATATAATATATTATTTATTATGTTATATTATATATATAATACAGTATATACACTATATAATTTAGGTGTGTGCTGCTTATCTTATTGTCTGCGTAAAATATTTGGTGTATTTTAGTGTTAAAAATGCCTTCAGGAACGGAACCTTTCATTTAAACAGTGTTCCTATGGGAAAACGTGTATCGCTTTAGAACGTTTCGCTATCCAACGCCAATTTGAGTAACGCATTGTGTCGGATAACCGAGGACTGCCTCTATATAACTATCGATCCTCTTCGACTGAGCCACTGATTGAGCCACCTGTGCTGAAGCAGGGATATCCTGAAAACCTGGCCTGTTGGGGGCCCTCGAGTCCTGGAGATGCCCACTCCTGGCTTAAACCCTCACCACGTACAGAAGTCCTGCCTCCTGCGCATAATCGTTAATAAGCGCTGCGTGTTGGGTATTTTAATCATAGTCAGAGGTGATAACGAACATTCACTGTGATTAACTGGACTCTCTGTAGAGTTGCGCTGGTTGAAGTGCGTGGAATAAAGCAGTGGTCATGGGTTTCAGCGCAGGATGCGAGGGTAAAAAACGCAGATCCGACATGGTAAACGCTTCTGTTATGATGACGGAAATGGGCAGACCTCTGTGGCTGCTATTTCCTCTCCCAGAATCCTCTTCTTGTGCCCTGCTCGCCACTCATTGGCTGTCCCTCCCAAGTGAGGGCAGTGACATCATCAAATTGGAAATAAAGCTTCATCTGTTTTTATCCGCCATCTTGTTCTATTCGTGGCTGCAGAGATTTTCAAAATAAGATCCCTACTCTTCTTTTATGCCCAATTTTTTACGTATTTGTGCAACAACAACAAAAAGAAATATTTAATAAGAATAAAAATGAAAAATGAGTGGTACTCTGTATCACTTAACATTATTATATTACAACCCGTCATGCAAATACACAGAAAAGCAATGATTTGCTAAAACTTGATTAAAAAAATATTGTCTGCGGTACGCTGAGGTTTGGTCGTTTTATTGGTGTGTAACCCATCTTTTAGCACAGGGTACACTGTGCTCCCCTGCTGGATAATATTTGTTCTGTGAGCCCCTAATGAATAAACTTTATTTCCTCCTCATCAGACTATCGCTATCACACTGTGTGACCGATCCCAGGCAGTATAGTGTCCAGAGCGTGTGGGGGGAACCGCTTAATAATCCCCCAAACTGCCCCTCAGTGTGTGCAGGCAGCATGGGGGGTATTGCTATCAATTAAGGTTGGCAGGTGGCTTCTCCAAAAATACTGGACACAATAGTGAAAGGTGCGACACGCTCAACACACACCTCTCACCTCTCCATGCTGTTTCCTCCTCTCCTTGGTTCCACCCCATGGCTCCTGACACCTCCTCCTGATTGGCTTCTGTACTCAGCAGCCAATCAGAATGGAGGAAGCTGCCCTGCCCCTAGCAACATAGATATATAGTGATTAAATGCGCTTCAATGCTTCTTCTACACTGCCCCTAGCAACAGCCCTGTTCTCTCTCTGCACGGGGAAATCCTGTGGCCCTCAAAGCTGGTCAGGTCACTATGTCCAGAGAGGTCATTCCGGTATACACATATATACGCCCAGAGAGGTAATACCGGTATACACATATACGCCCAGAGAGGTAATACCGGTGACAAAGTTGAGACATTACGGGGTCTGGCATAACAACATAACAGCATTTAGGGTGAAGCCATTTTGTGTGAATATTTCAATCCGCCATCTTGTCTTGTCTTTGTGAGTCTAATTTCTGTGTTTCATTTCTGTATAAACAAATGTGTGAAGCAGAGAATGGAATTTTTTCGCTCCTAGCTAAATTTATTGACTCTTCCTCATCCAATCAGCTTCAAATTAAAAGAGTAAACAGGCTAAAAGTTATGAGAACCCGTGAGATAAACTTAGATTCTCGCAGTGAAACTAGTTCTCACACAAATGCCAGGTGGTAGGATAGGCACATCCCATTTAACCCCAGAATGGTTTCTAGCTGACAGGCAGTTATACAATATTATTATGTATTACAAAATGACATCAGCTTTAGTATTGTTATGTATTACAAAATGAGGTAATGTTTAGTGACGTGCAAGCCCCCCCATAAAGGGGTGGAGCTTTAGGATTTAGGGTATAAATATATGGCATACCATGTTTATTGTTTAGAGAGCTTTTGTTTTGAAGCTGTCTCCGTTGTGCACTTGACTTGAATAAATTCACGTGTTATTCTGTTTTCAAAATAACCTCAGACTGTGTTTCTTATTTACGTTTTTCTCAGATGGCGCATTCCGAAATAGGGACTCAATTTCATCGGAATCGAGCACCCGGATGAATCACTCCTCCATCACTCAAACCTGAGCGCTCATATGAATCAAGGTAAGGCTACCTGCATTTTTTAGACAAACAGCCTGATTAAATTGTTTTGAGTGATGCGTGGAGCTGATTTTTGAACGGTGTCTTATCTGATGTGACGAGTAAGAATCCCTAGCAGTTTCACGTGAATTTATTATTCTCTGTTCCTGTATTCATTTTAAAGTGTAAGAGTTGTTAAGAGTTGTTAGGGGCTAAGGTAAGAGTCCCGTTAAAAGTTTTGGTGTTTTGGTGATGAGGGTGAGTGTTTGTGTGCTTAAAGGGATTGTTTTCAGACCGTCCTGGGTTGTGATAAATATTTTTGTTGTCTGAGCAGGACGGGTCCCTGATTGTACATTTGCTCTGTTTTGTCATTTACATACCAAGTGAGTTATTCATGGAGATCTGGTTAGAAAGTCTTATCTGTATCCATGTTATAAAAATATAAGGTTTATCAGGACTGGGTTGGACCCGCTGAAGTGATTCAAGTTTTTCTTTGGTATAGTTATGGTGAGAAAATGTGATTGGGGAACAGTCTTGTGACAGGTCCTTATTTGCATATTTACACTATTCAGAACAATAACATGCCAAAAGAGTTGTACGTAATCAGCTTACGTTGATTATTGTAACGCTAAATTGTACAGGTCAATTAAATTTGATTTCTGTAACCGAAGAAGTATTGTACAGGTCAATTAAATTTGATTTCTGTAACAGGGGAATAATGGGAAACCAAAAATTCTCAAAGGATTGTGTGTCTGCAGACAAAGATAATAAAGAATGAATACAGAGAACGAAAAGAGACAATATAAATATATTTTGTTGGCCAGTGAATGGCACTGTTTGTACTATTATCAACTAATTGCGCAGATGTTTAAATGAAAGAGGGGTCTTTTTCTGTGGGATTGATAAGCTCAGGGAGCGTCATCTCGTGTGTTTTTGAATCCCACAGGGAAACATACCTTACGTTAATATGGGTCAAAAGAATTATGTTGAGGGACAGAAGGGTCCCGCTGCATTAATTTTTACCATTGCCAGGACAGAAGTTAATATAATAACAAGTGAAAAAGAAAGTGTTTGGAAGGGACAGAAAGTGTTATAAGTGTAAAAAGGTAGGACATGTTGCCAGTAATTGCAGAGCAGCCCTAAGAGAGAGAGTAGAAGAAAAAGAATGGAATTTAAAAGGTTTGTTCGTACTGGCCACACGAATAGGTCTTTTGAACCAGAAAATATTCTTTTTCCTTCTGTTCTAATGGCAACTAGAAAGAGAATAAAAGCAGGTTATTTATATGAGAAGCTGATTCGCTGTGTAGGAGAGAAGTTTGTGTCTATTTTCTTTGTGTGTCTGTATTGTGGTTTCTGTATTGTGTGTAAACCAGTAAAAACATGTCAATTGCATTTCTATAAGATTAGGATATGTTGGAGAGATTTTAAGCTTGCACATATTGTTTAAATTATATAGGGTGTGTTCATAAGTTGATCTAACCTCAGTTTAGTTCATTGTCCCATTTTTTATTTTTGAGAGGCCATATTTTTATTTTTGAAAGGTCATATTTTTTATTTTTGAGAGGCCATATTTTTATTTTTGAGAGGCCATACATTTTTTTGGTTTTATTGCTGTGGAGAGAGCTCCATTTTTAACTTTGAGCTGAAGTTTCAATCCAGTAATTAATATTTAGAAGACGGAGAAACTGTTTTGTTATCTGCTTTGCACTCAAGGTCTTTTTTTGGCGAAACGCCCGGGCTGGCAAACTGCCCAAGATAAACAAGCTCTGAAATTTTTCTCTGAGTGTCTTTAAAAAATAACGCTGTCAGTGTGTACGGCACTGTGCAAAGAGATTATATTACAAGAAATTTAGTGTGAAGTCCTATACAAAAGCATTTGACTATTATATGAATATGTGATATATTTTATAACTTTTAACCATTTATTTTTTCCATAGGTGTCCTATTTTATTATAAGCAGTAGTTATTGTTAAAATATTTGTAGAATGTTTTGCCAGGAAGTGGTGCATTGGGAGTCACCTCTCGTTTTTGGATATGTTCTAGGTATAGAGTTAAAGGACAGGTGATACCTAGTTGCAAATACAGTTACATAAGTGAGCAGGGTATATATTATATGCAAGGCATTTCATATTTTTAGCAGAATAGTTACAATGGAGTGTTTGGGGTGGAGGCCTGGCTGGAATTGGCTAGGGGCATTTGTCTTAGTATAGTAATTGTTTAATTGGGAGTGAACACATTTTTGTCCATGACATTGGATAGTAGTGTATTGTAGTGTATGAATTTATGTACAGCGTCAAAAATGTACTCAGCACTTCACAAAGAATACAGTAGAGGGAATTATAATAAAATAATAAGTGCAGCAAAATCAGACAATAGGAAAGGAAATCCATGCCCTTAAGAGCTTACAATCTAAGGTTTGAGGGGAATTTACAGAGATAGCAGGTGAGGGAATAAGTGCTGTAGATGGCAGTGCTTGGCCACAATGGGTATGGTAGGAGTGACTGTGTGTGAAATAATAGCCATGAGTGCAGGCTATTGGGATGTTTAATTTGTGGGGCAAGTTTTAAGGTTAGTTAGTATTTTATGAAAAGGTTGATACCATTTGCATCGGAGATGACAGTGAGGCATGAATGAGAGCAAGTGTGTATGGGGAGAAGAGAGATTGGTCTGTAGTTTGAGACAGTGTTTTTGTCCCCACTTTTGAAGATTGGGACAGCTCTGGTAGTTTTCCAGGTCTTAGGGATATGACCTGCAGACAGGATAGAGTTGATTATGGAAGCAATTGATTTGACAATGGCTGAGGCCCAAAGCCTTAGGAACTTAGATTGTAGTACAGTCAAGTCCACATTAGCTGCTTAGTTTTAAATATGAGGAGCATTAATAGGAGATACCTCTGTCTATATGCAGATGTTAAGACAGTAGTAAACACATTGATACACAAATTTGTTCTTAGGTATAAATTATCTCCCTATGAGACACTTATGGGATGACTTATGACTATCAGTAGTTCAAAGGAACAAATTAAGGACCATCTATTGGTAATAAAACAATTAATAAGTATTGTATACCACTAATACATTTTTTGAGTCTCTCTAGGCATAAGGTATGATACACGAGACGGAGTTAAAGGTCAAAGGTTAAAGGTCAAGTAGTTCCTAAACAAGCATGCTCCTCATCCCAGATGAAAGGGCCCATACTAACCACCAATACAGCAATTAAAGTGGCAGAGTTCTTTCCCTGGACCCAAAGTACAGTAAAGCTCATTCCAGCTCCACCAAAGACCAAAGTCACCTAAAGCACAGCCGCATCAAGTTAACGTTTTGACGAGACATAAACTTTGACCGTTAACCAACGAGGAAAATAAGATACCAGGCAGAGGCCTGATCTTATCAGGAACATTTCATTTTTTCAAAGACTCAAAACATTCTATTTTTTCAGAGACTCAATATTCCTGATTTCTATCAGAACATTTTATTTTTCAGAGACTCAATATTTTTTATTCTTTAGAGTGTGTTTAAGTTAGAAATTTAAGGTGTATGTACAATTGAGCCTTGATGGGAGGATTGGTTTCCTGGAAGCGTGGCTTGTGAAAGCTCTTGTATGTGTTTTGGCAGTACTCATCACTCTCTATGTATGTGTCATATGCAGCAAAACTTTGATCCAGAAGTGTGTTGCACCTCCACCGAGAGGAGGGGGTCACCCAGGGGGTGTGACAGCCACAAGGAAAGGATCATAAGTCAGCCATGTTGACCATCGCAGACATTGTCTGTTCTGATATTCTGAGTGAATGATGTATATAATGCGTGCAGGGGTGAGGATCATGCATTTCGCTTCCACAGATACCAAACCCCCTCAATTCTCAGTAATAGAATGTTGTGATGTTTCTGAAAATATATGATGATAGAGATAGATGCCATATCCTTTATCTAGCAACTGCATACCCAAAGAAAGGTTGCTTGCATAAAATAAGGTTTTTAGTATTATGTGTATAATTTCTGTATTTTCCCATTTTTTAAGGGAACCTCTTTAAAGGGTGTATCACACACTAGGAACAAGAATCAATTTATGGGTCAAGTTCTCCACCAAACAATGAAACCTGTGTAAAAATGTATGTTTAGTCAGATAACAATTTACAGGAAGGATGTGGCCTTAATTTTGCAGTTTTTAATTTCATCATTAAACCAAGAACAGGTTCAGATCAGGCTTATGGCCGTACAAAACAGAATGGCTTTAGATTACATTTTAGCATCAAAAGGAGGTGTATGTGCCCTAATTAAAGAACAATGTTGTGTTTTCATCCAAGATCAGAGTGGCAAGGTACAGCATGAGTTAGACAAGATAGAAGTAATTCAAGAAAAGACTTAGGAAGGAAGGTGACACAGACTGGGACCCTTTGGGGCTGACTGGATTGGTAGGATCACTAGGAGCGAAATTTTTGAATGCAGTAATGTGTGTGATTGTGATACTCGTTGTCATCTATGTTTGTGTTACGTTTGTCAAAGGCATGATCCACAAATATGCAACCCCATCTGCAGACATAATGCCATTGTTTGCAGAACCAATCTACAGCAGTCCCTTGAAGAAAGAAGATGCCAAGTACAATGTTCTAACTCTGGAAAATAATTTGGCTATAACGCCATACTACGAGACTATGACTACATTTGGCAGGCACCCTCGTGCACTGTCCTATACCCTCAAGCAGCATTATGAAATGATGGAGCACCCTTGTGCCTCCCAACGTGTTTCTGGACTAAAATCATACCAATAATTCTCAAAAACACTGTTTTAAAGAATCAGAGGAGGGACTGACAAAGTTGAGACATTAGGGGGTCTGGCTTAACAACATAACAGTATTTAGGATGAAGCCATTTTGTGTGAATATTTCAATCCGCCATCTTGTCTTGTCTTTGTGAGTCTAATTTCTGTGTTTCATTTCTGTATAAACAAATGTGTGAAGCAGAGAATGGAATTTTTTCGCTCCTAGCTAAATTTATTGACTCTTCCTCATCCAATCAGCTTCAAATTAAAAGAGTAAACAGGCTAAAAGTTATGAGAACCCATGAGATAAACTTAGATTCTCGCAGTGAAACTAGTTCTCACACAAATGCCAGGTGGTAGGATAGGCACATCCCATTTAACCCCAGAATGGTTTCTAGCTGACAGGCAGTTATACAATATTATTATGTATTACAAAATTACATCAGCTTTAGTATTGTTATGTATTACCAAATGAGGTAATGTTTAGTGACGCGCAAGCCCCCCCATAAAGGGGTGGAGCTTTAGGATTTAGGGTATAAATATATGGCATACCATGTTTATTGTTTAGAGAGCTTTTGTTTTGAAGCTGTCTCCGTTGTGCACTTGACTTGAATAAATTCACGTGTTATTCTGTTTTCAAAATAACCTCAGACTGTGTTTCTTATTTACGTTTTTCTCACCGGTATACACATATACGCCCAGAGAGGTGATACCGGTATACACATATACGCCCAGAGAGGTAATACCGGTATACACGTCCAGAGAGGTAATACCGGTATACACATACACGTCCAGAGAGGTAATACCGGTATACACATACACGCTCAGAGAAGTAATACCGGTATACACATACACGCCCAGAGAGGTAATACCCGTATACAGATACACGCCCAGAGAGGTAATACCGGTATACACATACACGCCCAGAGAGGTAATACCGGTATACACATACACGCCCAGAGAGGTAATACCGGTATACACGCCCAGAGAGGTAATACCGGTATACACGTCCAGAGAGGTAATACCGGTATACACATACACTCTCAGAGAAGAATTACCGGTATACACATACACACCCAGAGAGGTAATACCGGTATACACATACACGCCCAGAGAGGTAATACCGGTATACACATACACGCCCAGAGAGGTAATACCGGTATACACATACGCGCCCAGAGAGGTAATACAGGTATACACATACACGCCCAGAGAGGTAATACCGGTATACACATACATGCCCAGAGAGGTAATACCGGTATACACATACACGCCCAGAGAGGTAATACCAGTATACACATACACACCCAGAGAGGTAATACCGGTATACACATACACGCCCAGAGAGATAATAACGGTATACACATACACGCCCAGAGAGGTAATACCGGTATACACATACACGCCCAGAGATATAATACCGGTATACACATACACACCCAGAGAGGTAATACCGGTATACACATACACGCCCAGAGAGATAATACCGGTATACACATACACGCCCAGAGAGATAATAACGGTATACACATACACGCCCAGAGAGGTAATACCGGTATACACATACACGCCCAGAGAGGTAATACCGGTATACACATACACGCCCAGAGAGGTAATACCGGTATACACATACGTGTCCAGAGAGGTAATACCGGTATACACATACACACCCAGAGAGGTAATACAGGTATACACATACACGCCCAGAGAGGTAATACCGGTATACACATACACACCCAGAGAGGTAATAACGGTGTACATATACATGCCCAGAGAGGTAATACCGCTATACACATACACACCCAGAGAGGTAATAACGGTATACACATACACACCCAGAGAGGTAATACCGGTATACACATACACGCCCAGAGAGGTAATACCGGTATACACATACACACCCAGAGAGGTAATACCGGTATACACATACACGCTCAGAGAGGTAATACCAGTATACACATACACGCCCAGAGAGGTAATACCGGTATACACATACACGCCCAGAGAGGTAATACCAGTATACACATACACGCCCAGAGAGGTAATACCGGTATACACATACACGCTCAGAGAGGTAATACCAGTATACACATACACGCCCAGAGAGGTAATACCGGTATACACATACATGCCGAGAGAAATAGTACCAGTATACACACACACGCCCAGAGAGGTAATACCGGTATACACATACACACCCAGAGGTAATAAAAGTATACACATACACACCCAGAGAGGTAATACCGCTATACACATACACACCCAGAGAGGTAATACCGGTATACACATACACACCCAGAGAGGTAATACCGGTATACACATACACACCCAGAGAGGTAATACCGGTATACACATACACGCCCAGAGAGGTAATACCGGTATACACATACACGCCCAGAGAGGTAATACCGGTATACACACACACGCCCAGAGAGGTAATACCGGTATACACATACAGGCCCAGAGAGGTGATACCGGTATACACATACACGCCCAGAGAGGTAATACCGGTATACACATACAGGCCCAGAGAGGTAATAACGGTGTACATATACACACCCAGTATTACCTCTCATTTGTCACTGGACAGAGTGTCCAAATACAGGACAGTCCGGTTCAATAATAACGAGCCTGTAAGGCAGTGATTCCCAACAGGTGGTTCGGGAGGCATGTCCAAGGGGTTCGCCAAAACAATACATGTAATGGTGGGTCCCTGGGTGCGGGTTATAGCTGTAAATTACAGCAGGAGCTTCCACTGTCGCTCCTCACAATGCTTTGCACCTACAGCAGCAGGGCATTGTGGGACGTGACTTTGGAAGCTCCCGCAGTGAGTGACAGCTATACCCCTCATGCTGCCTGCACACACTGAGGGGCAGTTTGGGGGATTATTAAGCGTGTTCCCCCCACGCGCTCAGGACACTATACTGCCTGGGATCGGTCACACAGTGTTAGCGACAGTCTGAGGAGGAGGGGATAAGGTTTATTCATCGGAGGTTCACGGGACAGTGAAACACAGGCTGGGAACCTCTGCTGTAGCCCATTGCTGCTTCGGTATAACGGACTTCTGGTAACAAAGTCGGCCCTTTTTTATCACATTCAGCCTACAATATAATAACCTGCCTAACATTACGGTCCTTCGCAGTTCGTGAAAATGTCGTCAGAGTTCACAAATATTCGCCCCCAGGCGCTGGCAACTCACTATGCATCAGACATTCGCCAGGAAAGTCGGGGCCTTCTTCAGGTTCGCCTTAAAATGTCCTTTTTTTCCCAAGGCAAAATACACTCTTTAAATATGCCATTGCTCTGTCATTTTGGCAAGCAGCTTTTCCGAACTGGAATAGATAGGTAAGATAGGTAAGTCCCGGCTTCAAAGTTTGTTTTTATTCCCTATGTGAGTGGAGAAAGTATCCAAAAACCGGTGCTACAACATGACAAGCAGTAGCACTGCAACAATTAGAAATAAATATATCCGTTCTGCCGCAGGACCAAATCCACTGTAGTCATAAGCATGTACAAAGGGCATGGGGCTCACGGTGTGCAAACATGGCAGGATACCCCGGGAAGGGGGACAATATGTGGTAGGGAGCGGGGCTCCTAGGCGCAGACCTCCAAAAATGGAGCTCCGCCACTACCCTCACTATTCCCGGTGTTTTAGGCACAGCCCATAAGCCCCGAGGGGCGCGGTACTCACAGACTTGACTCGTCGCTGCCGTCCACCACTTGCCGTGGTTATCCAAGACTTGATCCAGGTGCAGTGTCAGCGTGCTCCAGCCTCAGGACGTCAATCACAGAAAGGTAAGTATGGCGAGTCACAGCCGTCCATGGGGTAAAGAAATGCGCAATCCAAAGATGAATAAAAACAGGCTTTAATGTGCACTAGACATTACAAAATGCCACAAGAATACTCTGACGTGTTTCGTCCTGTAGCTAGGACTTTGTCAAAGAATGGTTTTATTCCCTGACACAAAATGGCCGCTTTTTATTGGGGGGGGGGGGGGGGGGGTTGTTCCTGGGTTTCAATAAATATAATCTGTACAAAGTTCAAGTTTTTCCTCTCCGCTCCTCTTCTTTAGGATATGGCACACTTATCTGGCTGCTTTATCTTCAAACTTTTAGTGGATGTTGGGCTGATGTTACCTGGAGAGAGGAGGAGAGAGGGGGAGAGAGAGAGGGGGAGAGAGAGAGGGGGAGAGAGAGGGGGAGAGAGAGGGGGAGAGAGAGGGGGAGAGATATGAAACGGAAATATCTGTTAGTCCATTTGCGATAGTGCAGAGTAAATGAGTTCTTCAGTATTACAGTGTGTGCCTTTTTTATCTGGGCTAACAATTTATGTAATTTCTCACTACCAGATCATTCCATAAATAATTTAAAAATCAAAATCATCAATGGAATGTTTAAACGCACTCAAGAACGGAAAACATTTGAGCTCAGAATGATAAGACTCTTTGACACCAAAACAAGAGGACTTAATTTGGATATGGGGTTTCTCACACCCTATCACAATTGTTTGTAATTATCCTGCCTGCCTCTCTGCCAATGTTCTTATCCACACCTCCCCCCCCCCACAGCATCCCCTTGCCACTCCATGCTGTTCCTTGTCACCGTTTTATCACCCTTCCAATGTCTTCAAACACTTTCTCACCCTACCTTATCTACAGTACATATCTGTTGTTTTTCCTCCTGCTCTCCCAACCCCTGTGTTAGCCATAGATTCCATTGTTAATCAGTATCACTGACCCGAGGAAGCGAGGAGAACTCTCAAAAGCTTGTCCTATGGCATAAATGGTTAGTCCAAATAAAAAAGGTTTCACCTAATACTGAAGTACTCATTTATTCTGATATATACATAGATAGATAGATATTGCAGAACAAATAAGTACTTCAGTATTAGGTGATACCTTTAAAATATATATATATGTATATATATATATATTTTTAAATATCATCATCATTGTTTAACGCTCCTCAGCTGCAAAGCTGGCATAGCACTGTAAAAATATATATATACACATACAGGTGCAGAGTTTATAGAGCCTGATTTTAAACATATAATCAAAACCCAGAACCTCAGTGTGGACAGAAACCCACAATATGGCCACCTAGGGGTTAAACATTGTTCCTCTGTGCTGCTTTTGGAAAGCTTCCTACAATATTTCTGCCCTAAAAAACGAACGAAAAAGGAAGTGGGTTTGTAAATGAAAAAGCAGCGGTACTGCAGGTTTAAAAATGAGTACGTATTATGTTATTAAGAATATAATATTGCTCACTAGGGGGCACTATTGTTTGACGTTCAGTGAAGAGGAACATTCCCTGTTGGAGCTGTAGGAAAGGTTCTGTTAGTGCATTCTCGTCTTTTGCCACCAGAGGGACACGATGTGCTGGTGTCAGGCTGTGTATTCTTTTAATAAACGTGTGTGTTCATGGACAGGTTTCAGGGACAGAAGCATCAAGCTATACAGAAATAACACTAGATGGCGCTCTAACACTCTTAAACAGTGAATGTGAACATATAAAGTGACAAATATTCAAAATAATGTGCCGTGCAAAAAGGCATGAGCGTGTCTCATTTGCTAAATTGAGAGTTCAACCATTATTGTGTTTTGTTAAACGTTAACTGCACTATGATAGTTTTGTATATTTTCTCCTAGGTATTTTCGCTCCCCTGGTTTTTCACTTTACAGAAGCATCAAGCGTTAGGCCTCGGCCATGCTCCCTGCTGGCGCGCTGAGGCGCAGGGAAAGCGGGTGCTTTCCCTGGCCTTGCGGTTGCTTACCGCACGCGCTGTCAGCGGGCCGTCAGGGGGCGGGCCAGTGACGTCACGGAGCTGGTTCGCCCTCATTGGGCGAACCGCTCACGTGACCGGCCTGTCGCGCCGGCAAGCGGGGGAATTTTAAATTCCCCTAAGACCTGCGCTTCCGCGCGCTTGCGAGCCCCTACTAAAGCCGCTCTAATTGCGGCTGTAGGGGCTCAGTGCTGAGCGGGAGCGCGCGTCAGCACGCTTCAGCAACCAAGCGCTAAACATGGCCGAGGCCTTACACCCCCCTCCCTCCACCCATCAAGGCAACGGGAATTAACTCCGGATCGGGTGGGCTTGATGACCCTCTGAGAGAAGTCGAGGACACCGGCAGAGCAAGAGTCACAGAGATTAGTCCAAAACGGATAACGTTACAGTGAATACATTAGAGAAGTTGGCATATACCATAGAAAAACAAGTGATAGACCACTCAGAAAATGAGATAATCTAACGCAGGTTGCAGGGTGCAAATTAAAGGAACAAAAAGAAGGCCCAATTCCTCCTAAATAATTACAAAGCAGTAATAATAGTTCCAGCACTCACTGACTAGTAGAGTAAATCTAAAGAGTAGGTAATTGCCAAATCCAAAAAGGTATTTAATATCAACACAAGTCAAATACACGGAGCGATGTGACCAACACAAAGGCGTCTAAAATACATACTGCAAACAAACATAGTATACGAAAAACAGGATATAACACAATGGGAGGTGGGGAGGAGGGGAGGAGGGGAGGGAAAAAAACCATGGGGGGGGAGGCGGGGAGGTGGGGAGGAGGATATAGCAAAATAGAGAGAATATAACCAGTGTTAAATCAGACCACATGGTATAAGACATCTAGCATAATTACAAGCACTTCTCCTCTCCTGCTGCAAGGGGACTGCTCAGGGACTGCTCAGTGACTGCTCAGTGACTGCTCAGTGACTGCTCAGAGGAGAAGTGCTTGTATTCTCTCTATTTTGCTATATCATATTCTTAGATTGATTACTTAGAGGTGCTATGTGCTTAATCTGCTAGGGTTGCTGTCTCATTGTGTTGGGGCATTGGGGTAAGGGAAGTACCTCTGTGTCCCCTTTGGGGTCCTGAGGGAACGGGCCTGAGGAAGGGGTTTGTCCCCGAAACGTTGCCCCCCTGCTTATCCCCATTTTTTGCCCCCCTCCCCCCCATGTTTTTTTCCCTCCCCTCCTCCCCTCCTCCCCTCCTCCCCACCTCCCATTGTGTTATATCCTGTTTTTTGTATACTATCTTTGTTTGCAGTATGTATTTTAGACGCCTTTGTGTTGGTCACATCGCTCCGTGTATTTGACTTGTGTTGATATTAAATACCTTTTTGGATTTGGCAATTACCTACTCTTTAGATTTACTCTACTAGTCAGTGAGCGCTGGAACTATTATTACTGCTTTGGCATATACCATGCTCCATTTGTATGTGTATGTATTAGTGATGTACCCGGCATACCCGGCAATATTTGAAGTACCCGGAAATTACTTGGACCTGGCCCAGGGCGCTGGAACCCAGTGCCGGGTACTTCTCGTGCCCTCGGTCCTCCTTGATCACCCCCCTTCCTCCGGTTGGAGAAGAGGGCAAAGAATAGCAGGAGCGGGAGCAGCAGAGGAGGAGGACGGCAGCCGGTGGGGGAGGGAGAGGAGGACGTCAGCCGGCGGCGGAGGGAGAGGAGGAGGACGTCAGCCGGCGGCGGAGGGAGAGGAGGAGGACGTCAGCCGGCGGCGGAGGGAGAGGAGGAGGACGTCAGCCGGCGGCGGAGGGAGAGGAGGAGGACGTCAGCCGGCAGCGGAGGGGAGGAAAAGGACATCAGCCAGTGATGCAGGGAGAGGAGGAAGACGGCAGCCGCCGGCGGAGGAGGGAGAGGAAGAGGACATCAGCCGGAAGCAGGGGGAGAGTAGGAGGATGGCAGCCGGCGGCAGAGGGAGAGGAGGAGGACGGCAGCCGGCGAGGGAAAGGACGAGGATGGCAAGCGGCGGAGGGAGAGGTGGAGGATGGTAGCCGGCAGCGCAGGAAGAGGAGGAGGAGGATTGCAGTCGGCGGCGGAGAGAGAGGCGGAGGATGGCAGCCGGTAGCAGAGGGAGAGGAGTAGGACGTCAGCCGGAATAGGACAGCGGACGGTGGAGCGAGAGAAGGACGGCAGCTGGGGGCGGTGGGAGAAGAGGACCATGTGAGTGGCACAGCAAGATGGCCGGGGAGGAACGCGCCCCAGTGGTCCAACCCGGAAGACTTCTCTGACTTCTGGTGTCTGCCGCTGCTACAGCGCAGCTCCACTACGTCCGTCCTCCTCTGCTGCCCTGCTCCACTCACATGGTCCTCTTCTCCCCCGCCACCGGCTCCCGTCCTCATCCTCTGACCTGTACTTACCACCCTTCTCCACCGCTCGAGAGAGAGAGAGAGAGAGAGAGAGAGAGAGAGAGAGAGAGAGAGAGAGAGAGAGAGAGAGAGAGAGAGAGAGAGAGACTGTGTTATATATAGTGACAGAGTCACTGTCCTTATGGACTAGAGAGTTAGTAGCTATGGGACTTTCCAGCATACCTGGAGTTAATTTCCCTTGGATAAGCTACCCTCAGGTGCAGCAAATCAGCCTAGTCTGAATGAACAAGGAAGTATTTGAAAACAGATACAGGAAGCTGCCATGCTGGAAGTGATAGAGAGAGAAGACTGTTTTCCCCAGAGAAGGGGGGAGATAGAAGTGCTGCGCAGCTGCAGAAGCTGGTACAGAGGACATAAAGAGGAGTTTCTCTGGACTCAACGTGGGGCTTTGTTCCCCTAGAAAGGAAGAATGACAAGGTCGTGCTGAAGCAGGGACGTCTGCTCCAAAAGGACTAAGATAAGCAAAACCCTTATTATTGAATGCAGAGACTGTGTTACATTGTTGCATATACCAGGGCAAGTTTTTGGCTTGGGAACCAGCTTAGCTGGTCATCCAGTTAGCATGGGCTAAAGCTATGGTGTCAGTAGTATCTGCCCAGTTACATCGGGACGTTTCCTACCGCCTGGCGAGAAAGCTGCACCGGGAGAGCAGTGGGTGCAGTCGGTTGGCGGTTCCATATCTTCGTGGTGGTGATGTTTATATTCACAAACGCTTGTTTTTAATGTTTAACTGTAAGTGTGCCTTTTTCCCTTGTCCACCCCCTTCCCTTATATTAAATTACTTAATACGCTATGGGGCTGTACTCTCTCTTTATTGATTTATTTATTTATATATATATATATATATATATATATATGCCTTGACATGCAAATTAGCATACAGTATATTTCCATTTGCTATATATATATATATAGTAGATGAGGGTGAAAAAAGACATGAGTCCATCAAGTGCAACCTATGTTAAATTTAGAAATTAATGGGGTTCAACTCCGGAGACTCTCTGCTTCAATCCTGGGTAGATTTTAAAAAAAATTTAAGTTAAAAAAAACAACAACAAAAAACATCTTTAATTCTATATCTGCTGAAAATGCCTATCAAGCCGTTTTTTAGACCAAAACTACCCATTGAAGTCCGTGCCGGAAAGGCCGCTTCGGTGAATAAAGAATAGGCCTTGTAAACTTTGTGCGTCCTTTGCCGCAGACTGAAGGGAGAATAGGTGCCGCACAGATGTTTGAAATTTGATACATCTCCCCAACATCTGTGTTAGGTTGACCCCTAACTCCTCCTCCTGCCACTTTTTCAACCACAAGCTGAAGCACAGGGGGCACAAATGAAGCAACGACCTTAAAACATACAGCCACTAAAAATGCAAAACGAAAACGAGGCCCTTTGCTTCAATTTTGCTCCAATGTGGCCTTAGTACATACAGTACACCCCTGAAGCTGATAATATGCTCAGGCAGCAGTTGATAAATGTGCAGTCTCATGTAGGATCAACTGCAAGATGAACCCATTAAACACGTCTCTGCCATTAGTTCACTTCGATCCTAAATGGAATTGCACCTAGAAGCTTCAAAAGCATAATTTGTTTTCCTGAATCATTTGCAAGGTTTTTAATGTCCCACAAGGTCAGCATATATCTGTACCAGCCTCCAAGCTCCCCCCTACTCTTACCTGAGGACCTCAGATCCTGGTGACTTTGGAAGCCCAGATGACTCCCCGAGTGGTGGTTGTTACTGACGAGGTCGGGTCCTGGTTTATTCAGCACCACAAAGCCCCCTTCCACTACTTTCTCCCTGTCCTGAGCCGGCGACTTCCTAAAGCTGAAAAAGTTCTTGCCAATCTTTTTTATGGACTTGGTGGACCGTGTCTCCTCTGCATCATCCAATGCTTCTCTTTTTGAACTTTGGGGCTTGGAATCCCCATGGTTCTTGGTGTGCAACTTGTTGATAATGGCCTTCTTTGGAAGGTCCTCCAGTCTAACAATCTCTGGGATCTCCTGATTTTGAGTCATCAGGTCGTCAAGGTATTTTTCCATCCTCTTGGCCCCCTCGCTCTCCTCCTCCTTTCCCTCCCCCGCTGCCGGTGGGTTGGGAGATCCATATCGCAACAACTCCCCAGGAGCAGGGCTTCTCCCCACCACCAGGGCGTACTTGGGGTTGATGAGCTTGCGAGCCACGGTGTTGGAACGCAAACGGGCGTCCACCCTGGGGCTGGGGCGACAGTCGGGGAGGCTCAGCTCTTTGTACAGGTTCACCTCCTCTGAGAGGGCGTAGAGCTCACGGAACTCATGGTCAAATGCCTCCGTGTTCTGCCCGCTCAGCAGTGTCATAATACTACGGTCCACTCTGAGAGAGCTCCAGGTCAACCTGAATAACAGGACAAGCCATGAGGAGATCGCATGGATAAGCAATATGCAGTCAGCAGGTGCATACAAGGGACATCAATACACTGCCAGAGAATTGTTATCCCTTACATAGTTACATAGTTACATAGTTACATAGTAGATGAGGTTGAAAAAAGACGTAGGTCCATCAAGTTCAACCTATGCTAAATTTAGACAACAGATACTTTATCCTATATCTATACTTACTTATTGATCCAGAGGAAGGCAAACAAAAAAACCCATTAAGGGGAAAAATTAATTCCTTCCTGACTCCAAGAATTGGCAATCGGATTAATCCCTGGATCAACATCCTTCCCATGTATACTTATTTGGTATATACCTGTATACCTTTCCCATCTAAAAAGATGTCCAACCTTTTTTTGAACAAATCTATTGTATCTGCTATCACAGTCTCCATGGGTAATGAATTCCACATTTTAACTGCCCTTACTGCCTTTCCTTTGTTGCTGGTGAAATCTCCTTTCCTCCAACCTTAAGGGATGGCCCGAGTCCTTTGTACTGCCCGTGGGATGAATAGTTCTTTTGAAAGCTCCTTGTATTGTCCCTGAATATATTTGTATATAGTTATCATATCCCTATTTATATTTATTTATGCTAGTACATTAAAAATGATTTTAAAATCTCACCAAAAATGACAGAAAGCAACACCTTGACCACAGTCCCACGAGCACAAACTGGACAAAATGTTGACTTCTCTGCTACAGTAACTGCAGAAAACGGTTATAAAAGTTGTCTACAAATGGCACATCACAGGTTTGAGTGCTAAAGGCACCATTCAAAATTAGTGAGATTTGGTCCAAAAAACAAATGATTGAGATTGACACAAAATCATTGAGAGTGGACATATCTGCAGGAGCGCTAGAAGGAGCACATTCCATATAACATTCAACTTCAGAAACAATTGCCCCCAGCTCCCCCTGCTCTTTGCACATATATGGCCTTTTTTGTAAAGTTACAGGGCAGATTTAGGGTGCGTACGTCGATGAGACCCAAACTGGAAGAGGCGTTCGCTATGAGAGCCATTAGATGGAGTAAGTGACCTGTGTGGGCTTGTGTGACAACGTGTAAGGATTCTGCGAAACACCACAACAAAAGAAATGTATTCTTATTACCTGAAGGAACCGAAAGCCACCTTGTCTCCGTCCACCATGATATACTTGTGGGACAGGGTGCCGCTGACCTTCCCAGAGGGCAGGTAAAATCCCACCCCTGTAACGTATCGGACACGTAGATTCTAGACAGAGAGAGCATCATAGGTCAGACTTCTTACCGTGTAAGATCAGAGTTCTTCATGCAGCTGGCAATACATTACACCGTTCTGTGTTGCTCAACCTGCTCCTCCTGCGACCTTCCTGTGTGTCTGTTTAGGTCAAGGGTGGCCAACTCCAGTCCAGTCGTTGACTGGGCCACTGATTGAGCCACCTGTGCTGAAGCAGGGTTATCCTTAAAACCTGACCTGCTGATGGCCTTTGAGGACTGGAGTTGGCCAACCTTGTCTAGGTCATTGGTGGTCAACAGGTGGCCATAGGGTGCTTTACCAGTGCCCTTCCAAACGATGGTCAGCCCTCTCTCCCCAGTGCAGAGATGCTGCTGATGTGGGTCGTGGCTTCTTCAGCTGTCATGCTGGTAAATACTACCCCGCTCCTCTCCTGTGCTAATCACAAGTTTCCAGTGTAAGGAGAGGAGTGGGGCAGTATTCATCGGTCCACTGTTTGCCATTAAGAAGCGGACTGGAGGGGCGGGGAAATCTCCTGCCCACGGGTTGCAACATCCCTTCTGCCCGTGTACCATACATATATGTGGGTAATGTGCGGCCCTTTTGAGCTATATCAGGTTGCCTACCACTGGTCTAGGTCCCGCTCGTCTTGTTCTCCCTAAGCCAGTGTGTCTCAAACCTTTTGCACCCGCTTATGAAGATGATACAATGCTTAGGGGAACCCAATCAATTTATCCATTGTCCTATTTAAGTTCCAATAAAAATGGGCAGAAACGGAAAATAATTACCTTATTTAATTTAAATGTAATGCAAAATCTTTAATCGGCTATACATTCAGAAAACGTTGCAGCATTTGGGTTGATACACTAAAATCACACAGAATGTGTTTTATTCTACAGGGCACCCTTAAGGTTACTCTGAGGCACCCTTGGGTGACATAGCACCCTGGTTGTGAAAGACAGCCCTAAGCCATGTAGATCTCCTTCCCCCCCTCTCTTAAAAAGTCTATATTCTATATATGGCAAAAAGTAGCCAATTGGGCTGAAATCTTCAGTCAATCCACATTGATGTCTATGGGGGAATGTTCATCCAAAAACGTCCCAAACAACCACTTGGGGGTATGTAGAATTGACCACTTATTCTCTCTGCTCTTTGCCCCCTGCGTTACCTGGAGCATGAAGCTGGCGAGCTGCATCATTTCACACATCTCCAGGAAATACTTCACTCCCCCCTCGTCCAGGATCATGTAGACGGGGACCCTCCGCCTATACGCTGCATCCAGCACATCTTTGAACACCTCCCGGTCTGTGAAGAGGTCCACCACCACTGCGATGACCTGAGAGACAAAAGCCATCATAATGTCACATCCCTTCTGATTCACAATGCTGCCTCCTTCCAATGCCAAATAACAATATAATAATACCAGTGTAGAAAGGGCGAGCCCAGTGTCTTACAATACGGACACTGGTATGCTCGTGCCTTGTAACAATGCTGTGTTCAATAATAGTAATGCCCTATCATGTGGCAAACAGTGATGTCAATAACTGTGATGTTATGACGCCAGGCCGGCTGTAGAATTATTCTGCCCATGGGCTCTTACCTTGCCGATGCCCCTTGATGACGCGTTGCCATGACAATGGGACGCCATGTGTAGTCACTGTCATGGCAACGCGTCACCATGTGATGTCACGGCGTCATTTCGCCCTCCCCCGGCAATCAGTTTAATTGTTGTGGGGAAGAGAGCAGCGCGTCTATAACTGCAGCACCTCCCCCCTCTAGGCCCGGGCCTAGCAGGCTTATGCCCAAGTACAGGCCTGTATGACGCAATGATACCAGTGCCCCATAGTAGTACAGCACACAGTAATGCTAATGCCGTCATGATGTCACATGATATGACACACAATAACCTATAACACAAGCCTCATATTAACCAGCATACTGTCAGCGCCAGTTATTGATATATCTCATGGTGATGCCAAACCCTGGCATACTGCCAATTCCACGTAGTAAAATGGCATACTGAATATCTGCCAACTAAATCCATTTCCCGTAGTGGGGTAAGAATCCAGGACGCGCCTTACTTCCTATTCACCAAACAAAGTTTGCAAACAGACCAGCGATTGGAAACACAAAACCAGGACTGGATCAGGAGAGAGAGGAGAGAGAGGAGAGAGAGGAGAGAGAGGAGAGAGAGGAGAGAGAGGAGAGAGAGGAGAGAGAGGAGAGAGAGGAGAGAGAGGAGAGAGAGGAGAGAGAGGAGAGAGAGGAGAGAGAGGAGAGAGAGGAGAGAGAGGAGAGAGAGGAGAGAGAGGAGAGAGAGGAGAGAGAGGAGAGAGAGGAAAGCGACTGAAGGAGAGAGGGAGGAGATGGAGAGAGGGAGAGAGAGACTGAGAGGGAGAGGAGAAAGGGAGGAGAGGGGGAGGGTAGAAAGAGAGGGGGAGAGAGACTGAGAGGAAGAGGTGAGAGAAAGGGTTTCAGATACATTTAACAGAAAGGCAAATAGAGATAAAAGTGTTAAGAGATTAATGATGAATGTAATGATTAATGATTTAAACGTTTAAACGCAGAGGGGTTTGAGGGGCAAAGCTACAGGTTTCATAGGGCTCTATGTATCAAGGGAATTTTGAAGCAAACCCAGGACATTTCCATTCTGCCTCTACGCAGCATTTTTGCCCCAGCTTGCACCTTGGGGGCTTTGATAAAGCGCCAGGGACGGCGGGAAACAGAGTTTTTTCTTCAGTTTCTTTATGGGCACCATGTGTTAATACATTTTTATTTTTGTCACTGTTGATCCTGCTTCCAGTTCTCCTTTTTTCCATGTTGCTGTGCTCCACGCCACTTTGCTCAACTTTCATGCACCTTGTCCTTGGGGAGAGTCAGTAGGAGGAGTTGGGGGAGTTACATGGGGAACAGATTATAATGAGATGTGTTACATTCTGTGTCTCTGCCCCTGCATGCACCTTGGGGAGAGTCAGTAGGAGGAGTTGGGGGGAGTTACATGGTGCACAGATTATAATGAGATGTATCACATTCTGCGTCTCTGTCCCAGCATGCACCTTGGGGTGAGTCAGTAGGAGGAGTTGGGGGGAGTTACATGGGGAACAGATTATAATGAGATGTGTTACATTCTGCGTCTCTGCCCCAGCTTGCACCTTGGGGAGAGTCAGTAGGAGGTGTTGGGGGGGGGGGAGTTACATGGGGCACAGATTATAATGAGATGTGTTACATTCTGCGTCTCTTCACGACATTCTTTTCCCCTTTTATTTGCCCCCAAATGCTCTATATCTGAAGTGGTGTAACTCTAAATTTCTACATCAGAAAGTATTCTTACATACAAAGTTGAAGACCAAAGTTGAAGACTGAGCCACCTGTGCTGAAGCAGGGATATCCATAAAACCTGGCCTGTTGGTGGCCCTTAAGGACTGAGTTTGAGACCCCTGTATTAGATAATACTTACAATATTTTATTATTTTTATATTCAACTATTAATGCCAATTATAATGAGTTTTAATATATTGAGCATCCTTTGATTTCTATAGCAGGGTTTAGCTCTCCTCCCCAGCAGTGCAAGATGTTTGCAACACTTTCCTGTTTGATAATTTGTTGCCAATATTCCCAGCAGTTTGAGCTGCAAACTGTAAGGCCGCGGGCATGGTCAGCGCTTAGGCGCTCAAGCTCGGCAGTGAGCCCCTGCAGCCGCAATGAGAGCGGCTCTAGCAGGGGCTCGTGCACGCTTACGCAAGCGTGCGGAATCGTAGCCGACATTATTTTTCTAGTTTGAGCGCTCACGGGAGCGCAGGGCCAGTCACGTGAGCGATTCGCCCCCAATGAGGGCGAACCAGCTTCGTGACGTCACTGGCCCGCTCCCCGACATCCCCCGGACGGCAGAGATAGAAATTCTTACTTCTGCGTCAGACAATCAAAGTATCTGGGTCTCTGTATACAAATCCAATTAATTTTACTGTGATTAATTATACTTTGCCTTGGTTTTTTTCCAGGCAACTGTATGACCCTAGGTGAGAAAGTTTAAACCTTAGAGCAGTAATCCTGCTTTCCTTTGTTTTTGTTGCATTATGGGGTTGAAGCCGGGGGTCTCCGGAGCTAACCCATGTTTGTTTCAGTTCCAGGGACCCCCTGCTTCCTGAGATCCTCACCTCTGTAGCGTGGGGTCAGTGTCTCTGCAGGTAGCAGCTCCGGTGGGGCTATGTGAGGCTAATGGAAGGGCATCTTAAATGTCCAGCGTCACACGGCCAATATGGAGCGGGGATGTCGTACCTTGCAGCTTCCTATTGACCTGCATGACCGGGAGCTTTAAGCCTGCGGAGCTGCTACTTATATCACCTACGGAGTTAAGTATCTTGGGACGCAGGGGTCCCCAGAGCTAAAATGAATGGGGTTAGCTCCGGAGACCACCTGCTTCCTACCAATTTAAAAAAAAATCATGTTTTGCTCCTTTCATTCTATGGAGATATATGAATCAAAGTCTCCCAAATGCAAAACAGGTGCAAAGAATTGAGTGTTCTGTGTCTGACTTTATGGGTAGAGACGGGTGAGCCAGGTTCCCGGATTTTTCCGAATTTGCCATTCAAAAGATGCATAGTTCTGTGGGGAAGATCATGTGACCAGGAGTCACTAGATACAATTGGTGCACTGCTAGAGAGAGGGCAGGGCTCAAAAAGTGGTGTGCCAGAGCCTGTTTCAGAAGGGGAAGGGGACGTGACTCTGTAAATGGTTGCTATAGAAACAAAACAAAGCTTGTTGCTTTATAATTCATTAAAAATGTGATTAAGATTTTTTTTTTTTTAAACTTAATTTTTATTAAAATTTTTGGGAGAGGGGGAAATGAAGAAGTTTTTTTTTTAATGCTACAAGTATGTTCTCATAAGACAGCACTGATTTATTAAAAAAAACACACACATGTAGGATATTGCTTGGTCTGCAGCTTTAACAATCCATCCGCGAATTCCACAATCCACGGATAGATTGTCAGTGTTAAAAAAAAAGAAAATCCGCAAAAGGCGAATCGCCATTTTTGAGACTGATCTGCTGAAATCCGCAGACTAAAAGAACCGTCCGATCTACGGCAGATCCAAATCCGCCCGCAAAATCCGCCTCTCTCTAGTTATGGGCTTATGTATTAAGCATTGACACGGCTTCTTTTGCCGCAAAATTAGTGCATGTCAAGCACAATTTTAAGTGCGTTTGTGCGTACCTATGTACAAAGCTTACATTTTACATCTGCGCCAAAATGGGTATTTTTTACTTTTCCTGCACACAGAAATGCACTGTACAGAGGTAAATGGGATGTACTACAAAACAATGTTTATGTATGCCACAAAACCAATTAAAAGTGCTTCACAATCATCTGCCAAGTGTTAGCACAGGATGACATTTTCATGTATCAACTCCAAACAACGTATGAGACGCAGCTTGCGTGTCGTTATATAGGTTAAAAAATTTATTATTATCACAGTGCGGCTGTCATAAATAATATTATTCTAATACGTGATATTTACCAACACTAGTTATTAATAAAATATACACATCATTCAATTTTAATTTCAATTGAATCAATCACGTATTCAACTTGATGGAGGCGTAAAAAATGTCAAACAATTATTAATGCGCCAAACGGGTGAAGTCTTCATACATCGGACGCACGTTTTTGATGGTTTGTATTCGTTTTTAGCAGAAAATATAATTCCAATATGGTCTTGTCAGTAGAAAGCTCTTGGTTACTGTGGCGGGACGGCGAGGTCAGACCTGTGGCGGGACGGCCTGTAGGCGAGGTCAGACCTGTGGCAGGACGGCCTGTAGGCGAGGTCAGACCTGTGGCAGGACGGCCTGTAGGCGAGGTCAGACCTGTGGCAGGACGGCCTGTAGGCGAGGTCAGACCTGTGGCGGGACGGCGAGGTCAGACCTGTGGCAGGACGGCCTGTAGGCGAGGTCAGACCCGTGGCAGGACGGCCTGTAGGCGAAGTCAGACCCGTGGCAGGACGGCCTGTAGGCGAGGTCAGACCTGTGGCAGGACGGCCTGTAGGCGAGGTCAGACCTGTGGCAGGACGGCCTGTAGGCGAGGTCAGACCTGTGGCAGGACGGCCTGTAGGCGAGGTCAGAACTGTGGCAGGACGGCCTGTAGGCGAGGTCAGACCTGTGGCAGGACGGCCTGTAGGCGAGGTCAGACCTGTGGCAGGACGGCCTGTAGGCGAGGTCAGACCTGTGGCAGGACGGCCTGTAGGCGAGGTCAGGGAACAGTCCACACGCGCCGTTTCAAGGTAAACCAAATGTTGAGTGGTTTTATTTCTCCACAGCATAGCGCCTCTACATGTCTCCTGGGACATAGCGCCTCTACAGTGCTGAGGCGCGCTGAGGCTCAGGGAAAGCGGGTGCTTTCCCTGGCCTTAGACAGCGCGCCGTCAGGGGGCGGGCCGTGGGCGGGCCAGTGACGTCACGGAGCTGGTTTGCCCTCATTGGGCGAACTGCTCACGTGACCGGCAGATGCGATCCGGCGAGCACCAAATTTTCAAGAATCGGTGAGACACACGCTTCCGCAAGCGTGTGCGGAAGCGTGCGCGAGCCCCTGCTAAAGCAGCTCACATTGCGGCTGCAGGGGCTCAGATCCGAGCAGCAGCGTGCCTCAGCACGGGTCAGCGCATAAGCGCTGACTATGCCCGAGGCCCAAGGGGCTTTCCCTGCAGGAGCCACAAGCTACACATGAGTGGGGCCTATCTGGGACCTATGGGGATTCTCTTGCCTAGTCTGAGTGCCACTGACACTCAGACCCTCCCTTCCCCTTGTCTGCCCTGGCTCCAACTCCTTAACTCACTCCCTCACTAACTGACTACTTGACTAACTGCCCTAACTGTCTCACTGCCCTGTCAGGGCAAGCTCCCCTTACCACAAATGCAGCAGCCCTATTGGCTGCTGGTATTCCACCTGACTGCAGCCCCATGGGCTACTGGGGGTTGTAGTCCCCAACGGATCTATTCCCCTATTGTCTGCCGCTCCTAAGGTGCTCCTGTGCATGCGCAAGCTCTGTAATGGCTTCCGCAACTACTGGCACCTCTCTGCGCATGCGCTGTTTCTCACACACGTGTGGCTATAGATGGTGGTGCCCTATCCCTCCGTCCGCCGTGGGACTCCGGCGACCCGGTTGCCTTGTCTATCAGCCCGCAGCTCCTGCACATCTCACGGGGGTGCGCACACCCAATCTCAGGCACCCACGCACCGCTGCAACCTCCCCACCCCACTCCACACGAGGTAAGGGGAACCGGAGGAAAGCGAAGGGGGCTGAGGGGGAGCCTATAAGGAGACCTGGCCACATAAACATTTGGGCACACTGTCCCTTTAAGGCAAAACAAAACTCATAAAAAGAACACCTACTCCCTATAGGGAGATCTTGCTAAACATTCCAGGCCCTATCTATCGGGCTGGTTGGCTTTATCCAGTTCCCAACCCCTAAACATATACCACAATGGTTATGGAACAATATTCAAGTCCTTACTGTATCTTTGTTTGGGAATCTCTGACCCTATAGAGAGTTTGGCAATCCTTCTGGCTAGGCGCTTGCACAGGACAGCTCTGTGGTCTGAGTCAGGCACCTAGTACAAGCAGTAGCCGCCTTATCAAGCTGGTTGTCAGCTTACTTCCTGATTGCCCAAATATTCTTACTGGGTTAAACTTCTGACTTCACCCTGTCACAGTTACCAAAAGCAATGACATAAAAACTAAATTGCATCAATAATTTTGCTTTGCTTTATAACAGTTTAAGGCCATGTAGATCTTACATTTGCATTTTTGGAAGCTGAGGAGCAGATAAAGGAAATGTTTTGCCCACTCTCACAAGGAGTTGGATGTGGGATTCGAACATGCTTCACAGGCAGTGATGTTCTAATTTGACCACAACTTTTCCTATGGAAATTGTGTGGTAATGTTTAAAGGAGCAATCCAAGCTGGTGATTTTTTAACATAGGATTGCAGCAGGGGTCTCCAAAGGTGAGCCCATTCATTTCAGCTCCGGGGACCCCCTGCTTCCAGAGATACAGACCTCTAGAGGGGGTGCCGGTATTTCCTGCAAGTTTAAAGTTCCCGCGTCACGTGGACCAATAGGAAGCTGCACTGGATGACGTCACGGCTTCCTATTTGCCCGCAGGGCACAGGATCTTTGAAAAGCGGCTACCGGAACCCCCTAAGGAGGCAAGTATCTCTGGAAGCAGGTGGTCCTCAGAGCGGAAGCCTCGGAGACCCACTGTTTCAATCCTATGTTAAAAAAAATCGCCCCAAAAATTGTCCGCTTGAATTAGCGTTTTAAGCACAGGAGCAGAATGGGTATGAGGTGTAATAGGAACATAGTTCTTTGGTGTTGCAGCATAGCACCACTATCCAATGATATAACACTCACTGCTCTCTGCACTGTTAGCAAGGCCCACCCCCCTGTCAACAATCGGAAAGTCCACAAAGGAACCGGTCAAACTGGTTCCTCTCTCCAGATTGACATTTTCAGGCAGGGTGTGCAACCAAATCCCCGGGTTTTAGCTGAGTCTATGAGAGCAGACCAGGTCTGAAAGACGGACCCCCTTGATTTCTCTTAGCAATCTTTGATAAATCTGACCTTTGGAATTTGGGAAAGCTGGATGACATGGACAAACATTACAGGAGATATTTAGCACATAAACATCCCCCTTGTGAGCACAATCACACGTCTCACAGGTCCCCAACCCTGCCTTTCCCCATTATCTCTTAGCATACAGTGATTCCACAGCAGCCAGGGATTCTGGGAAATGACATGCAAATGAGAGGAGATATGTTCTCAGGCAAATAACAGCACCATGTTTATTAAGAAATGGAAACCAATTGGAAGTAACTGGAGTCTTTCCTTTGAGAAATATTTGGCGCTGGTTTTGGCGAGAATAAAAGAGGGTACGCGGAGAGAATAGGAGAAGATCTTGCTACAGTCTGTATTAAACTGGTGGTGCCAGGGGTATAAGGTAAACACGAAACAAATACTTGCCAAAGCAAATACAAAAAGCCCCTCGTGATGCAGCACTCGTGCTGGTTTTAGCCCCAATTCTGCAGCCCGGAGAATTGAGCAAATAATGAGTTTCTTACACAACGTGGTGCAAATCATTAATAGCCAAAAGAGTCTCTCCAACTTATGCGCGTCATCAGGGCCACCATTTGGGGGGGAGCACTAGGTCAACTGCTCTGGGCCAGGCGGTGAAGGGAGACCCAGCTGGCTAAACCCAGATGTTCACCCCGACAAGCCACCATCCGGAACTTTCTATATTGGGACCCATAAGCGCAACAGATCTCTACTCGGTCTCACCCCCCCCCCCCAATCCTACCCTTGCTTTAATAGGCTCTCAGTCACCATACCTATTCAACAGTGTCTTAGCACACCCCCTACCCCATCCCTGAGGCTCCCCAAACCACAAGCAGAAGTACAGGGGGTGAGATAGGGGCAAAGCACTGTGATAAATTGATACAAGGTCAAAATGCACTAGTTTTCCTTGACGCACATACCTTGCGCAGGGATTGTGAGGTTTCCCAGGCCCCAGGAGGTAAAATGGAAGCAAAACCAGTACAAAAAACCCCAAAATGGCCTCAGATTTATCAACGATAAAAAACAAATTGCATTCATTGGGTTGCCTTTTCTTTAATAAATCTGGTGCTGGTTTTTTCCCCGCCCTTGTTTTGCCCTGTGTGTGCACCTGGAAGATTTAAGTTTAAAAAAAACCCCCTGAAAACAGCAACTATGACTTCAGGCCAATGCAGCTTCAGTAACAATGTCATTTAATTCCAGTTTCCTCATATTTTGGTTCTCACTGGCGCGTGTTCGTTCTTTCTCAGGAACGTAACCCAAAACGCCATTTAAAAAAAAAAAAATAGTCATCGAATATCCGTATGCACTTAACCCCTTTGCTTCCATAGAGTCCATGTCACAGACAGACATCGGAAATAAGAGTGTCAAATTCTCCAAAGCATTTGGTTACCATGGAAACGTCAATCGGCAACATACTCGGCATCTGGTTTTATTTTTTTAAAGAGTGAAAATCCCCTAATGAAACGTGTGATGGCAGATACAATAGATATGTTCAAAAAAAGGTTGGACATCTCTTTAGAAAGGAAAGTATACAGGGATATACCTAATAAGTATACATGGGAAGGATGATGATCCAGGGAATAATCCGATTGCCAATTCTTGGAGCCAGAAAGGAATTTATTTTCCCCTTATGAGATATCATTGGATGATGTGACACTGGGGTTTGTGTTTGCCTTCCTCTGGATCAATAAGGAAGTATAGATATAGGATAAAGTATTTGTCGTCTAAATTTAGCATAGGTTGAACTTGATGGACGCATGTCTTTTTTCAACCTCATCTAATATGTAACTATGTAACTACAGTATGTAATTGACATTAGATTACTTCGGTTGGAGGTGGGGGCGACCCACCTATAACCTACCTGCTGTATATATTGAATCATAGCACCTACACTCATCGTGGTGCAAAAGTCACTCCATGTTCAGCCATAAATAAAGGTAGGATGAATCGCAGCCATTATTCTGCTAATGGCGCGTGTTTCTCACTCATACACACGAGGGGATGTGCGGAGAGCCTATAGAATGGGAGGCTCCCGTAATAAGCATTATCCTGTAGGGAAAGGCATGTCAGGGCATTGTGTAAGTGCTGTTAATACAAGGCAGTGAATACCTACTGTATGACAGTAAAATGACATGACCACACAGCCCTAAGGGGGGGAAATTTGTATTTTCCAGGACTGCTCCCTTTCTTTGTTAGGCTTCTGTTAATCATGGTGAGTAAAGAAGTGGCAAAAACCCTCCACCGTACAGCTTCACATTGCAAGGCCAGTAACCATCCTCGCACGGATGTGATCCAATCGGTGGAAAAAGCTGTCTGCAAGCTGTCTGTGAGTAGGTTACTGGCTCTGCACTTCTGTAATCCAGGCTGGGCTGAAAAAGCTGTGTAACACGGATGGCACAAGCTTATAGGGGTCCCATGTTAAAATGGGAAAGAAACAAAAAGTGACACCCTGTGAGCGCTCATTTGCATGTCATTACCCAGAATCCCTGGCTGCAGTGGAAGCATTGCACGCTACGAGATAATAGGGAAGGGCAGGGCTGCAGACCTGTCTGAGACATGTTACTGTGCTCACACGTGGGATCTGTATTTACTGATTCGGTTAAAGGAACATCAGCCTTTATTTCACCAGTTAACCTTTTCACTTCTGGACTGTCCACCAATTTCATAGGTTTCTGTTTTCGTGTCTGCCTGTGTGTTATTAGCTGTGTGTTATTAGCTGTGTGTTTTTAGCTGTGTGTTATTAGCTGTGTGTTATTAGCTGTGTGTTATTAGCTGTGTGTTATTAGCTGTGTGTTATTAGCTGTGTGTTATTAGCTGTGTGTTATAAGCTGTGTGTTATTAGCTGTGTGTTATTAGCTGTGTGTTATTAGCTGTGTGTTATTAGCTGTGTGTTTTTAGCTGTGTGTTATTAGCTGTGTGTTATAAGCTGTGTGTTATTAGCTGTGTGTTATTAGCTGTGTGTTATTAGCTGTGTGTTATAAGCTGTGTGTTATTAGCTGTGTGTTATTAGCTGTGTGTTATTAGCTGTGTGTTTTTAGCTGTGTGTTATTAGCTGTGTGTTATTAGCTGTGTGTTATAAGCTGTGTGTTATTAGCTGTGTGTTATTAGCTGTGTGTTATAGATATCGCAGATACACTAATAACAACTTTGTAACTAATACTATCTCGTTATGTGTTCATGCGAGATGCGTACATACCACAAATACTAAGGCCGTGATTATACCGAAAGTGGCTGGCGAGGCGCGCTGCGCAGCGCAAAAACAAACAGCAACAATAAAATGAAAGTGCACATACCGAGCGCGCCACGCGCCACGCGCCACGCCTGGAACTGCACGGCGCAGACAGGAGAGCAAACGCGAGAATTTGTTATCTTCATGCGACGGCAGCGTCACGTCAGCGGTTCAGCCAATGAGGGCAAACCGCTCACGGCCACGCCTCCGCCACGCCTCCCTGTCTCCTCTGCTTGTCTCCTGTCTGCAGTTTACATGCCGCTCGGCGGCATCGCAAGCATGACGTCACCGGATCAGGTTTTCAGGATAGCCCTGCTTCAGCACAGATGGCTCAATCAGTGGCTCAGTTGAAGACTGCACCACCTGTGCTGAAGCAGGGCTATCCTGCAAACCTGACCTGTTAGGGGGGTCTTGTGGACTGGAGTTGAGAACCCCTAGGTTACCAGGTTGTGGCTGTTACTAGTTATAGTAACAATTACCAGCCAGTTGTAGTGTTGTAATAGATCCTTGTAATTGTAACCAGTGGCCAATCTCGAGCAGGAAGTAATCAATGTGCCAGTTACATGTGAGCGGTTTACCACTAGCTAATTAGCACAGAACAAAGGGTAAGGCTGCGCGTATAGTGCCCGCGACGGCGACCAAAAACAAATGCATCGCCGCCGCATGCGCTTAAAGTGCGACGGCGACAATGCGACGGAGCGACTTCGCGTCGCGAATTTTTGTAGCTGGCAATATTTGATTTTTCAAGGGCTGTCGCCTCATGTGACAGCCCCTGAACCAATCAAATGCCAGTACGCCCACGCCGCCGCCGCCGCCGTCGCAAAGTGAAATGTAACTTTCGCTAGCAGCGACGGGTGACGTCACCCGACGCGTCGCCCGTCGCCCGTCGTGGGCACTATACGCAAGGCCTAAGTACATCTCATTAGCATAGATTTAACGTCATGTTATTGTTTTTTTTTAACATTGGATTGAAGCAGGGGTTCTTCAGAACTGAACCCCATTAATTTCAGCCCCGGAGACCCCCGGCTTCCAGAGATACGTAGGGGGCGCCGGTATCGCTCAACTCGGCTTGCAGGGATCACGGAATGGCCGCTTTTCAAAGCTCCCGCACCCTCCGGCCAATAGGAAGCCGTGACATCATCAGATGCAGCTTTCTATTGGCCCGCGATACCAGCACCCGGTACGGAGGTATCTCCTGAAGCAGGGGGTTCCCAGAGCTGAAATTAACGGGGTTCTGCCCCAGAGACTCCCTGCTTCAATCTTGTGTTAAAAACAAAAATATTTGCCTGCTTGGATTGCTCCTTTAAATCATACCAAACGGTGGGGTTACCCCATGCAGACCCTGTGACAGCCTTTTAATGTGGCGTCAAATTAGGCTGAGGCCACGTTAGGGGACTTAGCAGAGCTCTGGGGTCTGGACCTTTGCTGCTGAAGATCCTTCTGAGTTCTACGGAAGTTCTGCAAAGTTGGACAGTTACCAACCTCCTCCTTTGGTAAAGGTTAGTATGGGACTTTACGGATATCTCTTGTTCCAGAACAAGAGAGAGAGTCCAGACCAGGTGCCCAGTGAATATGGGCAGGGCGAGAGATGCAAATCAAAAGAGAAACTAACGCATGTATGCTAATGATATATATATATATATATATATATATATATATATATATATATATATATAGCCACATTATGACACTCCCTAACAAGTTTTCTCCCTTGGGTGTCTGCACACCCATGGGTGTAGATAAGTGACCCAAACAGAATTCATTTCCTCCTTTCACTTTGGTTATGAACTGGTATCTATTCATTGCTGAATAAACTTGCAAAGCAGTTACATTTATCCCCATACACCAAGTCAATCATCACCATTGCAAAGGAATTAAGCATTGCAATAAAGTTACATGTTCTGTTGATCCTAAAGTAGCCCTTAGTGTTAAACTCTATCTCTCCAACCCTACCATTTGGTTACATTTGACAACTGCACCCAACAAGGGGTTAAGTATCCTTCGCTGCAGCCCAGGGGAGAACACGCATACTGTATGAAGAAGGGCCTGTGTGTTGGTGTCTTCAGAGGAATGTGACGTGTGAGGTGGAAAACCGCACAGAAAAGTGTCAGTCACTTGTCACATGGATGACGTGTTCTTATTACCTTTGAAGGTTTTCAGCAGACTGCTAGATGGGACAGGCCAACTCTCACTTGGAGGCCTTTATGTTTGGCATAGGCTGTCTAAGTGATACAAAACCAGCACTTATCCATTGGAATGCCATTATTTGCTCCAAATCTCACTGGTTTTAGGCCTTGGAGGAAGACAACTCTGGTTTTCATGGTAGAAAAGGGTACGTTTACCAGTGGCATGAAATGCCCACCTGGCAGAGAAATAGTTAATGTGTATTAGTATATATGTTGCTGCTGTATACCTGGGGCTGTAGAATTGCTTATACTTATACATACATTATCGCTTAGAGAAAAGAGAGGAGTGTGTGTCTAATAGGGTGAACAATGCTTATTCATTGTATTACTTCAAACATTTTGCCCCGGCATGATACACTGATAAGTAGATGGGAATACACTGTATACAGAAACAATGCCATGAACAAGAAACAATGACCGTTCTGGGCAGGTTTGGATGTACAATACGTGTCCGAGGTCACAGTACGTTTCTGTGCCTAATAAATAACATTTGTTAATGTGCCTGTAAGGCTGGAAAAAGTCCCTTGTTTGTTTGTTTGAGGAAGATAGTGTGTGCTTCCCTTATTCCCTTCCTTTATAGTTTATTTCTCTGCAGGAGAGAGTGAAACACCTAGAACTCCAGTTCTCAAGGGCCACCAACAGGTCAGGATTTCAGGATATCCCTGCTTCAGCACAGATGGCTCAATCAGTCCCTGCGTCAGCAGAAGTGGCTCAGAGGCTCAGTCTTCGATTGAACCTCTGATTGAGCCACCTGTGCTGAAGCAGGGATATCCTGAAAACCTGACCTGTTGGTAGCCCTTGAGGACTGAGGTTGACCCACCCCTGACCTAGAAGCTTTGTAGTTTATTGGTAACTGTAGACCTTTGACCAGCTAAAGTTAAACATGAGAAAAGTCCCATGCAGGGGGCAGTGGGGTCTGTTTGATTAAAGTCAGCCCTCGATTGAGCAAAGAAAGAAAATCCAAGTTGAATGTATTTTTTTGTTAAATATGTTACTATTTACCATTACATCCTGGTTTTGCAGCCAGAAGACTTCGGAGGTTATTGATTAAGCTGTGATAGGACACGATAGATATTTGACTCATAGACCCTCATTAACCAGACATACCTTCTGTGCTTGTTGTATCATGTCCCTTATCACAGCCTTTATAGTGGGAGCGTTTTCCTTGGGTGGGTGGGTGTACACCAGCAAGCGACTCACACCTCTATAAAATCCCTTCTCTGGCCACCCGAGGTCCAGTGGTGGGATCTCCGTGTCAGACTGCTCGGGCCAGTACTCCAGCGAACCATTGGTCTCTTTGCTATGCTTGTTGTCCACACGCTTTGAGTTCTTTGGGCTTCTGGTCTCATACTTCTTCCAGCCAACCTTCAGCTCATTCAGCTCCTTTGTGGAGAGGAAGTCCTTCCGATTTTCTTCCTTGAGGAACTCTTTGTAGGACTGCACCCCGTCCTTCACCAGGACTTCCAGGGACCTCCTGTGGTCCTCACAGTAGTAGAATAGAAATTTGTCCTCTGTCACCCTGTCGTTGACATGATCGTCTCTGAGACACATGAGCTGGGAGACAGCCATGGTGCTGCCTCTGCCCTTTGCCTGATCTTTGTCACTGATTCACAGTTGAAAGCGGCAGGGAGGAAGGGTAAGGTGGGTGGGAGGAAGGGTAAGGTGGGTGGGAGCGCACCTGAGGTCACACCTCCACCTTATTGTTACCCAGCCCCCTGCTCTACCTGAAGCAGCCACCATACAGATGATTGCATCCTGCAAGGAAACCAGCAGTGATTCAGCTAAAAAGAAGAAGACCATTAAACAGCTTCACATGATCAATACAGAGAGATTTTCCCAGCCTGACACGTTGCTGCTTCTGTATCTCCTTTGTATCCATACATTCAAGGGTCCATTCATCAAAGGGCAATAGTGCCGATCAGGCCCTACTCCACAGAAACTCAGGCATCTTCCTGCCTTCTCAGGAGTAGCTCAGTGGTAATGTGGGCGTCTCACTAGGTCTCAGCACCAACATGAAATTGTAAGGCTGCGTCCCCGCGGGCGCTGACCGCGCTCATGCTTGAGAGCGCTGATGTCACCAACTCTCTAAGCATGAGTGCTGGGTGTGCTGTGTATTTTGCAAGCGCGTGCGGGAGGGGGGGGGGCATTGGGGGCATGTTGAGCACGCTTCAAACTCTCTTTTTTTTGTCTCCCGAAGCTTGGGAGAGCGTACGTGTCAGCGCTTGAGAGCGCACGCGCCGCATGAGCGGGGACGGGACAATTTAAATTGCACAAACTAAACTCGGCAAGCGCCGTGCGCTCAGCACGCTCAGCGCTAGCGTGGCCGCAGCCTAAGATGTACAGGGCAGAGAGACATTGTGGTTGCAAAATTCCATGTACAGCACTGCGTTCACTGTCAGAGCTAATTAAGAACAGATGTTATTATTACTTGCGGCTGCAAGCTAATCTTATACTATATTAGTGAAAGCACTGTATGCCTGCCTGCCTGCCTGGATGTCCGGTGTCCCTAGGGGAAATCTCATTGGTCCCTTGGGCCGCCCCCGCACACCTCTCATTGGCCTGAGGCGGAGTGACGGCCAAAGGACACACACACAGGGACACACACACACACACAGGGACACACACACAGGGACACACACACACACACACACAGGGACACACACACACACACACACACACACACAGGGACACACACTCTCCCCCGTCAGTTGGACCGCAGCTCACCTTCCACACCCCCCCCCTCCTCTCCCGGTGCCCCTCACTCTCTCCCCCCTCCCCACCTCACCCAAATCCCCACGCTCCGCAACATCCCCAGCCGCACCATCACCCTCACCGTGCGCCGCGGAGGAAGCGCGGCCCTGCTGCTCAGCAGCAAACTCCAGGCTCCTTCCCCCTCTCGGCGCAGCCCTCCTGCTCTCCCCATCACGTGCGCCGCTACCGTAGAGGGGAAGCGCGGCGCGGGACTCCCCATCACGTGCGCCGCTACCGGAGAGGGGAAGCGCGGGCCGGGCCTCCTGCTCTCCCCATCACGTGCGCCGCTACCGGAGAGGGGAAGCGCGGTGCGGGACTCCCCATCACGTGCGCCGCTACCGGAGAGGGGAAGCGCGGGCCCGGCCTCCTGCTCTCCCCATCACGTGCGCCGCTACCGGAGAGGGGAAGCGCGGGCCGGGCCTCCTGCTCTCCCCATCATGTGCGCCGCTACCGGAGAGGGGAAGCGCGGCGCGGGACTCCTGCCACTCTTGCCCCCCCCCCAGCTTCCCGAACTCACCTCCTGCCCCAGCCAGATGCCACGGGGTCAAGGTAAGTCACACACCGTCTCCCACCCACGCACTGTCACCCAGTCACCCACACACCCACCCAGTCACTTTCACCCACCCACTCAGTCACCCACCCACTCAGTCACCCACCCACTCAGTCACCCACTCACTCAGTCACCCACCCACTCACTCAGTCACACACCCACCAAGTCACCCACTCAGTCACCCACCCAGTCACCCACCCACCCAGTCACCCACCCAGTCACCCACTTTCACCCAGTCACCCACCCACTCAGTCACCCACCCATTCAGTCACCCAGTCACCCATTCAGTAAGTCACCCAGTCACCCACCCATTCAGTAAGTCAGTCACCCACTCACCCACCCACTCACTCACTCAGTCACCCACCCACTCAGTCACCCAGTCACCCACCCATTCAGTCAGTCAGTCACCCACTCACCCACCCAGTCAGTCACCCACTCACCCACCCAGTCAGCCACCCACTCACCCACCCAGTCAGTCACCCACTCACCCACCCAGTCAGTCACCCACTCACCCACCCAGTCAGTCACCCACCCACCCAGTCAGTCACTCACCCACCCAGTCAGTCTCCCACTCACCCACCCACCCACCGACCCAACTCACCCACCCAACCACCGACCCAAAGTCACCCACCGACCCAAAGTCACCCACCCACCGACCCAAAGTCAAACCGACCCAAAGTCACCCACCCACCGACCCAAAGTCACATACCCACCGACCCAAAGTCACACACCCACCGACCCAAAGTCAAACCGACCCAAAGTCACCCACCCACCGACCCAAAGTCACATACCCACCGACCCAAAGTCACACACCCACCGACCCAAAGTCAAACCGACCCAAAGTCACCCACCCACCGACCCAAAGTCACCCACCCACCGACCCAAAGTCAAACCGACCCAAAGTCACCCACCCACTCAGTCACCCACCCACTCAGTCAAGTGTCACCCACCCACCCAGTCACCCACACACTCAGTCAACTCAGTCACCCACCTAGCTGTCAAGGGGGGGGGGGGGAAGCCTAACCCTGTCGTACGCCCCCCCAAAATTACATCACGGGCAACGCCGGGTCTCTCAGCTAGTCTCCTATATAACACGCAGATTGTTAGCAGGGGAGGATTACACAACCTCAAACCTGGCTGAGATCTGTGACACTAAAGGAGAGGGAAAGGATTAGGAGCGAGATGTAGAATTTGATACTTCCCATTACAATGTGTGTTGTTTCACCTCGTGTCCTCCTACAAACCCTCACTGACACTGCTGCAAAGTACAGCCCCACACACAGATAAGGATAACATGCCTTTTCTAACACAATATTAATGTCAAAATGAAATCGACACCTCAGAGGCCCTGGGGGACACTGGGGGAGTGGTAAAGTTGGCCTCTCTTTACATTTCCCTATTTTAAAGACATTTGTGTTGAAGATACGTGATGGGAAGTCAGTGAGCAGAACTACACCCCCCCCCCAGCCCCCAGGTATAATCTGGCTACAGATTTGCATCAAAGATAAGACACTCGATTAACACGTTTTTGTTGTTAACAGCTGACACAGAGAACTAGTTATCACATGCCTGGATATCTGCATGACATTATAAGGTAGGGCCAGCCATATTTACAAATCCCCCATATACTGGATCAGTATAAGATAAGATGTCACATGCTCTATTATAAAAGATCACAAAACAGGGTCAAGCATGGAGACAGGATACCGGGGTTTAGGTGCTGACCCCCCTCTTCTGATCCCTGTGTTCCCAGCTGGTCAGATGGATTTTTTCCAAGAATGGTCAATGCCATCAGCAGCGGCTTAAAGCAGAGCAGGTGTGCTGGGTATTTCCATGTGTGAGTCATTGCCGATACAGACATTGGACCATTAGCCCGGCTCCCAGGACAACACCCACTTCCACTATTGAGCAAGACAAAAGTGTTGTTTGGGCAGATATATAATGCCCCATTTACATCTCATTACAAGGCAGGGATAGTGTTGAAATCGGACATTTGGTCGCACGAGTCTCGCTGCGGCCAAGTCTCCGTTGGCGTTAGGCCACAGAGCGACCCTCGACGCAGCCGCTTCACTAAGGTAAGTTAATTTAAGGGTTAATTTAGCGGTTAGGGTAAGGGGTAAAAGCTTTTTAGGGGTGTAGGGTAAGGGGTTTTAGGATTTAAAATTTTTAAGTTAGGGGGTAGCGTTCATATTAAGGGTTAAGATTAGAGGTGTTTTGGTTACGGGGTAAGGTTAGGGACGTACCGCAGTCGGCAGCGAGCGGTCACGGCCACAAGGTGATTAGTGGCTAAACGCCGGCGAAGATTTGGACGCAGCAAAACAGCAGCAACCAAATATTCTAGACTGGCTAAATATTAGGTGTCCCTCTGAAAGGAGCAGGCCCTTCAGGGCTCACCGTATACTAATGGCCGTGACATGTTTAAGGGGTGACATGTGATACCTATAAGTATGTTCAAATCATGTTTTAAGTTACTTTGTACACAACCTGGAAATCCGCCAGGTCCTGAGAGCACCCATGTCACTGTGTGTTTTACAAGAGTTTGCACAGGCAGTGCCCCCGTCTCTCCCCATCCCTTATCTTTAGCACTGTTATGGGTTAACGCATCCAGGTTGGTTGTTGGCTGTCAACGTGGGATTGTGCCTTTAGCTCAAGTTATAGAACTGGTTGATCTATTCTTCACTATAGATCACGGGCGGCCTTATAGAAGTATTACAAACATGCATGTGATTCTTTATTCTAAGGCAAGGTGAGTCAGTTGTATAATGATGACCGTAAACCAGGTCACCTGGTTACATGTCAAATGCTGAACGGTTCCAGGAAAGGCCTCAAAAGTTGTATCGAGATCAGCGTTTCTTAATCAGGGCGTGACGTCACCCAGGGGTGCCTCAAACTAACCTTAAGGATACCCTGTGGAATAAAACTAATTATGGCTGCCCATATTAACCCAAATGCTGCAATGTTTTTTGCATTTATGGATGCGGGTGAAAGATTTTGCATTACATGTAAAGTAACAGAAAACCTGAATTTTACAAATGACATTTGCACAGTCATCACGATAACACTGCAGTTTTAAGTGTGAAATGATATTTTAATTAACTTCTTTTCCGTTTTATTGAAATGTGACAATTGATAATCCTATTACTGGGGAACCCCATAATTTTATTTCAGTCGGGGTGCACCGTGGAAAAAAGTTTGAGAAACACTGCTCTAGAACAGAGGTTCCCAGAATAGTTACTCTGTGCTCCCCCTGCTAGAAAATATTAGTTCCCCTAATGAATAAATCTTATTTCCTCCTCATCAGACTGTCGCTAACACTGTGTGACCGATCCCAGGCAGTATAGTGTCCTGAGTGCGTGGGGGGAACACGCTTAATAATCCCCAAACTGCCCCGCAGTGTGTGCAGGCAGCATGGGCGGTTTAGCTGTCACTCACTGCGGGAGCTTCCAAAGTCACGTCCCACAATGCCTTGCTGCTGTGGATGCAAAGCATTGTGGAAATCTCCTGCTGTAATGGACAGCTATACCTCCCATGTTAAGGTGCTGTTTGGGGCCTTACTAAGTGTGCAGTCTGCATACAGCATTAGGAACCCCCTATACTGCCTGGGACCCACCATCACAGGTTTTATTTGGCGAACCCTTTGGAGACTCCTCACGCCCCGTGTTGGGGCTCGCTACTCTAGCTGATGAGGCAGATTAGGACTGTAAACCCAAAACACAGGAATAGAGAGAGTTGCTGAGGCTGTTTTCCTGCGTGTGTGATTATTGGGGTCATAATGCGCATCAGTGCATACAATATGTGCAGCGATCTACATAGAATCGGGCAAGGAGTCCCTGTCACCGAGAGCTCACAGTCTATGGTTTAGCAATGGAGAGTTTATTATACAAAACACTTCTTATTTGGCAGGCATCACGAGTTGAAAAATAACGCTAAAAACCCTTTGTGTCCTGGAACTAGATTCCACATTTCTATGTCTCCCTTTGCAGCTCATGGGATTCATATCTCCCTGGTTTAGCTGCCTGTTAATTTCCCTATACCAGCAGCTAGCTGCATGTGAAAAGGCAACATTATTGTTACATGTTGTTTACACAGCCCTAGTCAGTGTTGTTTACCTGCAATCTCCTATTCTCCTAGTTGAGAGTGGACTATTCCTACCCCCCGGTCCTTGCTGACAGTTAGTATAGTCTCACTTCCTTTCTAGTGTGACCCTTGCCCCTCACTTCCTTTTCACCCTGGACTCTGAGTGAGTACCTGCCTGCTATTTGCCCCAGCAAGGCCTTTCTGTTTTACACTGCGCTTACCTTGATACACTGCACTTCAGACAGAGAAGCACTCTCTACCCACACTACATCTGCAAGTACCCTTCTTCCTGTGATTTTCCCTCAATAAAACTAAGAAAGACAAAATGACTTGTTGTGCTTTGGAAGAGGGAAGGCATGAGTTAAGCTTACTGGAATTATTCATACATCATTCGTGACCCTGGTTCCAGGAAACTTTGAATTGCCGGAGGAACCACGACACAGCTCCTCTGTCATTACGGATTACGTGACCGACCGCATCACGACATCACCGAGGACGGGAAACAGAAGAGGTAGTCTCCATTTGCATTCCTGGTCCGGTCAGATCGTTTTCTGCGCTCCTCACCTAGGGAAAGCACTACAAGTGACATCACATGGCCCCTGGAATGTCAGACCTCATGACATCATCGCTACAGCATGGGGCACTCAAGTTGAAGGGACTGTCCCATCTTTACTGGATTTTGCATGAAGGAGGTGTAGGGTTACCAGGTGTTCAGTATGCAACCGGACTGTCCTGTATTTGGACACTGTCCAGTAAAAATGTATGTGTCCGGTATTACCTTTCGGGACATGTATGTGTCCGGTATTACCTCTCTGGACATAGTGACCTGACCGGCTTGGGAGGCCGCGGGATTTCCCCGAGCAGTGAGCGAGCAGGGCTGTTGCTAGGGGGCTGGGCAGCTTCCACCATCCTGAGTGGCTGCATTATCCAGCAGCAGCCAAATGATAGGGGAGCCCCTGCTACTGCCTCAGACAGGTAATAGATGAACGGTGCTTTGGGTATATGCACAATAGAGGGTGAAGTAGAGATAGAACCCAAATACAGCACTCAGGTTCACGCTCTGTATGTTAAGTGAATGATTTAAAACATAACTTTATTGTATCACATATATAAAATAATGGGTGTTAAAAACTGACGGCCTGAAGGAAAAGTGACCTTCAATACTAGAACCATATAGGTTTAGAGGCTAGAGTGTAGGTGTGTTCTGTGAATTACAGATAGCACATTAAGCAAAAATCCTTATGAGGATCTGTCCAATCTATACTCACTGGCTCTAAGGAGAGTACTAATGGCCGCAAGCGCCTAAAGTGAACCAAGTAGGGCTGGATAATTATTGTGTGCTCAGGGACTATCAGGTAAGTCGCTACCGGTCACTCATATTGCTATTAAGGTCAATGAGGAGTTAAGACTCCAGTCAGTAATTATAGTGACCTTTTAGGTAGGTGCGGTGCTTGGTCTGGTTGACCTATGGTGCCCTGCTATAGTGTAGAGTGATAGTGAGGTTCTGACCCCTAATAACCTCAGTAGTGGTGTACACAGGTTAATTGCACTGTGTGCAGACTAATGCAGGGAAGAGCACACTGACGCATATAACTGTGGGTAGCAACCAAAAAAAACAGTATGTTTAATCAGAATACATGAGCTGGTGCACAATAAAAATCAGAGGCGATAATCGGAAAGCGTGGAGAGAGGTGTGTGTATGGAGCGCACCTTGTGCGCGTCGCACCTTTCACCATTGTGTCCAGCATTTTTGGAGAAGCCACCAGGCAACCCTAGACATGGTGGTCAGTGTCGGAAGGACTGTGATCTCCTGTTCCCTGGTCTTCAAGAATGAAGGGGTTAAGAGAAATCCCTTCTTCAGGGAGCTTGTGCAGTGCCAGGAACGCAGAACTTGAACCTGTGGGTAGGCCTGTTTGTTTAAAGAAATGGCCCCAAAGCCCTGGCCAGTCCTGTCCAGTTTGGGAAGAGCGGCTGCGGTGGATCTTTAAACCAACACCACGTTATATTAGGACGCTTTTGCCATTTACAATTCAAAATGTTCTCAGGGTAACCCAAACTTTATTGCCCTAACACAGGGGTGCGCAAAGTGGGGGGCACGCCAGATTTTCTCGGGGGGGGGGGGGCATGACAGTTACAGAGTCCCCGCACTCTTCCCCAAGCATTGCAATTACATGCCGGGGAAGGTGCGAGGCCTCTAAATCTCTCTGACCTGGTCTAAGTTGCCTCTTCAAATGGCAACTCATTGCCATGACGTTATATGACGCCACGAAGCTCAGAACTGGTAAGGGAAGGGGGGCGTGAGCAGGAGGGAGAGCTGACAGGGGGGGGGCGCAAACAGAAAAGTTTGCGCCCCCTGCCCTAACATCCAGATGAGGCATTAAACAGGGTATTACAATCCAGAGCTGTATTCTCAGATTCTGCTACAATGGAGTCATGTTAACCTCTTCACTGCCAAAGGAACCTGCAACGCATTGCTTTGGGGCTAAAGGGATTAACCATGGAGCTCTAAAAACCTAGCGGTGCCAGTAATACATTAGAAAGAACAAAAAGAGATACCGGCGCCTAATGAGTCCAAATAGTGGAATCCTGGATATCCAGTAGAGATAGCTCAAGTCCCAAGATGATCAACAGTCTCTTAGTCGTTAGATGATCAGATAGGGCTTCGTTCATAGGAAGTGGGACATTGAATGAAAAAAGAGATATTTAGTGCAACACAGCTTAAACAAATTACACAGACATAGATTGGCAAACTGGTTGACAATAGGACAAGACAGACAGACACAAAAAGACAGATAAACACAAAGCAAAGCTAATGATAAAAATAAGTTTAATATAACTAAGTAAAAATGTTGAACAAAATCTGGAACGCCGCTCCAGTTGGTTAAAACCTGAATAACACTCACAGGACGGCAGATGGTTAATGGCAGTGAACTGGTGTGGACAGTTCTCCACGTGTAGAGGGTCCGCAGAGTGCCCTGGAAGCCGTGCGGTCCTTCTGTATCTCCTGGTTGGCAAGAACCGGAAAGGGCGTCTCCGTCGTGTGCCGAAACCGGTAGTGACGTCACCAGATGTGGCGTCAAGGCCTGGCAAATCTCCAACGAAGCCAAAGGAAACGGTGATCCGTGCCTCAATGTCCCTCTATCACTAAGCCACAGACCTCAGCACTTGTACTGCTTATCCAAAAAGGTGTCCAAACTCAATAAAATGGCCCTACGCGTTTCGTGTGTCTTAAACACACTTCCTCAGGGGATAAAGGTGATGGCAGTGATGCCTGGTATAAATACCCTCAGCTTTGCTCCGATTGGTCTGTCAATCAAGGCAGTCTTAAGGATATACCAATTAGCAAATAAAATCACTGACATTTGATTCAGCTTTGCATTACATAAAACAATAATGACCTAACACAACATTTAACATAAAAAAACAACAGATAAAAATAGGTGCTACTTAGCACTATAGTATGTACCAGTAATATTTGGCAAACAACAATTAGATGATCTATTGTCCTCTACTCAAAGATGGTAAAGAGGAAAGGAAAAGAAACGTCCACATAATATCACAGGAATGCTCCTAACTCAAAGTCTATGTTTAACCCTCTAGGGGATAGTGTTTTGAGCTCATATATCCAGTATGCCTCACGCATACTGGATCTTTGTAATCTATCACCACCTCTTACACTAGCAGGAATAGTCTCAATAGCTTGACATTTAAGACCGCTAGGGTTTTTATCATGGTGTGTGCGGAAATGGTGGGATACGCTATGAGTTATCAGTCCCCTTTTGATATTGTATATGTGTTCATATACTCTCCTTTGATATGTTCTTCCGGTCCTTCCCACATATTGCAGGCCACAAGGACATTGGAGTAAGTATATGACATAACACATATGACAATTAATATGTGACTTGATGGGATATTCCCTCTTTGTAACGTTTGATTTAAATCCTTTTGCATTATTACTGTATGTGCATGCCGTACACTTTGAACATTTAAAAAAACCTTTATCTGCCTTAACACTGTTTTCTTTTAAGTAAATAAGTGGACAGCTAGGGGCTATTCTAGATTTTAAATTTGACGCCCTAGTAAATATAATTTGTGGTTTCATTGGGAGAATTCTAGCTAGGGTATTGTCCCTTAGGAGAATTGGCCAATGTTTATTGATTATTTTGTTGATCTTTGGTGCCATTCCATTATATTGTGTAATGAATGGAACCTTATCAGAGAAATTATTTTTTGGATCTTTTTTCTTATATATAAGAAGATCTTCTCTCCTTAGGTGAGTGACCTGTTCTATAACTCCATCCAAAAGATGCTCAGGGTAATTTCTACTGAGGAACTCGCACTTCAGTTCCTCGGCCTGAGACGCAAAGTCCCTAATATCAGAGCAGTTCCGTCTCAGGCGGAGGAACTGGCCCCTTGGAATATTTTTTATCCACAATGGATCGTGTGAACTATCAGCTCTCAAATAGGTGTTAGCCTGCACTAGCTTGAAGTATGTTTTTGTATGAAGAGTGTGAGTGACATAAATATGTAAATCTAAAAAATCAATGTGCTCTGTGCTATAATTAAAAGTGAACTGTAAATTTTTATCATTATTGTTTAAATAAGAAAAAAAGGTTTGTAATTTTGTGTCGCCGCCGGACCAGATGAATATTACGTCATCTATATAACGTTTCCAGAGCACCAGTTCTGCCCCATATGGACAGTTGTTCCAAATGGAGTCTTCTTCCCAACTGTCCATAAAAATATTCGCATAACTTGGGGCAAACCTGGTGCCCATTGCAGTTCCACACACCTGATTATAAAATTGTGAGTTGAAAGTAAAATAATTATGTGTCAAAATAAAACGGATACTGTCAACCAAAAATTGCTTTTTAGCAGATGTCAAAAGGGATGCTGACTCCAATTTTTGAGATATCGCCCTGCAACCCAATTCATGGTCTATGATCGTATAGAGTGACTTTACGTCTGCTGTTACCAATATATAATTGGGCTGCCACCTCAATTCCTGTAAAATTTGGAGGATGTGGGTCGTATCTCTTAAGTAGGATTTACTACATACTACATAAGGCTGTAAATGATAATCAATAAATTGAGATAAATTAGCGGATAAAGATGAAATTCCAGAAATAATAGGTCTACCCGGTGGTGTTGTGAGGTGTTTGTGTATTTTGGGTATAAAATAAAATAAAGGTGTACGTGGGTGAGGTATAAATAAATATGCTGCCTCTTCCTCAGTAATAGCTTTACTTTTCAAGCCAGTGTCAAGCAGAGCTTCTAGATCCTTTTTGTGTTGATCCAAGGGATCACTACCGAGGGGGAGGTAAGTGGTTCTGTCGTCCAATAACCTATTGGACTCCGCTAGATAGTAAGATCTATCCATCACCACTATACCTCCCCCCTTGTCAGCAGGTTTTATCACTAACAATTCATTTGTCTCAAGTTTCTGCAAGGCCTCTTTTTCCTTTAAGTTCAAATTGTCGTCTTTGATTTTATATGATTGACTGGAATCTTCCAGATCCTTAGTGACCATATCGACAAATGAACTTACTAAATGTCCCTGAGCAAATTTGGGATAAAATTTAGATTTTCTTTTGAAGCTATTCGATGGTGGTGTGTCAGTTTTCACCTCTTGATTAGCACCAATCTGACTGGAGATGGCGTCCCTAATAAAATACTTCTTCAGGGCCAATTTCCTAGCGAATTTATGGACGTCTATGTACAGTACAGGTTAAAACTATTAGGACCACACACCGGGGCAAAAGTAAGTCCCTTACCTAGGACACGTTTCTCCAAGTTGGTCAAAGTGTGCTGACTAATGTTAAATACATTAGATTCTTGTTTGTTCCTATTTAATCTAGTTCTACCAATAGAAAGAGAAATAGATAGACCAGTGGAATTATTAGTTTTGTCCTGAAACTGTGTGGAAATGTCCCAGATCTTGTTTTGCAGCCAAGAGCCGCTGAGTAGAGATATTTCATTGTGCCCATTCGCCACTGGTCAAAGAAAGGTCCTAGTTTGGCGCAGGCAAGGCGGAGACTTTCTGGAATTTTGATGGTCATCTACAATAATAATAATAAAAAAATAAATAGCTATGCAAATGTCTTAGGGCAAAGGGGGGCAGGAAGGTATTGCACTGCACAGTCCTTTTGATTATTAAATGACTGCAAATATTTGCAACGTGAACCAGGATTAATCTGCACTGGGACAGTACAGTAATCAAGACATAGTCAGCAGTCGATAAGCTTAGTGTACACCAGAAAGCCTTCTGTGATAGGAGATCTCATTTGAGCCTTTTTAACCTTGGTAGTATATACTGTAGTTACACTAACTGCGAGAGCGACTTTCCTCACTGGTCTCTTCTTCACATGTACAGAGCTTTTCTTTCTTTCCCTCAAACATTTTTATTAGGCATTAGTAAATTTTACAGACATTGCAGTACAAATATAGCCTAATATAATAAGAAGTTTTTCAGGTTGGAAAGAGACCATTGTAGGTATCCGCTCGAGGAGGGAACGGGCCTCCAGGACCACTGCTGTGTCCAAACATCTAGATAGAGAGGAACAAGATTGGAAGAGAAGGTTAGAGGGGGAGAGGGGGTGGGTGGTGGGGTGGGGGGGGAGACCCCCTTCCCCAGGCCGCCGGTCCTCCTTCGTTCCTTTCTAGGGTCCCACCTTTGCTGGTTTTGCTGAGTGGGGTGTAATTTGAACAGGGTCAATGCGTCAGCCAAGGTTCCCATATTTGATAGAAATCCTCTGTTGAGCGTTTAAGAAAGGCCGTTAGCCTTTCCATAAGCATGACCTCGTTTAGTCTTTTCCTTACACTTTGTTTTGTGGGGGGAGACACCTTCTTCCAGGAGGACGCCACTGAGCATCTCGCTGCTGTCAGAATGAAGGAGATTAATTTCCTTACTGGGCGATCAATTTCCTCTATTGGTCTGCCCAGTAAGTAGGTCAATGGATCTATGGTAATTGTGAGGCCTGTGACCTCCTCTATTAAAGGTACAGAGCTTTTCTAACCGCACGGGTCTCTTATTCCCGTGTACAGAGCTTTCTAAACCTCACAGGCCTCTTCTTCAGGTAATCAACAAATCTACACTTCCCCAGGTCAAATACAGCTACTGGAATTTGGAACTACTTGTTGGTTCAGTAAAAGGTATCACAACCTCCAGCAATCCTAAACAGAGAGAGGGGGGTGGACACAGAACACAGCACTTCATAGCGATTACTTTTCTCTTGTAAGCACCAGCATATTTGCATGAAGATTTTACTTTGTTAATATAAGGGGAAGTTCCATGCAGGACGCATTGACACAAATTAATAAGGCAGAAGAACAGGTTTGTCCAAGGGAAACTGGTGCCAGGAAAAGCTCTCAATTTCTCCCAATAGCTGATACCAACTCACGCATAGTAAGGGGAATACCCACTAAAATATACATATCATTTGTTGACGTCAGGGTAATTTCATGGTGTGACAGGTATGGGAGTTAGTAATTGCCTCCTAATCTGGCATTGTAGCATTTGACTTTCCACCTGCTACCCAGAGTCTCCTCATAGGTCTATCTTTCCATTCAGCGATGGCTGATCAGATCAGCTGCTTTCATAACAATACAGACCTCACTGGGAAATCCACAGCTGTTACATAGTACAGTATACTGTGTGATACTCCTGCTAATGTTTGTGTATCAACTGTTGAGCCTATTACCATCCGTGGCTTTGCTCATTATAATGAGAGTGATACCAGAGGCATTCTAGGATCTCCTCAAGTGTGGACTTTTGATCCATATATGAATGCTGAGCCTTCATTGCCCACAGCTATATATTAACCCACAGCTCATTCAGCCCACACTGTGGTATTGCTAAACACCTATTAAGGTTTATTAAACAATCGTGGTTTACAGCCGTACCACTATATCCTACCATTATAGTTTTTAATTACCGTTCTGATCTATATACCGTGAACTTGTTTTCATTGTAATTAGTAAACGCTATGTTTTAGTCTGTGGTGTGCAACAAGTGAATTCTTTAGAAGAGCATACGTTTTATGCACTTCACCTTATTTATTCACTAATTCCCTGTTATGCACCCACATTGATCACTTCCATATATATTATACACCCTGGTCAATTAGGTGCTGAATCCTTAAATCATCAACTACCCCCCCACCCCAATAAATAAAGGGGAGAATTAGACTTACTAATACATGTGGGAAATGTGTTAGCTTCAGTTATAACAGCTTTATTATAGGGGCCGTCTCCCCCCTCCCCCCCATTTGTGTTTACATAGATGGGAAGTTGGGGGTCTCTAGAGACTAACCGGATTAATCTGGGCTCCAGGGATGGCCTGGCTCCTGAGCATAACGAGAAACCACCATTTTGTTTCTCCTGGTGTGGATGATACCAGCGCTACCATTACTGGTATCTTGGAAACCAAGGGGTACTCAGAGCTCACATTTTGAACATGTGTTATTATTTTTCTATTACAGGGTTAAAGCAGAGAGTCTCCAGAGCTGAACCCCATTAATTTCAGCTCCGGGGACCCCCTGCTTCCTGAGATACCTCCTGTAGGGGGTGCTGGCGGCTGGGCTTGCTGGAGTTAAAACTGTAAGGGGCTCATTCTAGTAGCTTCGATAAAATCACTGCCAAATCGAAAGGTTTGTCATGACCCTCGCTCACGGTGTGACATGTGTCACGAAGAGTCAGAAAGCATTACCGCAAGTCACAAACTGTGAGGGGGTAGGTAGTTGGGTGTCCCTTCATTGCCAGTGGGGAGCACTGCACACTTGCAATCAATGGGTGTATTGGCTAGTATTGTGTTTAATGTTTAAAGGGGGGTAGAGGGGATGGGTGAAGGTGGTATTTGGCCCCTGGTGGGTTCGGGAGGGGTTAACCCCTTCATTACCTCTGCGGCTGTAATTGCGAAGGTAATGAAGGATTTACCTCCTCCAGTAACCCTCACCATGGGCATAAATACCCACCACGGGCCAAATAGTTCCTTCACCCACCCCCTCTACCCCCAATAAACCGGCACTGGTATTTAACCCCTTCATTGGCTTAGCCGCTAGGGTAATGAAGCTGCCTGTAAATGTATTTTTATTGCATTGGATTGAAGCAGGGGGTCTCCGGAGCTGGTATTAATGCGGGGCAGCTCCGGAGACCCCCGGCTTCAATCCGATGCAGCAAACAAATTTTTTCCCCTCTAAGTCCTACCGCAAATCGCATCCCGCCACCCTTGAAGTGGCGAGATGAGAACCGCGAATAGCTCGCTAGGTGAGATTGTCCGAGCTACTAGAATAGATCGATTTTAAGAAATGCGAGTTTGAGCAATTTTTGTACTTCCACTCGGTTTAACTGAGCCACAGCGCGACCGCTCGGGAGAAGCAATTGTCGCGTAATTGTGGCATGCTATCTAAGCTTTCTGAATAGCTACATACAGTATGTCAAATCATTCGAGAAGTGCTAAAAATGCTTGATGAGTTAGTTATCGAAGTTATTAGAAAATGCCCCAAAAGCTCCCATGTCACACGGGCCAATAGGAAGCCACACCTGATGACATCACGTCTTCCTATTGGCCGGAGGGTGAGGGAACGTTGAAACTCCGACATAATGTGAACCTTGCTAGGCAAGCGTAGCGGCTACCGGCGGAGGTTTGTATCTCCGGAACCGCGGGGAACCCGGAGCTGAAATTAATGGGGTTCAGCTCCGGAGACTGCCTGCTTCCAAACCTATGTAAAAAAAAATTATAAAAAGAAAAAGCGCTGTGATTGCCGCTGTGATGCACTTCAGCTCTTTGGACCCCTCACTTCTCATCTATGTAGAAAAAAGAGATGGGAAAGGGCAAAAAAATCAAGCAGGGGGGGGGGCTGCTCCTTTTACTCTTTCACTTATTTATGCTTTCTCTGTAGAACACTCAAGACTCCGTATACACCAAGCGCCTTCCCTCCCACCTTCAAGAGAAACCTGAACGCCTGTAAGGATTCTGCTTGATCCGTGCCGGGTTTTCACTTCGGTCCGGGTTTTCTGTCTCTCCTGCCCTTTCTGCTCTCTGTGGCCATTTTGGGTACTGGCAGCCTGCTTTATAAGGCTGCAATTACCATAGGGAGTCGCCCAGCAAAGTTCTGTGTGTTTGCAGCTCCTGTTAGTTACATTAAGAGAACATGGTTATACAGTCAATTCCCAGGCATTTCATGGATAGATAAAGTAGCAACATTGGGTGCAGGGGATAAAGGGGCTGGTGAGTTTCAGATTGAAATAGAGCAGCTTAACATCACCAACATCAGTGACCGGCAGCAAACGGCTCACACCCTTTAGCTGCCCTTCGCCTGCGCCAACCTTAGCCGTATCCTCTTGCTTGTTTTTAATTCCTGTTGCTGACCCCGGACTGTGACCTCAACCTCGCTGCCCTCCGCCTGCCCTGACCTCCGCCTGCCCTGACCTCCGCTTGCCTCCTCGACTTTGCACCTCTGCCGCCAGCCCTGACCTCTGCCTGTCCCCTGGACTTTGCACCTTTGCTGCCAGCCCTGACCTCTGCCTGTCCCCTGGACTTTGCACCTTTGCCGCCAGCCCTGACCTCTGCCTGTCCCCTGGACTTTGCACCTTTGCCGCCAGCCCTGACCTCTGCCTGTCCCCTGGACTTTGCACCTCTGCCGCCAGCCCTGACTCCTGCTTCCATACCGACTACGGATACTCTCAGGCCTCGTTCAGGGTGCCAGAGGCAGGAGTTGGATGGAGGGTGTTCGGGACGGCGGGCGGCAGTCTGCTGGGCTATGTGTGTTCATCCCCAGCAGACTGTTTCAGGAGTTGAGGAGGCGGGGAGGGGGCTACAGACGGCAGGTTAGGGATCCAAGTTGCTGTCTTGAAATCATTCTCAAGAATGATTTCATTGGCTGCCGAGGTCCCAGTGACGCTGCTGCAGCTTCAAAAAACGAATTTTTTGTTTATTGAAACTGTAGCCAGCGTCAACTCCGGGCTTCGGAGACAGGGCAGCTGCCACCCTGACAACCACAGTTCACTTTAAATACATTGTATCCCACGGCCGCACGCACGTCAGCACGCCCTCCCTCCCTCCGAAGCCTGCACCCTGAACGAGGCCTTACAGGACTCTGTCCCTGGGTTGTGGTCGGTTTATTTGTAGCCCTACGTCAGCCCTGCGGGTCCGCCTCCTGATTTGGGATGAGCATTGTCACAAAGCCCATCTCTTAAATGAAGAATCCCAATAGCCTGGACTCCTGGCTACTGTCCCACAGTCCCTCCTACCAACCACTGTGCCCAGGCACTGCCATCTACTGCACTTATTCCCTCACCTGCTGTCTCTGCAACTCTCCCAACAGTTATCTTAGATTGTAAGCTCTCCGGGGCAAGGATTTCCTTTCCTATTGTCTGACTTTGTTGCGTTTATTGTATTATAATTCCCTGTACTGTGTTGTCTCTAGTAAAGCGCTGAGTACACTCTGGGTGCTATATAAATAAAGATATAAAGATATAGATACATACGAGACGGATTTGAAAAAGAACTCACATTAGTGAAACGGCTAAGTACGTGGGCACCTGCGATGCCTTTACTGACAGAGGCCCTGCCCCCACACTCCAGTTTCTGTCGATGAATTTACACATTGAAGGCAGCTTTAACAAAACACACAGCAGGATCCCTGGTAATAACAGGTTTGTTGTACATCAGAACAAACAATGAAACTGAGCTATCTTCTTTGCTGAAGGAATGAAGAGTTAGGGGTGTTTCATTGTCATTGTGCGGTAATGTGTCACACTGTCCTGAAAAGTGCTGAGCGGTGATAATCTCTGAATGGGAACGCTCAGGGAAAATGTTATCAGCAAAAATGAAGATTGATATGGAACAGCGTCCTGTCTGTGCTTCTTATACGGTTTAACTAAGCCCATCATTTACTTGGATGTTAAACTCAAATTGGGTGACTGTGTTGTGCCATTTGTGGTGCTAATCTGTCACTAAAGAAGCAGTTCCTCCTGCTTGATTTCCCCGCCCCCCTTTTTTTCCGCAGGGTAAGAACCTTGGGCCCCCCTGAGCCAAATTGCACCTTTTTTTCAGCTCAGGGAACACCCTGGTTCCCGAGATATAAACCCAGTAACTTTACTGGTATGTATCTCCGAGGATACAAAATGGCTACCAAATCTCTTATCCCTGTTGAAGAAACTCTCTCTAAAATCCAGCAGGGATCTGGTTAAGTGCAGCAGGCAATGAAACCAGACTCCACCTGGCCAATTAAGTTTCTTAGAAAAGCCTCCTGTTTCCAACAGGAGAGAGATTTCCGTAGCCCACAACTAGGACTGACCAGAGTAACAGATATCTTGAGCTGCAGAAGGACTGTATGCGGATAGCAAGACAAGGGGACCAGACCTCTATACCTGGACACAGACATTGCCATAGCACACAAGGCTGCGGACCCAGGAGAGCAGGGAGGCCTTCCCCTACAGCTACAACAAACAGATAAGAGACTTTCTTCTTGGACTTGTATATCTATATGTATATATGTTTGGGGTGGTAACTAGCTTAGCTACCCACCCGGTTAGAGAGGGACGGAGTAAAAGTGTAGATATTCCCCAAAGTGGAGCAGGCCTTTATTTTGTTTATTTTTAGTGTTTTTGCCGTGTTAAAGCTGCAGTTCAGTCAATATCCTGCATGGGTGTTTTTTTAAATAAATCAGTTCTGTAGTTAGAAAAAATACTTTTAGCATTTTCTGTTTTAAAAACAAAAACTTTGAAAGACCAATTTTCTTGTATTCTATTTTAACAGCCAGTTGCTAAGGCACTGCCCCTTCATGTCCTGTCACAAGCCCTGGCACACCCTTTGTCAGCCCTGCCCTCCCTCTAGCACATGTCAGTGCATGAGTGCTCATGAATATTCATGAGCTTCCACTGAGTGACAGAAGCAGAAGAAAAACATATGCCATCTCTAAAGATCTTGCTAAATTACGCCGATCAATACATGGAGAACGAATTGGCCGGCAGCTATACAGTTCTTTAGGTAATTAGAGATTGCACACATGAAACTATTGAAGTAAAAAAATTAATAAAAAAAAAAAAAAGACTGAACTGCAGTTTTAAAGGAACAGGCACAATAAAGCCTCATTTTAGTTTCACCTTAAAACGGTCTCAAAATGGTAAATCCGCCACTGTTTATGCTTCTGCTTTGGTGATGACGTTTATGGGGCAGGAAATTCCTGGTATCACAGACAGGGTAACTTCGAGCTGCACATACTTCGCAGGAAGATGCAATGTAACTAAATGATCTAGCAGCAGGGATACATCTAACACTGGGAATAACTCCTGCTAAAGACACTTAAATACACACTTTGTTTATTTTTAAAATAGGATTGAAGCAGGGGGTCTCTGGAGCCGGACCTCATTCATTTCCGCTCCAGGCACCCCCTGCTTCCCGCGATACTTAGGGGGTGCCGGTAGCCGACCGGCTAGCATGAATCGTGTAATGGCGGAGTTTCAAAGCTCCCGCGCCTTGCGGGCCAATAGGAAGCCGTGAGGTCATCAGGTTCGTTTCCTATTGGCCCAAGTGACGCGAGAGCTTTAACCCTTTCCAGTCGAATGTCGGAGTATATCCGACAAAATAGTTCTGTACTTAAGGTCCAATGTCGGATCGGGAGGAGGGAGGGGAAGATGTGGAGTGAGGCTCCGTCAGCACATCCCCCGCATTCCCCTTGCACCGCACTGATGCGCTCCCCCCCCTGCGCCGACCCCTGCACCCGCCCACCCCCAAAGCCCTGCGCAGATCCGCCCACCCCCAAAGCCCTGCGCAGATCCGCCCACCCCCAAAGCCCTGCGCAGATCCGCCCACCCCCAAAGCCCTGCGCAGATCCGCCCACCCCCAAAGCCCTGCGCAGATCCACCCACCCCCAAAGCCCTGCGCAGATCCACCCACCCCCAAAACCCTGCGCAGATCCACCCACCCCCAAAGCCCTGCGCAGATCCGCCCACCCCCAAAGCCCTGCGCAGATCCGCCCACCCCCAAAGCCCTGCGCAGATCCGCCAACCCCCAAAGCCCTGCACCGGTCCGCCCACCCCCAAAGCCCTGCGCAGATCTGCCCACCCCCAAAGCCCTGCGCAGATCCGCCCACCCCCAAAGCCCTGCGCAGATCTGTCCACCCCCAAAGCCCTGCGCAGATCCGCCCACCCCCAAAGCCCTGCGCAGATCCACCCACCCCCAAAGCCCTGCGCAGATCCGCCCACCCCCAAAGCCCTGCGCAGATCCGCCCACCCCCAAAGCCCTGCGCAGATCTGTCCACCCCCAAAGCCCTGCGCAGATCCGCCAACCCCCAAAGCCCTGCACCGGTCCGCCCACCCCCAAAGCCCTGCGCAGATCTGCCCACCCCCAAAGCCCTGCGCAGATCCGCCCACCCCCAAAGCCCTGCGCAGATCCGCCCACCCCCAAAGCCCTGCGCAGATCCGCCCACCCCCAAAGCCCTGCGCAGATCTGCCAACCCCCAAAGCCCTGCGCAGATCCGCCAACCCCCAAAGCCCTGCGCAGATCCGCCCACCCCCAAAGCCCTGCGCAGATCCGCCCACCCCCAAAGCCCTGCGCAGATCCGCCCGCCCCCAAAACCCTGCGCAGATCCGCCTACCCCCAAAGCCCTGCGCAGATCCACCCACCCCCAAAGCCCTGCGCAGATCCACCCACCCCCAAAACCCTGCGCAGATCCGCCTACCCCCAAAACCCTGCGCAGATCCGCCCACCCCCAATGGCCTGCGCAGATCCACCCACCCCCAATGGCCTGCGCCGGTCCGCCCACCCCAAAGGCCTGCGCCAATTAGAGCACCCCCCCTCCAACCCTGCACCGATCTGAATTCCCCCCCCCCCCCCAGACCTGCACCGATCCCCGCAGGCAGCCCCACGATGACTCCCAGCAGCTGACACCGGAGTTCAGGGGGTAGGGAGAGGGGGGTGCGGTGGTGTCAGTGTGCAGTGTGTGAGTGTGTGCGTGTGTGTTGTGAGTAGTGAGTGTGTGTAGTGAGGAGTGCGTGCGTGTGTGCAGTGAGTAGTGTGTGCGTGCGTGTATGCAGTGAGTGTGTGCGTGTGTGCTGTGAGTAGTGAGTGTATGTGTGCAGTGCGTGTGCGCGTGCAGTGAGTGCGTGCGTGTAGTGAATGCGTGCATGTGTACAGTGAGTAAGTGCGTGTGTGCAGTGAGTAGTGAGTGTATGTGTGCAGTGCGTGTGCGCGTGCAGTGAGTGCGTGCGTGTAGTGAATGCGTGCATGTGTACAGTGATTAAGTGCGTGTGTGCAGTGAGTGCGTGTGTGCAATGAGTAGTGTGTGCAGTGAGAAGTGAGTGTGTGCAGTGAGTAGTGAGTGTGTGCAGTGAGTAGTGAGTGTGTGTGCAGTGAGTAGTGAGTGTGTGTGCAGTGAGTAGTGAGTGTGTGCAGTGAGTAGTGAGTGTGTGCAGTGAGTAGTGAGTGTGTGTGCAGTGAGTAGTGAGTGTGTGCAGTGAGTAGTGAGTGTGTGCAGTGAGTAGTGAGTGCATGCATGTGCAGTGAGTAGTGAGTGTGTGCAGTGAGTAGTGAGTGAGTGTGCAGTGAGTAGTGATTGAGTATGTGCAGTGAGTGCATGTGTGTAGTGAGTGCGTGTGTGCATGTGTGCAGTGGTGAGTGTGTGCAGTGAGTGCATGCGTGTGCAGTGAATGCGTGCATGTGCAGTGAGTAGTGAGTGCGTGCAATGAGTATTGAGTAGTGTGTGTAGTGAGTGCGTGCGTGCATGCGTGCTGTGAGTAGTAAATGTGTGCAATGAGTATTGAGTAGTGTGTGTAGTGAGTGCGTGCTGTGAGTAGTGAGTGCGTGCTGTGAGTAGTGAGTGCGTGCGGTGAGTAGTGAGTGCGTGCTGTGAGTAGTGAGTGCGTGCTGTGAGTAGTGAGTGCGTGCTGTGAGTAGTGAGTGTGTGCTGTGAGTAGTGAGTGCGTGCTGTGAGTAGTGAGTGCGTGCTGTGAGTAGTGAGTGCGTGCTGTGAGTAGTGAGTGCGTGCTGTGAGTAGTGAGTGCATGCTGTGAGTAATGAGTGCGTGCTGTGAGTAGTGAGTGCGTGCTGTGAGTAGTGAGTGCGTGCTGTGAGTAGTGAGTGCGTGCTGTGAGTAGTGAGTGCGTGCTGTGAGTAGTGAGTGTGTGCTGTGAGTAGTGAGTGTGTGCTGTGAGTAGTGAGTGTGTGCTGTGAGTTTGCGTGCAAAACAAAAAAGCGGTTTGTGTTTTTTTCCCCGAAAATTAAATTAGACCTACTGGCGCACTTAATGAAAATTTAATTGGACCGCAAAGGGTTAAACTTTTCCGAGATACCGCCACCCCTTTGGAGATAGGTATTTCGGGACGCAGCGAGTTCCCGGAGCTGAAATGAATGGGGTTCAGCTCCGGAGACCCTCGGCTTCAATCCTGTGTTACAAGATAAGAACCTAACCAAAGGGCAGTATTGTGTGGCTCCTTTACAGAAGCATTTCCTTTCAACAAAAAATACAAATATTCCCTCCAGGTGGGATGGAGGGGTCTCCGGAGCGGAACCGTGTTAATTCCAGCTCCAGAGACCCCCTGCTTCCCAACTAGTACAAACCCCCCCAAACAAACACACCCTGAGGCAGAAACGCACCTTTAACATCCCTCTCTTCCCAAACACGCCCCTCCTGTTGTTCCCAAACGGCTCCTGTCACAGGCAGAGACATACATTAAAGTGTGTGTGCTGTGAGTAGTGAGTGTATGTGTGCAGTGCGTGTGCGTGTGAAGTGAGTGCGTGCGTGTAGTGAATGCGTGCATGTGTGCAGTGAGTAAGTGCGTGTGTGCAGTGAGTGCGTGTGTGCAATGAGTAGTGTGTGCAGTGAGAAGTGTGTGTGCAGTGAGTAGTGAGTGTGTGCAGTGAGTAGTGAGTGTGTGTGCAGTGAGTAGTGAGTGTGTGTGCAGTGAGTAGTGAGTGTGTACAGTGAGTAGTGAGTGCATGCATGTGCAGTGAGTAGTGAGTGTGTGCAGTGAGTAGTGAGTGAGTGTGCAGTGAGTAGTGATTGAGTATGTGCAGTGAGTGCATGTGTGTAGTGAGTGCGTGTGTGCAGTGGTGAGTGTGTGCAGTGAGTGCGTGCGTGTGCAGTGAATGCGTGCAATGAGTAGTGAGTGAGTGCATGTGCAGTGAGTAGTGAGTGCGTGCAATGAGTATTGAGTAGTGTGTGTAGTGAGTGCGTGCGTGCATGCGTGCTGTGAGTAGTGAGTGTGTGCTGTGAGTAGTGAGTGTGTGCAATGAGTATTGAGTAGTGTGTGTAGTGAGTGCGTGCTGTGAGTAGTGAGTGCGTGCTGTGAGTAGTGAGTGCGTGCTGTGAGTAGTGAGTGCGTGCTGTAAGTAGTGAGTGCGTGCTGTGAGTAGTGAGTGCGTGCTGTGAGTAGTGAGTGCGTGCTGTGAGTAGTGAGTGCGTGCTGTGAGTAGTGAGTGCGTGCTGTGAGTAATGAGTGCGTGCTGTGAGTAGTGAGTGCGTGCTGTGAGTAGTGAGTGCGTGCTGTGAGTAGTGAGTGCGTGCTGTGAGTAGTGAGTGCGTGCTGTGAGTAGTGAGTGCGTGCTGTGAGTAGTGAGTGCGTGCTGTGAGTAGTGAGTGCGTGCTGTGAGTAGTGAGTGCGTGCTGTGAGTAGTGAGTGCGTGCTGTGAGTAGTGAGTGTGTGCTGTGAGTAGTGAGTGTGTGCTGTGAGTAGTGAGTGTGTGCTGTGAGTTTGCGTGCAAAACAAAAAAGCGGTTTGTGGTTTTTTCCCCCCGAAAATTAAATTAGACCTACTGGCGCACTTAATGAAAATTTAATTGGACCGCAAAGGGTTAAACTTTTCCGAGATACCGCCAGCCCCTTTGGAGATAGGTATTTCGGGACGCAGCGAGTTCCCGGAGCTGAAATGAATGGGGTTCAGCTCCGGAGACCCTCGGCTTCAATCCTGTGTTACAAGATAAGAACCTAACCAAAGGGCAGTATTGTGTGGCTCCTTTACAGAAGCATTTCCTTTCAACAAAAAATACAAATATCCCCTCCAGGTGGGATGGAGGGGTCTCCGGAGCGGAACCGTGTTAATTCCAGCTCCAGAGACCCCCTGCTTCCCAACTAGTACAAACCCCCCCAAACAAACACACCCTGAGGCAGAAACGCACCTTTAACATCCCTCTCTTCCCAAACACGCCCCTCCTGTTGTTCCCAAACGGCTCCTGTCACAGGCAGAGACATACATTAAAGTGACGGAGATGACAGTCGGGCGGCAGAGAGATACAGAACGCTGAACATGGCAGCACACAGAGGGACACCCACACATCCATTATTACCACGTATTTTGAATATTTTATTGCGGTTTAATTTAGGCCCGATACATTAACCAGCAGCATTCCTGAGTACTTGAGTATTATTTATTTTGCAGAGGAAGGGATGGGGACCCCCAGGGCTGCAGCACATGATTTAACCCTGCAGTTACCAGTGTTCTTCTCAACCTCCGGGCGCGTTCAATATGGCAATCTCGTGCGACTCGTGGGCCAATAGGAAGCCGCAACATCATCGGCTGAGGCTTCCTATTGGATGGCCGTTTAAATACCCAGGAAGTAACACTGGTAACTAAACAGGTAAGTATTTTGCAAACCGGTGCTAAAAATAATGCGGTTCAGCTCCGTTGAACAACCTGGTTCCAAATGGCGTAACAATAACGTATGTTATTTGTGCAGAATTGCTGCTCGCAACACACAATGTTATTTCTTTACATGAAAACATTCCCGTTGAAGTTTGTGGTAATTGCAGTGTAGCCTGCCACGTGTAGCCTGCCACGTGTAGCCTGCCACGTGTAGCCTGCCATTTAACCCTTTGTCACAGAGAGCACCCTTCCAAGATAACTCCTTCCTAAAGTACTAGCGATATCATTATTGATAATTTTAATGATTCGATTTTTGCGCAGATTCAGTAACCAAACTCCAGCGGACGAGTCCAACGGTGGGTTTTGAGTGGGGTTTGAGTGGGTTTTGAGCGGGTTTTCTGATTCTGCACTCTGCATAGTCAGGGCTTTGTGATACAGCAGGAAAACACCCCAGGGGAAGAACCATGTTCAAAATAGGAAGCTAAACCTGATACACTCAATGGCCCCTATTGTATGGAAGTCAAGACTGCAGTACAACATTTTTACTTGCATGAGAACCGTTGCGTTATAAACTGTGCGTTACCCCACATTTCCAAGTACTAAATACAGGTCAATCTGCTCATTTGCAGGTCATTACCCAGAATCCTAGTCTGCTGCTTTGGGCGCCTTTGGAAGACATGCAAATGCACCCAAGAGTTTCTCTTCCGCCGTGCGACCCATGCTCCACTTTTCTACAAAAGATTCCCACCCCGCAATTCCCCGTTAGTCCTGACACAGTCAAAGGTCAGTGCTGGTCACGTAATTGGAGGGGAAAAGCCCCACTTGCCCCCGCAACCGTCCCAACCACCAGGAGGCGTCGGAGCTGTCCAGCACTTCGATGATGTCCCTGGTATGGAACCCCAGCTCGTCGGGTTCTGCGGCCTTGAAGTCGTACAGAGCCTGGACCAGATGCATGTGCTGCGAGAGGGGAGAGAGGCGACAGGGATTCAGGAAGCGGAGAGAACTACCCAAGCGATGCTGAACCCCAAAGGCATGTTGCGGCCCATTCAAGTGAATGGCTTAGCATTGTTTAGTACAATTGGGCCTACGGGGGTAGATGCATGAACCTCCCATATGGGTTATCACATTGTGATTCCATGTTGACAGCCATTCCAGTCAATCGTATTTAAGGTGGGATGGCGGTGTGATAACATGTATGGGTTATTCAATCCCGGTGTATGAGAGTTTATAGTAGAAGTGGAAGGGAGAGGTTACTAGGCCTGAGCAGCAGATGATTCAGTGCAGGCTGTTAAAGGAGAAATCCACCCTCACTAACCTCCATTTTGCCAGATTGAAACGCACTATTTTCAGCTCTGGGGGAGCTATGAGATATTACTGGCAAAGCTACCGGTATCACTCCCTGGTTTTTAAAGTGGATTTAAATGGCCGTTCAATAGGAAGTAACAACCGATGATGTTGCAGCTTCACATTGGTCTTAGATTTGGCAGCCATTTGTTTCACCTGAGGGAGATTTAAACCATGTAAGTGTCTCGGGAACCAACGGGTCCTCAGAGCTGAGAACAGTGCTGTTTGGCTCCCCTGTTCCCCACCAAGTAATACAATGATGGGTAAAAAAAGAAAAACTTTACACTCTTCTGCCCCTCCTTACATCTCAGCCCTAATTTCTCGCTATGCACCATCCCGACTCTTACGTTCTGCTCAAGGATGTCTTCTTTCTACCCCCTTTGTATCTAAAGCCCTCTCCCACCTTAAACCTTTCTCACTGACTGCCCCACACCTCTGGAATGCCCTTCCCCTCAGTACCCGACTAGCACACTCTCTATCCACCTTAAGACACACTTGCTTAAAGAAGCATATGAGTAGCACCGTGGCTAATACTATACAACTCACACATTAACCTGGGCCCCCTGCAGACGCGCTTACCAGAACGCCCTCCTACTGTCTCTGTACGTTCTCCCTACCTACCAATTAGATTGTAAGCTCTTCGGAGAGGGACACCTTTTCCTTAATGTTAGTTTTATGTCTGAAGCACTTCTTCCCTTTGTATTATTTGTTATTTTTATGATTGTCACATGTATTACTGCTGTGAAGCGCTATGAACATTAATGGTGCTATATACATACATACTTACATACATACATACATACATACATACATACAAGAAGGAGGAACTGCTCCTTTATGTCCCACTCACTATGAGCCTCCACGACCTTTAGTACATCCCAGAGCCCCATTCTGTGACATCGCTGCATTACAATGACAAATTGTATCACCTATATGGTCCGTAGTACTGTTGGCGGTTACCTGCTGCCGCAGCGGAGGATCAGTGGTTCTCCGGTTCCCTGGTGCTGCCCCGGTACTCTCCACGGGCACCGGTAACTCGCGGCTCCGATGCCGTGTGCTGTCTGGTTGGACTTTGTGACACTCCTGGAAGACAAGATCAGGCACAGGTCTAAACCGATGGAGCTGGAAGCTCGAGCCAACGATGCCGAATTAAAGGGCCAACCCCTTCTAGGATGAGAGTTACCTGAGAAGGGACACGTTTATTGGGTCAAATTGAAATTATTCAGACCTTTAAAAAAATGACACGTTTAAAGCAGCATGGTGAAACTTTTCTTCTAAAATAGGTTTGAAGCGGGGCGTCTCCGGGGCTGAAGCACGTTCATTTCGGCTCCGGGGACCCCCTGCTCCCCGAAATACTTACCTCTCTAGGAGGCTACGGTTGGGCTGTGTGTGGCTAACGAAATGGCGGATTTAAAACTCCGGCGTCACGCAGCCAATAGGAAATCGTGATGTCATCCCTTGCAGCTTCCTATTGGCCCACATGACAATGACATCTAAACCCACGTGACAAACCATTTAAACCTGTCCCTCGTAGTTAATCCTCCAGGTGATCTCCTTCCTCGTCTGTCGGGGGACGCACGCTGGTTGCGTGTGATGTCATCGCAGCATCCTTCTCGCTCCACGGATTGGTCAGCTCCTTCCTGATCCTCATCCTGAAGTCCCGAGATACTTCGTTTTGCGAATGACGTCACTCCGTGCTCCATCTGCATGCGCAGTACTCCTGATGCCGTCCTATATCCTGGCTCACCGCAACGCATCCCATTCTGTCATCATGCAGAGCGGAGCGGCGTCGTTTGCAGGACGAAGTATCGCGGGACCTCAGGATGAGGATCAGGAAGGAGCCGACCAATCCGTGGAGCGAGAAGGATGCCGCGATGACATCACACGCAACCAGCGTGCGTCCCCGACAGACAGGTGAGGAAGGAGAACACCTGGAGGATTAACTACGAGGGACACCTGGGGACTTTTCTTGATTTGGGGGGTAATAAATATGGACACTTGTTTGCTGAACATTAAGGGCCTCATGCAGAGAGCATAGAATTTTAAAAATGGCGAATTTCATAAAAAGTAGCTTTTTTGGAGAGTTTTATTCTCCATATGCAGAAAAGTGCGAATTCTGCTATGTTTAACATGGATGCGTGTGGCGAGTTTAAATTGGCGAGATGCGCGCTTCAGAAACGTGTAAAAACAAATTCGCGCCTTTTTTTTCCCCTTTACTATAGGCGGCGAGCGCCATCTTGCCATATTTTCGTGGCGCGGCAAAAATGCGAGAATCGCGCCTTTTTTTGGCGCGAACAGCCGCTACTTGCCGTTCGCACCTCTCTGCATTCGGAGAGTTTTAAAAATGGCGCGATTGAGGTTCTCGCCAGCCGCGAGGCGAGTTTTAAACATAGAAATAAAAAAATGGCGCGTTTTTCGCAACTCGCCATTTTATGCCGTTTTCTGAGGGAAATTGAACAAAAAATGGCGAGTTTTGAAATAACGATGCTCTCTGCATGAGGCCCTAAGCCACTCAATCACTCCTGAGAAAGGTCGCTGTCACGACCGAAATGTCGATTTTCCAGACTGAATAAATTAGGTTAAACATCCGAAGTGCCCTGAGTTGCTTTTCTACTTATGCTATAGAAACGAACAAGGCTTGTTACATTATAATACATTAAAAATGTCATTCAGAGTTGTTAAAAAATAAATGCTACAAGTATTTTCTCATAGTACAGAACTGATTTATTTAAACACACGTGTAGGATATTGCTACGTCTGCAGTTTTAAAGGGACGAGGGAATCTTTCCAAGAAAGCCAATAACACAAGCGAGCAACGAAAATAGATATTAACCCTTTCGGCGCTGAAAGACCAGCGTGTCTCCGTTGAACACTTTGAGGGCTCTCTCTGGTTAACCTGCTATGTGCCGCTTCAAGAAGCAATCCAAGCGGCACTATAAAAATATATATATATTTGTTATTGTAATATATGCAGCCTTTGATTACCGTTAATGAAAACTAATTAGCTAAGCTGCCGGTCAATTTGTTCTCCCGTGATCGATCAGCAAAGATCCTGCTTCCCTGGGTTCACTAAATGGCCGCCTTTCAGTTTCAATCAATCTTCCGGTCAGTGTAACTCAGCAGCTACAATGTATTCTTATATTACTACCGGAACATTGTCTATTGCTACAGTTTTTAGTTCAAGTTGCTGGGAATATTGGCAACAAATGATAACAAACAGGAAAGTGTTGCAAAGATCTTGCACTGCTGGGGTGGTGGGCTAAGCCTGCTATAGGAATGAAAGGGTGCTCAGTATATTAACTCATTATAAATGGCATTAAGAGTTGAATAATAATTTTAAAAAATGCAGTAAGTATTATCTAATAATATAGAACTGATTTATTTTATTATTATTTATTGCTTGGATTGCCTCTTTCATGAGGCTGAATGAAGCACAGTCATCCTGTGTGAGCACTGGCGTGCCTAGAGCATGATGGGAGTTTAGTGCTTGGATACCTGTGACTGCTCCACATAACGACTCTTCTCAGGCGCTACGTAGCTTCTCTGCAAGGTGGGTGGGGCCTGTTTGTCAGCAGTGGCTCCTCCCACTGCTCTGGGCGATACCCGCAAAGACTTCTCCAGCGGTTTCTCCTGGAAGACATAAAGAGGGACACTCAGTCCATGTTCTCCCTCTATATAAAGACACCTATTTGACCTGACAAGGAACAGAACAAATATACAAACATGGTCAATGGAAAAGGTTTAAAGGGACCTCTCCCACATTGTGTGTGTGTGTGTGTGTGGGAGGGGGAGGGGGAGGGGGAGGGGGGAGGAGGGGACGACACGGTTTCTTATTCATGTAATTAACTGTCGTAGAAAGTGTACAGCAAGTTTCTCTTTGCTTTGGGTCTGAGTAATTATAATGTTATCTGGTAATTATTGTTCTCTCTATTAGTCTGGGGCCACAATCTGCCTGTACTGTATATACAACAGTTTACAAGCAATCTTAACGTTCGTAAAAACCCTCCAAAGCCTTTAAAACATTTATTTATTTTTCTTTTTAAGGTATCCTCTCTTTGGTTAATTGTGTTTCCTTGGAACATAACACAGCCATTCATTCACTTTAGTCCTATATGGAACAGCCCCCTTAAAACGGCAATCCATTTAAAATTTTTTTTTTATATATATATATATATATATATATGTAGCCCTGTTTCCTAGTGCACACAGGCCACTACCGTATGCTGTATAACCTGTAGGCAAAAAATACTAAATGGCGCTCAAACACTCTATTTAGGTGCAACAGTGCAGTAACAGTGATAACTAACTGTGATAGTTAAATCAATATACCCGTGCAATCAAATAAGAACAAAGACACTCAAACCCTTCACGGACTAGTTCCCAGGTCCACACTCAAAGCAAAAAACGAAAAATCAGGGGAGCGTCAGTATCTGAAAGAAAATAAATAAACTACCGTAGTGCATAACGTTACAATTAAACATTGAAAGGTAGAACTCCAAAAGAAAATATGCTAGGTCATGGATGATTAATTGCAAGTTCCAGTCATAAATCAGGAGCAAAAAGGAGCAAAAATAGGGAGGTAAAAGACCCAGTAGAGAGACACAGAGCCGAGATATTAAAATGCCAAAAACACTTTTATCCGACAATAGTAAAAATCAAGGCTTACAGGATACCAGATGGTTAAAGGCGTTGGTTAAGGGTGATGATCTTATGCCGAGTCGCGACCTCGGGGAACCCCACACGCAACCGCCTCCTTCACCGGTCTCCGTCCTTGCTGCTAGTCCACGCCGACACGTCACTTCCGGTTTGCACTTGTGTAAAAACGGAAGTGACGGCGTGGACTACCTTTCAATGTTTAATTGTAACGTTATGCACTACGGTAGTTTATTTATTTTCTTTCAGATACTGACGCTCCCCTGATTTTTCGTTTTTTGCTGTAGGCTCATAGGGCCTAAGCCTCTGCCACGGAGAGCCTGGGGCACGCGCAATACTTGTTACTTGGTGCAGCGCCTCCACCTACGACAGCTTCCGCCAGAGGGGAAGTGGTTCTTCGCAGGACACTATGTACATCAACACACCCACACAGCAACATAACCAACCAATAACTTTACTAGCATGAATGGAAATTGCGTAGCCTCTCTCTCTCTCCAACAGGTGTCCCTCCCTAGAGGGAACACTATACACTTGCGTCTCGCAGGACGCTCACTTCCCTCCTTCACCGGGTGATCCCACCCCATGTCCAGTTCCCTCCTTCACTGGGTGATCCCACCCCGTGTCCAGTTCCCTCGTGCAATATCCCCACCCCCCTCAAGTGAGACAATGAACCTGTGTGTGTGACTGCGCAGCCACTGTGTCCTGAATAAATGGTGATACAGTTGGTGCACTTGTAGTTTACCTGCCGGGCACTCCAGTACCCGGTCCTGCAACAGTCTTCACAAAGGATCGGTGAGGAGCCGAGGTGACGTCGGCCCTAGGCGTCCGGGGCGATCCCACCCAGACGCGCAGCATCACCGCAGCGGAGTCTGAGCCCAGACCTTCCGCGGAATAGGTAATGTCTCTGTTAGCGATACGTACACAGTAAGGGAACCGGAACCTATCTAGGGCCAGTCCCTATTTCAGCTTCACACTACTGGGGCTCAGGGCCTATCTGGGCCTGGGGTATAAGGCCTAGGTAGGGGCTGGATGCCTCCCTACACCGTAGCTCCTTCTCCTTCCTTCTCCCGCTAGCTCTGAGCAACGTGCGCGCCCTCCGATCCCTATATCCTCCTTCCTTCCTCCCAACCACCCAATTGGTCCCCTGGCGTCACCTGGTCCCGCGGGGCTGAAGGGACTCGTAGATCCCTATGCTCCCCCCTATGGGAGCTACTCCTCCTTCGCGGGCTTTGGCTGCTATGTCCGCGCATGCGCGACCTCCTGCTCCACACCTACTGCGCCAACTCTCAACATGGCGGCGCCCTGATACGCGGAATCTCCGTATACCGGAGCGTTCCTCGCCCTGCTGCAACCCTCCCACCCGACAACAACAAATGCGGGCGAGGGGAGCCCGGCTACATCCTCCCCCCTGTGGATTCCAACGTCCCCGCTTGGACGATACCTTTGAACTGGTACAACATTTATATAATGAATAATGCATAACATACGACATCCTCCACACTCTAGATAAGATTATACATCTCACTGAACATCACGATTACTGACTTTACTCAGTTGCGAGCCCACTGCTGAGCCTCATAGTGGGGTGCCCCGAACTGATCATATGCCATCCTCATTGGAGGTTGCCCATTCCTTTGGCTTCGCCTTAACTGTTGTTCGGTCACTCCCTCGGGAGAATGACTATCTTGGTCTTGAGGCTCAAGGTCTTCCCTTGTGGGGATTACAGTCTATGTGATCATTACTCGGTACAAAGCATGGACTCTGTGGATTCAATGTCGAATTTTCTGGAGCCACCCCAGGGGGCGTTTGCTCCCCGAGCCCTTTACGCATAGCTCCACCGGGAGATGCTCTCTGTGGAGGGCTCCTGTGAGAGGTTCCCTCCTGCGGATCCTCCTGAAGAACTGTGCTGCCGGCCTCCGGATCGTTCCCTTCCAGTGTCATCTCGCCATCCAATGAGGATGTAGGCCACTCCACATCTCCCTCCTCGACTTGTGAGATAGGGAGCAAATGATTTCGGTGCCATGTCTTCACCCGACCCTCCGAGTCCTTAATACGATAAACCGGAAGACCAGGCATTTGCGAGGTTACCTCGTACACTCCCTCTCTCCATCGGTCAGCCAGTTTATGTTTCTCAGGTACTCCCAGATTGCGGAGAAGCACGGCGTCTCCAGGCTTAATGTCTCTATGTTTGACTTTATGATCATAACGCCGTTTGTTGCCAGCATTCAGCTTCTCTGTAGATTTCTCTGCCTGCAGGTAGGCCCGCTGCAGGTTCTCTTGTAATCTCTGTACGTATCGGAAGTGGGTGGCATTATGTACCCCATCAGTGGAGACTCTCAACTGTATATCCACAGGCAGTCAGGCTTCTCTACCAAACATCAGAAAGTAGGGAGAAAACCCAGTGGAATCGTGTCGCGTGCAATTGTAAGTGTGCACTAATGTTTCCACGTGGCAGCTTCACTCAGCTTTTTCTACTCCCGTCAACGTGCCCAGCATGTCCAGTAATGTGCGGTTGAATCTTTCGGGCAATACATCCCCTTCCGGGTGATAGGGAGTGGTCCGGGATTTAGTGACGTGTAAGATTTTTCGTAGTTCTCTTATCAATTTGCTTTCAAAGTCTCTGCCCTGATCGGAATGTAGTCGTTGAGGAAGTCCGTAATGCATGAAGTACTTTTCCCAGAGCACCTTGGCAACCGTGATGGCTTTTTGGTCTTTCGTCGGGAAGGCCTGGGCGTATCTAGTGTAGTGGTCAGTGATGACCAGCACATTGCCGATGCCTCGGCTATCAGGTTCGATACATAGGAAGTCCATGCATACTAAGTCCATGGGCCCGGTGCTTTTTAAGTGGCCCATTGGGGTGGCCCTGGTGGGCAATGTCTTCCGCTGAATGCACCACGCACACCGCCGACAGTGATGCTCTACTGCTTCTCTCATTTTTGGCCAAAAGAACTGATCCCTCACCAATCCAAAAGTCTTGTCAACACCCAGATGACCATGTTCGTCGTGTAGTGACCTCAGCACCAAATACTGTAATCTTTTTGGTAGTACTAGTTGCCTTCTATTCGGGTGGTTATGGTACTCTACAACTCGTTATAGCAAATTGTCCCGTATTTCGAATTTATCGGCTTCTCGCCTCAGTATACCTCCCACGTCGCCAGGGGCATGTCTGAGGAGGTCAGGTCGGTTTTGCCGAATAGCACAGCGAATGGCTCCTGCTACCGGATCTCGTTCTTGGTAGCGCACCATATCCTTCCAGGCTATGATCTTGTCAGGGGTAACGTGCATCCCACTGGGGTCCCTATATGCTTCTGGAATAGCATTGGATGCACAGCCTAGAGAGTCGGCCACCCTTAACTCAGAGAACGCCACTTGATCGTTGACTATGGCGGCGGTACAACACAGGGCCCTCATCCCGGGCCCTGGAATTTCTTCCCATTGGTCGTCATCGGGGGTTGCGGCCAGCCCCGGTCGTCTAGACAATGCATCAGCCCCAATGTTCAAGGGACCGGGTTTATATTTCAGGGTGAAGTTGTAGTTGAAGAGGGCGGCCAGCCAGCGGTGTCCGGCCGCATCGAGTTTGGCTGAGATCATGATATAGGTGAGCGGATTGTTGTCAGTACGCACCTCGAACGATACCCCGTAAAGGTAATCATGAAGTTTGTCCACGATGGCCCACTTGAGGGCCAAGAACTCAAGCTTGTGCACTGGGTAATTCTGCTCACTGATTGTAAGGCTGCGATTGATATAGGCCACGGGTTGTAACCCTTCTGGATACTTTTGATGTAACACCGCCCCTAATCCGCCTAGGCTAGCATCCACATGTAGTATATACGGTTGTTCTGGGTCGGCATAGGCTAGCACGGGGGCCGCGGTCAAACTCTGTTTCAGATCCACAAAGGCTTTCTCGCACTCTGCCGTCCATTTGTCCCCGAAGGGTTGTCGGGCTGGCGTGGCCTTCCGGCCTGTGTCTTCAGGGTATATCTTGAGAAGGCAGTTGAGGGCTTTGGCCCTTCGGGAATACCCTTCCACAAACCGGCGGTAGTACCCGCAGAATCCCAGGAATGAACGCAACTCCACCACATTGTCAGGTCGGGGCCAATTGACGACGGCTTCTATTTTGGCGGGATCAGTGGCAATCCCTTCCGCTGACACTGTGTCCCACGTACGTCACAGATGTCCTACAGAATCGGCACTTACCCAGAGATTGCTTGAGTCCTTCTTGAGCTAATCGGTCTAGTACCTTCAGGAGCTGGGCTTCGTGCTCCTCTAGGGTTTGCCCGAAGACTATGATGTCGTCCAAATATACTAAGCACTCTCGAGGGTTCAAATCACCTAAGGTCTTCTCCATTAGCTGCTGGAAGTTGGCTGGAGCACCACATATACCTTGGGGCATGCGGGTGAATTGGTAGAACCCCAGTGGACAAATGAACGTCGTTTTCTCTTGGTCTTCGGGGCTCATGGGTACCTGGTAGTAAGGGGTTAAAATATATATTGCTCCCCCTATTTCTCCTGTTCCACATTGTACCAAGGGCTTTGGATGTTCCCTTCTGGGTTGCAGCAGAGGGATTTATCAGTGTCACCTCTTGCCATTCTGAGAGACTTCAATTGTTGGTTTGAACTAGAATTTGTTTGCATCCTCCACCCTGACCCAATTATTTAAGGTAAGCGCCCGGTTTTTTTCTTGCACTGTACCTGGTAGTAGCTAGACCGGAGGTCCAGTACACTGAACCATTTACTCCCATGGAGGGCATTCAGGATTTTCTCTATGCGGGGAAGATTATACTGGTCCGGCACCGTTCCATTCTTCTTTTTCACCACTACTATGGGGGAAGCGTAAGGGCTCCGGGACTCCGTAACGATTCCAGCTTCCTCCATCTCTTGAAGGACTGTCCGCACATCATCTACGTCTCTACGAGAGAGCCGGCGGGAACGTTCTCTGAACGGTTTGGTATTACTCATCTGAATAGTGTGTTGGGCACTGCGGCTGCATCCCACATCCATCTCTCCGGTAGAGAAAACTTCTCGTCTCTCTTCCAGCTGAACTCGCAGTCTCTCCTTCCATGTCGCTGGTAATCCGGATGAGCCGAAGTCGAAGTCCAGTTCCGCACCGGGGCATTCCACTCGAGCAGCATTAACTTGCACTGCCTCATCTACTGAGCTGATGGGATAAATTCTCCCTATCGTCTGTCCCGCGTCAATGGCCATGGGGAAGGGAGACATATTCTGGACCATCACATAAATCCGGCGGGGAATGGCGGTCGGCCAGTCCCGGAATTCAGCCGGTATCCTCAGTGGCCGTCTTCTTCTGGCGTGCTTTCTAGGGAAAAGAGCCGCTCCTCGTCTACTCGTTCAGCGTAGGCGCACCAGGCAGGCATCCTCTGTGTTTCTCCTGGTAAAAGTCTGGTCAACCCCGCTCAGCCGCAGAACAACAGTCCATAGTCCTCCGAGGGTGTCGGAGGGGACTCCGGATTCACCTGGACAAGCTGCAATTGTAGGCTGGACATGGGTAACTCATTAGTTTCTTGTAGATAGGCCCGGATGACAGCTTGTACAATGTCCGCATTCATGCCTAGGATGATCGGATACTTAGGTGGGTCTTTGGGTTCTGGGCACACCAGGGCGTCCACATTCATGGGGTGAGACTTTCCAGTATTGAGCTGTTGTATTTCCAGGCCCACGGTTACGATACCGTCGATTGGGTAGTCTTCATTGCTCAGCCCTCTTACTTTGATATGCCCTGCCGACTTCAGGGGCCGCTTCTGGAGGTGTCGATCAAAAAATCCTCGATATATGATGGTCACTTGAGATCCCGTGTCCAGTAGAGCGGAGGAATAGATACCGTCTATTAGCACCCATATCAACGCTACCGGTCTCATGCGGTTACTCTCGTCATCGGGCCCTTCGCCACTTTGATTGGAGACAGGGTTTTCGCTGCTGGCTGCGTAAACACCGCATATCATGGTATTTGGCGTGAACTTCTTGGGAGATGGGCTCCGGTGGCGGGACTCCCCCATCCGGCAATCATAGGAGATATGCCCCTTCTTCCCGCACTTGTAACAGGACATATCCCTGGGTGGGGTGCGGCGATCATACGGGGGCGAGGTTCATCTGGCGTACTTCGGCCGTTCAGGGCCGGGTTTGTCCGGAGGATCTTCCTTCTTTTCAGTACCCCCTTTGGGTTTGGGGCAGCTGGCTGCTTTAGCCTTCTGTGGGGAGTGAAGCATGAGATGCGTTTCGTGCTCTTTGACTTGCTGTAATAGTTTGATAAACGAGGGGGGAGGCCCTCGAGTGAGGTTATCGCGGATCATGTTCGCGATAGGATGGCTAGGACTGGATCCCCGTAGGTATTGTTTGCGGAGGTATTCATCCATCTGTGAGGCGGTCACGTACTTATGGTGCAGCAGGGGACCTAATGACATTTGCACGCAGTGGATGTAGGCAGATAAGTCTTCTCCATCTTTTTGGTTGATGGCATAGTATTTGGCCCACAAGGTCCCATCATCCTCGGTCACGCTGTAAGCTTCGACGAGGAACTCGATCATCATCCGAGAGGTCAGGTCGGGATACTGTTCTCGGTGAATGCTGATCAGTGTGGACGCCGGGGGTCTCAAGCACTCCATGAGACGTTGACGTTTCACGACGTCCGTACATGACCATTCTTCCATTACCCCCCAAGTGTGCTCCTTCCAGGGGTCTATGCCATCTTCCCCCGTGGGTACAGGTAGTGTCCCAGAGAAAGCCTTCAATTTCCTGTAGTTCTGGGAATGCGTGGCCAGGGTGAGCGCTTCTACCAACGGCGGTAAACTGGGTGAGGTGGTTAACTGGTCCATCTTATTTAGTTTTTGCAGCGTGTCATTACGCAACCCCGCTTCTTCGGATACGCTAGACCCCGGGTAGCTAAATCCTGACTGACAGCTGCCCGCTTCGCTAACTGGGTAGTGAGCAGAAGTGAGAGGAGAGCCGTCGCCACCCAGTGTCTCCACAGTGGGGTCTCGGAGTGGGTAGACAAAGGGGCTTCCGCCGGGCGGGGAGTTGGGAAGCTGCAGATATTGAGGAACTGCAGGTTCGAGGACTACTAGGTCTCGCCGGCAATCTACTAGCAAGGTGTTCCACTTAGCGTCTTGGTCTATGAGAACATCTACCAGGCGGTCTTTGGCAAAACCCGGTAGTTGTCGTAGGGCCGTTTGCAATGTCTCTAATGGTAGAGCCATGGGTACTTGGGTCACAGCCACTACGCGGCGAACGGGCGTTTGCATTTGCCGCGCCCAGTCGCGGACTCGCTGACGCAAGGGAAGGGCCATGGTGGCGGTATTTGTTTGCTCGAGGGGCACCCCAGGTCTAAGATCTCAGCAGCGCCTCCAAATGTAGCCCTGTTTCCTAGTGAACACAGGCCGCTACCGTATGCTGTATAACCTGTAGGCTCAAATGGCCTAAGCCTCTGCCATGGAGAGCCTGGGGCACGCGCAATACTTGTTACTTGGTGCAGCGCCTCCACCTGCGACAGCTTCCGCCAGAGGGGAAGTGGTTCTTCGCAGGACACTATGTACATCAACACACACACACAGCAATGTAACCAACCAATAACTGTACTAGCATGAATGGAAATTGCGTAGCCTCTCTCTCCAACAGGTGTTCCTCCCTAGAGGGAAGACTATACACTTGCATCTCGCAGGACGCTCACTTCCCTCCTTCACCGGGTGATCCCACCCTGTATCCATTTCCCTCCTTCACCGGGTGATCCCACCCCATGTCCAGTTCCCTCATGCAATATCCCCACCACCCTCAAGTGAGACAATGAACCTGTGTGTGTGACTGCGCAGCCACTGTGTCTTGAATAAATGGTGATACAGTTGGTGCACTTGTAGTTTACCTGCCGGGCACTCCAGTACCCGGTCCTGCAACAGTCTTCACAAAGGATCGGTGAGGAGCCGAGGTGATGTCGGCCTTTGGCGTCCGGGGCGATCCCACCCAGACGCATAGCAGCACCGCAGCGGAGTCTGAGCCCAGACCTTCCGCGGAATAGGTAATGTCTCTGTTAGCGATACGTACACAGTAAGGGAACCGGAACCTATCTAGGGCCAGTCCCTATTTCAGCTTCACACTACTGGGGCTCAGGGCCTATCTGGGCCTGGGGTATAAGGCCTAGGTAGGGGCTGGATGCCTCCCTACACCGGAGCTCCTTCTCCTTCCTTCTCCCGCTAGCTCTGAGCAACGTGCGCGCCCTCCGACCCCTATATCCTCCTTCCTTCCTCCCAACCACCCGATTGGTCCCCTGGCGTCACCTGGTCCCGCGGGCTGAAGGGACTCGTAGTTCCCTATGCTCCCCCCTGTGGGAGCTACTCCTCCTTTGCAGGCTTTGGCTGCTATGCCCGCGCATGCGCGACCTCCTGCTCCACACCTACTGCGCCTGCGCCAACTCAACATGGCGGCGCCCTGATACGCGGAACCTCCGTATACCGGAGTGTTCCCTGCCCTGCTGCAACCCTCCCACCCGACAACAACAAATGCGGGCGAGGGGAGCCCGGCTATATATACATATACATACATATATACATACATATATATAGCATTTTAGTACGGGGTCTCCGGAACTGGACCCCATTCATTTCAGCTCCGGAGACCCCCTACATCCAGAGATACTTGCCTCAAAATTAGGTGACGGTAGCCTCACTCCTCGGCTACCAGGGTTCACAATATGTCCGCTGTTGAAAGTTTTCACGTCCTGCGGACCAATAGGAAGCCGTGACGTCATCGGTGCGGCTTCCTATTGGCCCATGTGGCGCGGGAGCTTTAAACTTTGCTCAGCCGCAGCAGCTACCAGCACTTACTTCGGAGGTATGTATCTCCTGAAGCAGGGGGTCCCTGGAGCTGGAAAGGGGTTCAGCTCCGGAGACCCCCTGCTTCAATGATATATAAAATTATTTTCTTTTAACAAATTTGCCGTCTTGCATTGCTCCTTTAAGAGGCATAATCCTGTATACACACAGTTTTTGTTTTCCTTATTTTATTCATGAGATCCCCCTTTTCTGAAAAAAAAACAAGCTCTAGTTTCAGGGTAACAAAACTGAGCTGAAAACCAGGGATAGAACAAAATGGCGTCTGTCCTGGTTCTTCTCAGTAGCCACTATACGTTCCAGGAATGCAGAAACTGGAAGTGGTGCGCTGGCCCTGTCTAGTGTCTTTCAGGCCTTCAGTGTGCCTGGACCCTTTGGTTCTGAAGGGGTTAATAGATTTGCTGGAGTGTATTGGGCGAGGGTGGAGTAAATTCCCTAACAAGCCACAGCTGCCCCCCCCCCCTCGCCCCCTCCAGCTGTGGAGGAATCAGCTCAACTTAAAGAGTAGAACAGCTGCTACGAAATGCAGAAGGACCTGAATATTACATTTCCCCGGCCATGTGCCGAGTAAAATAGCCTCAGTCTCTACAAATGTCACATTGATTAAGTTGCGGAGCGGCTTACATGTGCGGGAGAAGGTTTTAGTCCCTTTTCATTTGAAAGGAGCTGAACTCTTCTTCAGCGCTGGGAAGAGCCTTGGCAGCGTATTGAATAAGGGATTTATTGAACAAGGCTGTTACATGAAATATTACTCGAGGACTCTTGAAGATTTGATGATTGTATACGGCACAAGCCCCCTGTGATTTTCTAACTCAGAGTAATAACCGACAGGAGTGTTACTGCCCGTGATAAATATTTCACAGTGGATGTTTAGATAGGTAGCAGCGGGGTCATCGACTGGCGATCCGCAAAGTGCCCTGGTGTAACACACGCAGGGCCTTGATGTAAAACGCAAAGGTTCTTGATGTGAAACGCAAAGGGCCTTGATGTTGCCTGTAAAGGTTCTTGATATGAAACACAAAGGGCCTTGATGTAAAATGCGAAGGGTCTTGATGTGAAATGCAAAGGGCCTTAATATGAAACATGAAGGGCCTTGATGTGGCCCTTGAATTTCCTGCCCCATGCTTTTTTCAGACTAGTTCAGTTTAAAGTGCAGTTTTTCACACTAAAACCGACGTGTAATTTACAGGGATGTAAATATACATGGTAGAGGTATTATACATGTTTGCAAAATGTTGAAATATAATACTTTTCAAGTCTTTAAATGTATCTAAAAGGACATTACAATGAGCCTGTGGCCCTTCTACTTCTCAAAGTAACCGGACCCGGACCCTTTGGAGAAGCAGTTGAAGAGTCCTGGCTTAGACATTATTGAGGAAGGGTAGTGGGGAACTTTGCAATGTAAACGGGTCTGCGTCTAACCATAAAACAGAGCTCACATTCCAGAACACGCCTGTAAGAGACGTGTGCAGCGGCACGCAATGGAGACCGTTTTAAAGTGAAAGTAAAATGAGGCTTTATTGCGCCTGTTCCTTAAACACGGCAAAAACACTCAAAATAAACAAAATAAAGGCCTACTCCACTTTAGGGAAAATCTACACTTTTACTCCGTCCCTCTCTAACCGGGTGGGTAGCTAAGCTAGTTACCACCCCAAACATATATACATATAGATATACAAGTCCAAGAAGAAAATCTCTTGTCTGTTGTAGCTGTAGGGGAGGGCCTCTCTGCTCTCCTGGGTCTGTACCCTTGTGTGGTATGGCAATGTCTGTGTACAGGTATAGAGCGGGCTGGTCCCCTTGTCTTGCTATCAGCATACAGTCCTTCTGCAGCTCAAGACATCTGTTCCTCTGGTCAATCCTAGTTGTGGGCATAGAAAATCTTCTTCCTGTTTCTCAGAACAGGCCTTTTCTAATACAGTCTTAATAAGCCAGGTGGAGTCTGGTTGATTGCCGATTCAATTAAAAAGTACACTGCTGGTTTTAGAGACAGTGATAAGTCCCTGTTACAAGGCCCCAAAAGTGGATCGTTTGGATCTTATGGATCAACGAAAAACACGTTCTCCTCTTCAGCACCACAGTGTAAACCATCAGGAGAAGAGGAAAGTTTTTTTCAGCTTTAGAAGTTGATACAGAGTTCCCCGAAACGGTATAGTGCAAAATAAATAAGTGATAATGTTTTTATTTGGACGAACAATTTAAAAATACACATCAAAATCCCACGTTGTGAGCCCATTCACAGGTCTCAGGCATGTCTGGAAACCTGCCCTTCCCCATTATCTCTTAGGCCGCGTCCATAGTCAGCTCGATGCCTTCTCTTCGCGTCTCCTCCTCCGGATCTCTGTGGCCACGGATCGCCTCTGCAGCAGGTGCGTGTGACGCCATGCGTTCAGTCGCGTGCACGCGCGCCTACTATATCTGAGGCTTTAGCATGTAATGCTTCCACTGCAGCCAGGGATTCTGGGTAATTACATGTAAATGAGCACTCCGTGTCACCTTTGGTTCTTGTCCATTGTAACATGGATCCCTATATGCTTATGCCTGCCGTATTACGCAGCTTTCAGCACGGCCTGGGGTACAGAAGTGTACTGACAAGTGATATTTTTATTTGCTTTACGGTGGAGGGTTTTTGTCACAATTTAATCCACCATAATTTACAGTATGTGTGGTTGACTATCCGTATCAAATAGATGGTCTTTGCTGCTCTCTTGTGGCCATATTCAGTAATTACATGAGTGCTTTTCATAAAGGCATACAGCAAGTGCTAACCGGACCGTGTGTCGTCTATATAGTGTGTCCCACTCTGAAGTTTATTAAATGGTAAAGCAGCACTGCAAGTGTATATCGTCAACAGGACAATATTAATGATCGATGGCAGTACAGTTACTGCTACGTATTTCTAAACATGCCACCCCATGTACTATAAGGCATTAATGGGCGCGGTCTCTCCCAAGTGCAGAGGAAGTGGAGATGCAGCTGGTGTGGATCGCAGCTTCTCCCCACTCCACCAGCGGCTCAGTGACACTGCACTGATACATACCCCTCCCCTCCTGTGCTAATCACTGGTTCCCTATGTAAAGAGAGGAGCGGGACACTGCGCTGATACATACCCCTCCCCTCCTGTGCTAATCACTGGCTCCCAATGTAAGGAGAGGAGCGGGACACTGCGCTGATACATACTCCTCCCCTCCTGTGCTAATCACTGGCTCCCAATGTAAGGAGAGGAGCGGGACACTGTGCTGATACATACCCCTCCTGTGCTAATCACTGGCTCCCAATGTAAGGAGAGGAGCGGGACACTGCGCTGATACACACCCCTCCCCTCCTGTGCTAATCACTGGCTCCCCAATGTAAGGAGAGGAGCGGGACACTGCGCTGATACATACCCCTCCCCTCCTGTGGTAATCACTGGCTCCCAATGTAAGGAGAGGAGCGGGACACTGCACTGATACATACCCCTCCCCTCCTGTGCTAATCACTGCCTCCCCAATGTAAGGAGAGGAGCGCGACACTGCGCTGATACATACCCCTCCCCTCCTGTGCTAATGTATGTATGTATTTCTTTCTTTATTAATACATGTGACAATCATATAAATAACAAATACAAATAACAGATAATGGGAATAAGTGCTTCAGATATAAGAGTAACATTTCAGGAGAGGAGTCCCTGCTCCGAAGAGCTTACAATCGAATTGGTAGGTAGGAATAACGTACAGATATAGTAAGAGGGCCTTCTGGTAAGTGCGTCTGCAGGTGGCAAAGCTTTATGTATCATGTGTATAGTATTAGCCACGGTGCTACTCATATGCTTTTTTTAAGCAAGTGTGTCTTAAAAGTGGATAGAGAGGGTGCTAGTCGGGTATTGAGGGGAAGGGCATTCCAGGGGTGTGGGGCAGTCAGTGAGAAAGGTTTAAGGTGGGAGAGGGCTTTAGAAACACAGGAGGTAGAGAGAAGGCATCCTTGAGCAGAACGCAAGAGTCGGGATGGTGCATAGCGGGAAATTAGGGCTGAGATGTAAGGAGGGGCAGAAGAGTGTAAAGCTTTAAAAGTGAAGAGGAGAATTGAGTGTGACAAAGTGAGAATATGACGTAAGGGGGGGGGGTCTGACATAACAACACTGGGATCTAAGCAACCATTTTAAGTCAGCATCCATCTTAGGTTTTGTCTGAGTGAACAGGTTATGAGATGAACGGTTTGAAAGGGATTTTTGCTTTCAATTTTAAAGTGATAATAAACCAAGCAGCTAACTGAAAAAACCTTGAGAATGAGTGCTAAGTGCCAAATGTTATGAAAATATGAGACTGATAGCACTGTCTCTCATTCCGAGGGCCCATGAAGTTCTGTATGTAGAGAAAAGATCAACGGCTTGTATAAGGAATATTGCTGAATCATTTCATTTAGGCATCCCATAATATTATTAACTCGATGTGTTCATATTCATATTTTGTTTACGTAGTGACGACACGCAACCTTGTATAGGGGGCGTGGGTTTAGTATTTTGTGTATAAATAAGGCCTGTATGCCACCATGTCGTTGGGAGAGTTTTATTTTGAAACTCTCCTCTGCGTGTGCACCGTACACTGCAATAAACTTATTTGTCATTCTGCAAAATATATCCTCAGACTTGTGTTTTTTATTCACAACTTTCTGAAGTGTGAGATGCGGGATTTGATAGGAAGCCAGGAGAGTGATTTCAGCAGGGGAAGCGCTGAGACAGATCTAGGAAAGAGTAGAGTGATTCTGGCAGCAGCGTTTAGGATAAATTGTAAGGGAGACAGGTGAGAGGCAGGAAGGCCGGACAGCAGGAGTTTACAGTAATCGAGATGTGAGAGAATGAGGGCCTGAGTCAGAGTTTTAGCAGTCGAGCAACAGATTTTAGATTTTTATTGCGGAGCAAAAAAGCAACAGATTTTAGATACGTTTTGAATGTGAGGGGCGAATGTGAGAGAGAAGTCGAGTGTGACCCCTAGGCAGCGTGCTTGGGCTACTGGGTGAATGATTGTAGTTCCAACAGTAATGTGGAAGGAGGTAGTAGGGCCAGGTGTGGGAGGAAGTATGAGGAGCTCTGTTTTTGCCATGTTAAGTTTCATTCGTCAGAGGGCCATCCAGGATGATATCGCAGAGGGACATTCAGAAACTGGTCTGTACAACAGGTCTGGGGTTATAAAGTAAATTTGTGTGTCGTCAGCATAGAGGTGATATTTAAACCCAAGTGATGTGATTAGGTCACCTAGAGATAGTGTGTACAGAGAAAAGAGAAGAGGTCCCAGGACAGAGCCCTGGGGTACCCCCACAGAGAGATCGATAGAGGAGGAGGAGGTGTTAGCAGAAGAGACACTGAAAGTACAATGGGAGAGGTAAGAGGAGATCCAGGATAGAGCTTTGTTCCGAATACCAAGAGTATGGAGAATGTGAAGGAGAAGAGGGTGGTTCCCAATGTAAGGAGAGGAGCGGGACACTGCGCTGATACACACCGCTCCCCTCCTGTGCTAATCACTGGCTCCCAATGTAAGGAGAGGAGCGAGACACTGTGCTGATACATACCCCTCCCCTCCTGTGCTAATCACTGGTCCCCAATGTAAGGAGACGAGTGGGACACTGCTTCCCAATGTAAGGAGAGGAGCGGGAAACAGCACTGATACATACCCCTCCCCTCCTGTGCTAATCACTGGCTCCCAATGTAAGGAGAGGAGCGGGACACTGCGCTGATACATACCCCTCCCCTCCTGTGCTAATCACTGGTCCCCAATGTAAGGAGAGGAGCAGGACACTGCGCTGATACATACCCCTCCCCTCCTGTGCTAATCACTGGCTCCCAATGTAAGGAGAGGAGCGGGACACTGCGCTGATACATACCCCTCCCCTCCTGTGCTAATCACTGGCTCCCAATGTAAGGAGAGGAGCGGGACAGTATTCACCAGCGCCCCAACATCAACAAGGTCCTACCCACTATATCATGTTGCCCTCCACTGGTATAAGGTGCCAGTACTGAAACAGTAAATCCTATTAAAGGTTACATCCCGCAGCACATCAGTCTCAGTATTACCTGTTGTTCCCACTCATCTTCCCGCAGGTAGATCTGCTTCTGTCTGGAGATGGATGAGGTTTTGTAGAACTCCACCAGCTTGTTGAGTGACTTGAATTTCTCCGTCCACAGATAGTAGTTTCCACGACTATCTCTCATGACCTTGAAGTGCTGCACGTCGACCTCGTGCCTGAGAAACGGCGATGCATTGAAAGGATGAACAGTGTAAGAAGATGCAAACAACTGTCCCTGAACTGGTTGTTCCGCTCTGCACTTCCTTGTCCCAGATTTGGCTCTACAATTGCTTAATGCAGCAGGCTAAAACCTTACGTGCAAATTTTATGTTCTAATGTGTGTTTACATATCCAGGATCCATCGACAGTTAATGGGATAGATTTTTTTTGTGTGTGTTATTGAACTAACCTATATATAATTATATTTATTATAATTTTCTGTATGTATATCTTTATTTATATATCGTAGCACCATCTATGTACATAGATAGCGCTTCCCAGCAGTAATACATGTGGCATAATAAAACACATAATAATATAACACAATGAGAATAAGTGCTTGAAACATAAAAGTAATTTGAGGAAAAAGGAGTCCCTGACCAGAAGAGCTTACAATCTAAGTGGTAAGTAGGAAGAACATACGGAGACAGTAGGAGGGTGTTCTGGTAAGTGTGTCTGCAAGGGGCCAAGGTTAATGTGTGAGGTGTATAGTATCATATACTGGACACCCAACAAGCTCCTATTGAACCCCCAAAATAACCACAACATATATATAAGCATATGAGTGTCACAGAGGAGTGCTACTGAGCATGGCAATATATATTTAAAATCAGAGACAGAACATAAAACACAGACAGAGCTCAGTTTTTAGCACATCCAGTGAAACTCATACACGGTACAGTGCCTGAATATATATGTATAAATATTGAGTAAAATGGTCTTTTAGTTTAACATTTTTGGCCAAAATTGTTGTAAGCCCCTGAGCCAACTGCACGGTTGAGTACAGGTCATTAAAAGCTTCAGACTTAGAACTTTGCAACTAATATTGACAGATTTACTATAAATCAGTCTTCCTGTTACTACACAGGTTATTAAGAATTTATATTAGCGTTAGGGACCCCTGAATTGTGGTCTGCCGTGCAGTTGGCTCAGGGGCTTACAACAATTTTGGCCAAAAATGTTAAACTAAAAGACCATTTTACTCAATATTTATACATATATATTCAGGCACTGTACCGTGTATGAGTTTCACTGGATGTGCTAAAAACTGAGCTCTGTCTGTGTTTTATGTTCTGTCTCTGATTTTAAATATAAAGTGTATAGTATCAGCCACAGAGCTACTCATGATTTGTTAAAGAGGTGTGTTTTAAGATGGGTCTTAAAGGTGGATAGAGAGGGTGCAAGTCGGATATTGAGGGGAGGGGCATTCCAGAGGTGTGGGGCAGTAAGGGAGAAAGGTTTAAGCGGCAGAGGCCTTTAGATACAAAAGGTGTAGAGAAGACATCCTTGAATGAGGGCTGAGATGTAAGCAGGGGCAGAAGAGTGTACAGTATAGTCTTAAGAGTTAAGAGAATTTTGCGTCTAATAGGAAGCCAGGAGAGGGATTTTAGCAGCAGACACTCGGAGACAGATTTAGGAAAAAGTAAAGTGATTCTAGCAGCAGCGTTTAGGATAGATTGTAGGGCAGACAGGTGAGAGGCAGGAAGGCCGGACTGTCCTGAATAGGATTGTGTTTCTCTGTCTTTAGGCTGCCAGCGCTCCTCAGCCTAGCTGTTGCAACAATGTTGCGACCCCTTGTGGGTTTCTTGGCGTTAGCCAGTTGCCTTGGCTACCCCCCTGCCTTTTTACAAGGATGGACTGGTCCCCTTCCCCTTGCCAGGTGGTATTGTCCCAGCTACTTTCCCATCAGACCAGCATGCTGTCTTTTAGTACCAGCAGCCATCTTGAGTTGTCATCTCTCCTATCCTGGTAAAGTTACTGTTTTTTACCTATCCCTATATCTTGCATTTCGCCCACTTCCCTCATAGCTCCCCTCCCCCTCCATTGCTCTTATGTCCCAGTGTTCCCTCAGTACATTTTCCCCCTTTCTATTTGTATGTTGTTGCCTCAAATAAACACTTCAGCAAGTAAGAAGGTTCCCTTCTGTGGCCTGGGTTCCCTGGTTTGGCTTTTACCTCCGCTGCAGCTTGGGAGAAGGGAGGTTGCTGCGGAGTCAGGTGACTAGGCCTGGCCAATGGAGTGTTAGGATTCCCTGCTGAGGCAGTTGTTACAGTTGACAGAAGCAAAAACAATGTTCCAGCACTCTCAAAATATAAAAACATAAACCAAGGTAAATGCCAAATTGAAAATATTTAATGTGAGCACCTGACAATAACAAACTTGGAGCTATGTCACATAAGCGGAAAACATGTCAGTGAACCCTAAAAAAAGTAGGGAGAACAGGGACAGGGAGTGCACAATAAACAATATGGGGGGGTAAACACAATGGGAAAAGGAGATAAGAGGGTAGTAGGGGGGAAAGTTTCGGTGAGAGATCCCCTTCCTCAGGCCCATTCCCTCAGGTCAAATGGACCATAAGGTTCTTCCCTGCACCCTGTATACACGGATCCAGTTGTCCTTATTGACCTTGGTGAAGAAGAGGGTGGTACGGAAGTCCAAAGCCAACGGGCTTAGAACCACTCAGCTCCTACGGGGACTCCTGTCCTTGCATCCGGTAGCGATTCGGGTTATCGGCGGCCTCGCTCCAGGACAGCCGCTTTCGTTCGAACATTTAATGTACAGAGTGCAAGCTCAAGAAACCATTTTAATGGGTCGCTCTCCTCAGACGGGTCGGGAATCGACCACAACAAAAAAAAGCTACGGCCTCCTTGAAGGAGGCTAGAAATGAAGACTCTCGGCCGAAGGTGACTAAAGAGACTCCTCAAGCGGAGGAGGACCCCTATGGCGAAGAGGCTGACACTAACTCTCACACCTCAGGAAGAGTATCCCCTACCTATCGGACCAAGACCCACCTGAGTGGTATGTCCTGCTTCCGCTGTGGCAAGAAGTGTCAGATCTCGCTGCAATGCCCGCAGAAAAAGGCACCTGCAGGGACGTTTCCTTCTCAAGCTGCTGAAGCCACCTCTCCGTCCGCTGACGACACACCTGCAGATCCCGCCAAGACGGTCCCGACGCCGGACGCTTGCTGTCGCGTGGGACTGGTTGCCCTTGTACAGGTCGCCATGGAAGGAATATACTCACCAGCTTTGCTGGACACTTGTTCTCAAATAACGATTGTGTACCGGCCCTTTTACGATGAACATCTCCACCATCTGCGGCTGCAGTCAGCAGACGCCATGAAGCTGCGGGGACTAAGCCACGAGGATTACCCCATTGACAGCGTAGTGAAGGTTCGCTTGGAAATTCCTCAACTGAATACGGGCAAGCATCACTCCATGGAAGTGGAGGCACCGGTGTGCCCGGAGCCTCAAGAACACCCCAATGCCCCTATCATCTTGGGGACCAACACCGACATAGTGGGGGCCATAATTTGTATGTACTTGCGGGAGGCTGGTGAACTACCCCTGTCGTCTCTAGAAAGCTAACCCGTGCTACACGAAGAATGTTGCAAGATAGCAGTCCAGGAGGAGCACGGGATTCTGTACAACATTGAACGTGGGTTAACTGAGATTTTACCAGGGGGAAGTGAAACTCATGACTGCCACATGCTGCTATCCGGAAAGGAATGAAGCCGACCATCTCTTCTCTCTAGAAAGTACACCTGAGGATGACGAGCGTTGAGGCTACAAGCTAATGGCTGAAGTGAGAGAATGGACCTCCGACATGCCAAGGAGAGTCTAGGTGTTTGTTCAGAATATCTCCCCGTATCCCATGCCCTTCGATTATGGTCAAAGTCTAGGGCGAATATATCCTGTCACTCCCATCGAGCAGATAGGAGTACAAGCAAATACGGCAGCAATACCAGAACAAGCAGCCGGCTTGACCTTCGATTTTGGAGACTCCACCCTAACTGATGATTGGAGAGAACGACTAAGGGCAAACTGGAAGCGAGACGAGAAGTATTATCAACTAGTGATATGGATGTGGGTTGCAGTCGCAGCGCCCAACACACCATCCGGTTAAGTGATACTACTCGTTTTCGGGAGTGGCCCCGCAGCATAGCCCCTCGGGATGTGGAAGATGTGAGAGACATCCTGCAAGAGATGGAGTCAGTGGGCATAGTCACGGAATCCCGTAGCCCCTATGCATCGCCGATTGTGGTGGTGCAGAAAAAAATGGGTCGGTCCGGTTATGTGTGGATTATCGGACCTTGAACAATCGCACGGTACCCGACCTGTACACTCTTCCCCGGATTGAAGAACTCCTAAATGCGCTATCCGGAAACCAGTGGTTCAGCCGAGGACCAGGAGAAAATGGCCTGTGTGTGTCCCCTTGGATTCTACCAATTCACGCGTATGCCCCAAGGCATATGTGGTGCCCCGGCCATGTTCCAGCGGTTGATGGAAAAGACAATTGGGGATATGAATCCTAGGGAATGTCTAGTGTACCTGGACGACATCATCGCGTTCAGTAAAACCCTGGAAGAACACGAGGAACGACTACTAAAAGTACTGGGTGTAACGGACGTGCTCGCCACAAACCGGAACCGGACCGCGGGGCTGAGGTGGGGATGTGAATACACCGACCTTAGACCACAAAGCCGGTTCTGGATTGTGCAGTTCGTAGTCATTTGTAGCAGGGTCAGGGTTGGAGAGTGTAGAGTAATCCTTAGACAAGCCAGGGTCGGGGTTGGAGACGTCAGGGTAATCGATATCCAGGCTGGAGTTCGGCAACAAGGACTCAGGTACGCAGCGCTTCAGCGTAGCAGCTGCACTGCGGGAATGGCCTCTGCGTGAGGAGCGGGAGCGGCCCATAATGAAGGCCTCTGCAAGGCAGGGATGCAGCAGGCCTCAGGAATTAGGAAGCTGAAGGTTAGCGCTGGAGATTCAGCAAGGAACCAGGACACGGCCTCTGTAATGGAGATATACAGCAGACCCCAGGAACCAGACCTCTGCAGGGAGAGAAGGCAGCAGGCCTCAGGGAACAGGAAGCTGGCCTCTCTGCTGGGGAATCCAGCGCTTCAGCACAGGAACCAGATAGTAGATCTCTGACTGGGGTGAAGGCAGCAGATCTCTGGAACAAGGTAAGACTAGCGCTGGAGATCCAGTGCTTCAGTACAGGAATCAAAATGCAGTCCTCTGCCTGGGGTGAATGCAGGAGGTCTCTTGAACAAGGCAAGGCTGAGACAACGTAGCTTGTGGCAAACACAGTTACATCCTAGTGAATCTAGGGTTATGCTCAGCATGAGTCAAAGGAAGAGGCCACTGGGTCGACTGGGCAAAGAAGGATTGAAGATATCCTTGGATAAATGTAGTTTCTGTCGCACTTCAGTGATCTACGTGGGCCACATAGTATCTGCGGATGGAATCGTCACAGATCCCGCTAAAATCGAAACTGTGGTGAACTGGCCCCGACCAGAGAACGTCATGGAATTACGCTCCTTCCTGGGGTTCTGTGGATATTATCGTCAGTTTGTGGAAGGGTATTCCAGCAAAGCCAAGGTCCTCAACAACCTTCTTAAAATATATCCAGAAGACACCGGTCGGAAAGCCGCATCCGCTCAAGCACCCTTTGGAGACCAGCGGACGACCGCCTGTGAGTCTGCGTTTATCGGGTTGAAAAGGAACCTAACCAAGGCACCCATCCTGGCGTATGCCGACCCTGAGAGGCCTTACATTCTGCATGTGGACACAAGTTTCAATGGACTGTGGGCCGTCTTGCATCAGAAGTATCTGGCTGGACTCCGACCAGTGGCCTATGTCAGCCGCAGTTTGACCCCTAGCGAACAAAACTATCCAGTACACAAATTGGAATTTCTAGCTCTCAAATGGGCTATTGTGGACCAACTCCACGATTACTTATATGGTGTTACTTTCGAAGTACGGACAGATAACAATCCATTAACGTATATACTGACGTCCGCCAAATTGGACGTCACGGGCCACCGATGGCTGGCTGCTCTCTCAAATTACCAGTTCACACTAAAGTACAAACCAGGGCCCTTGAATATCGGTGCCGATGCTCTGTCCCGACGGCCGGGACTGAATACCCTCCCAGACGATGACATCTGTGAAGAAATCCCTGGATCAGGGTTACGCACTATGTGCAAAGAAAAATAAGTGTGAAGCTAAACACACAGTGAAACACACACAGTGATTAAAGTGTGCAGAAAACAACAATACTGTGAACCTTATAGGTATGGATAACACTAGTAATGGTCTGCAGTCTTGGGGGGTGGATCGACACCCCTGGAAAATAGGAAAAAAACAAGAAAACAAGGCGCACAACGCATCGCCGGTCTCCTGCTTCCTCACCTACATCGGGTGAAGTGTGACGGTTCCAGCTGTACCTCTGTGTGGTAAACCCACTAATCCATTGCCTGATTGTATTTTATCTGATGTACGCAGAACTTATTACTTTGAGTAAATTATCACTTTTTAATTTTACTTCACTATGTGCGTTGTGCGCCTTGTTTTCTTGTTTTTTTCTTATGCACTATGTGTTCAACAGCTGCTATCGTGGACGATAGGGTGGCTTTCTCGGAGCTGAGGGTAGCGGATACCTTGGGATGCCAATCTAAGGCTATTCCAGCCACCTATCGCCATCCAGAGGGAATGAATATCACTCCCGACAAGGTCATCGCGTGGAAGGATTTGGTACAAAACCAAATACGGGATCCTGTGGCCGGTATCATCTGTCAAGCGATTCAACAGGATAAGCCGGAATTACTTAAACGTGCTCCCAAGGAAACGGTTTCCATTCTATGAGAGAAGTGGACAAATTCGAACTTGACAATTGTCTACTCTATAGGGTGGTGCAGTACCATAATCACCCAGATAGGAGACAGCTTGTTCTACCCCGGAACCTGCAACCTCTGTTCCTTCAAGCATTACATGATGAGCATGGTCATCTGGGAGTGGATGAAACTTTCGTATTGGTAAGAGACAGGTTCTTCTGGCCACGCATGAAAGAGTCAGAGGAACAGCACTGCCGGCGATGCTCCAGGTGCATTCAACGGAAGCACCTACCCAACAGGGGCGCTCCAATGGCGCACTTAAAAAGCTCCAGGCCCACGGATATTGTATGCATGGACTTTCTTTGTATTGAGCCCGATGCATCAGCAATGTATTAGTGATTACAGACCACTATACCCGGTACGCACAAGCTTTTCTAATCAAAGATCAGAGGGCCGTTACCATAGCCAAAGTATTATCGGAAAAGTACTTTGTTCATTATGGATTGCCCAATCGGCTGCACTCCAATCAAGGCCGGGACTTTGAAAGTAATCTCATCTAGGAAATGCTTAATGTAGACGGACGTTCACAGAGGTACACAATTGGAGACTTTATAACGTGAAATTATAACGAGGCTTTATTGTGGTTTTCCTTAACATCAGGAAACCATCCAAAAAAGGGGGAAACACAGCTTCTATTCACTTGGGAGTGTTTCTAGTGAAATTATATGCAATTCACAACTCCCTTAGTTAAGCATGTCTCCCAGTCCCAAAACACATAGCATGAAATGAACAGATATAAAAAGTATTGTAATAAAAGTCTTATCTGTTCCTTGTAGTTTGGAGGGAAAATCTTCTGTGTCCCTGGTTGCTACCTTTTCTTCAGGGTTTGTCAGCATTCAGGTTTAGAAATTTCCCCTGCGTCTTGGAAGCAGCTCTGCTGTGTCTTCTGGCAGAGCTCAAGACATGGTCAGCTCCAGAGATCTGTGTTCTCTTGGTCAGTCTCTCCTGGGAGACTCAAGAACCTCTGCTCTGTCTCCAAAGTTCAGCTCACACGTGAGCTAAGGAGTCACTTCCTGTCTCAACAGACAGGCTTTTGTAAGCAATCTAAATCAGGCAGGTGTTGTTTATTAATTGACTACCAGCAGTTAACCACCACACTGCTAGATTAAAGGAACATTACTTGAACAGGGATTACTCCCCTGTTACACTTAAGCTGTTAAATATCACCAAGTCCTGAACGACTCCCTATCATCCAGAGGGAGATGCTCTGGCGGAGAGGTTAAACCGAACTGTCCTCGACATGCTAGGCACCCTAACGGGCTCTCAAAAGAGTGATTGGAGTAAACATGTGGAATCCTTGGTGCATACGTACAACTGCACTCGTCATGAATCCACGGCGTTCACTCCCTACTTTCTGATGTTCGGACGAGAAGCTCGGCTACCAGTGGATATACGTCTGAGGATATCTACCGATGGGGTTTCCAATAGGACGCACTTCAAGTACGTGCAACGGTTGCAAGACAGTTTACAGAAAGCATACCAATTAGCAGAGAAAGCCTCATCTCAATTGAATGCTAGTAACAAACGAAGCTATGGCCATAAAGTTCGCCATCAGGAAATCCGTCCTGGAGACGCTGTCTTCCTTCGTAATCTAGAGATTCTAGGGAAGCATAAACTCACTGATCGTTGGAGGGATGGAGTATACGAAGTTGAGTCTCAGATGCCTGGCCTCCCGGTCTATCGTATCAAAGACTCTGAAGGCCGGGTAAAGGTATGGCATAGAAATCACTTGCTTCCCATTCCTCAAGTAGGAGACGATAAGCCAGAAATACTAGCTACTCCTTTAGATGGAGAACCGAACTTAACAGAGGTTGGTCAAGAGACTGTAGCCGATACCACCTCTGATGACCCATGGAGGGACCGTCTTAAAGAGGCCCCCAGATTCCAAGGGCATCTCCCGGAGGAGCTATGGGTAAAGGGTCCTGTAAACAAGCACCAAATAGGGTGGCTCCCACGAGCCAGCCTCTGGTTCCACAGAGCCCTTGCTTTGTACCTCAACAAGACAGTAGTCCCCTCAAGGGAAGAGGCTGAGCCTCAAGACTATGTGAATTACTCTCCAGAGGGCGTGCCCGAAGAGCAGCTCTGCCGGAGCCAAAGAGTTGGTCAGCCTCCAATTAGGATGACCTATGATCAATTTGGGGCACCCCATTATGAGGCTCAGCAGTGGGCTCGCAGTAAAGTGAAATCTGTCATAGTGATGTTCAGTAAAATCTATAATCTCATGTAGAGCTGATATGACGTGAGAAGTTGTATATATATGATCTGCATTTTTATTGTGTAAAATGTGTATGGTCATATGTTTCGCAGTTCCCAAGCGGGAACGTTGGTGTTTTACCGGGGGAGGGGAGGGCGAGAATGTGGCCTGGGTTCCTTGGTTTGGCTTTTACCTCTGCTGCAGCTTGGGAGAAGGGCGGTTGCTGCGGAGTCAGGTGACTAGGCCTGGCCAATGGAGTGTTAGGATTCCCTGCTGAGGCAGTTGTTACAGTTGGTGCTCTGAGGGCTTGCTGTCAGTTGGAGCTGGGACGCAGCTAGGGGAGGTTGTATAGGTGCAGGGGTCTGTGACCCTCTGCACTAGGCCAGAGATCCCCTAGGCCCCAGTTAGGGCCCAACTCACCATAGGTTTCATTTTAACTATTGCTGCTGCAGTCTGTGACCAGACTGCCAGAGAGGGAGTGACCATCATTGCGGATGTCACTCCAGAGGGAGACATCCCATCCAGCGGAGGATATCATTGGATCGGCGGATCCCCTGCTTCTCGTTGTTAGCGCACCCGGGTGTGGACACACCCGGCAGGTACCGTTCACCAAACGTGCACCAACTCCGGTATAATAAGGCGCTGATCACGCCTAGATGGGTGGGCATCGTTTGGGGTCACTTATTGGGTGAAGTGACCAAAGGACACCTCTGGTATTGTGGACACGGTGTGGGGATACACGGTGGTGGGACAACGCCCTTGTTATTCTTATAATCTGTGGACTGTTATTAATAGTTCCTGCTCGGGGTTATCCCATCCAATTGGGATCCTGTGCAGGTGGAGGCGCTGCTACTCAGTATATTTGTTACCCCAGGCTCCCAGTAGCGGAGGATCAGATCCCTGTGAGCCGACAGGTACCGCCAGCACTAGTAGACCCTTCACATTAGAGGGGAAAAGGGCTACACTTGCTTGATATATGGGATTGAGTTAACCTGCCTGTCTTACGCATCTATCAGGGTGTTTGGTTCAGATCACGGACAGAGAATGTTACAATAGTCGAGACGGTAAAGAGTGTCTGCTTTAGAATTTTTGCAGTAGAGCGACAGAGGAAAGGGCGAATCATTACAATGTTACAGAGGAAAACAAACTACAGGTTTTAGCTACATTGCGAATATGATATATCAGAGAAACATTCAGAGACTTGTTCTGTACAGCAGGTGTAAGGTCAGGGGTTGAAAAGTAAATGTGTGTATCATCAGCATAGAGATGATATTTGAACCCAAGAGAAGTGATAAGGTCACCTAGAGAGAGCGTGTAAGCAGACCCTTGGGGTACACCCACAGAGAGATCGCTAGTGGAGGAAGAGATGTTAGCTAAAGAGACACTGAAAGTACGATGGGAGAGGTAAGAGGAGATCCAGAATATAGCTTTGTTACAGATACCAAGAGTATGGAGAATGTGAAGAAGAGGTTGGTCCACAGTATCAAAGGCTGCAGAGAGGTCAAGCAGTTTGAGCAAAGTGTAATGACCTCTGTCTTTGGCAGCATGGAGGTCATTAGTTATTTTAGTGAAGGCTGTTTCAGTGGAGTGAGCAGTGTGGAAGCCAGATTGTAGAGGATATAGGAGACAATAGCAGGTGAGTAAATGGAGCACGGGAGAGAATACAAGACATTTGAGGAGTTTAGAGACCAAAGGCAGGAGGGAGACAGGCCGATAATAAGAGCGACAGGTAGCGTCAAGCTTGCTGTTTTTGAGTAAAGGTATAACTGTTGCATGTTTAAGGAGGAGGGAAAGGTAGCAGAGTGGAGGGAGGAGTTAAAAATGTGTGAGAGTAGGGATTATAGTAGGAGCAAGAGGTTTTAGGAGATGGGAGGGAATGGGGTCAGGAGGCAAGTGGTAGAGGGAGAAGAGGAAATCTGCAACGACACATCCTCCATTGTGACAGCGGAAAAGGAGTTGGAGGCAGGAGGAGAGTTAGGCTACGGCAGAGGAACGAGTGCAGGAGCGGTGCATGCGCGTGTGGCTGTTAAACCTTGTGTTTGTCTTTCATACTGTAGCTTTAAATGGGTTCCTTTTATTTTTTATAGCCACACTTTAAATGTGTGAAGCACTCTAAAATACCATTAGGAAAAAATCTCTATATAAATAAAGTTATTCATATTCTTATTATTTGCTATTAATACCGGGAATTTGTGTTGTCCCTGGCAGGTGCGGTTCCACTAGCAGACAGCAGGAGTCGCTCTCTCCCTGCAATTTGCTTTATCCGTGCTGTAAACCATCCTATTTTTGTTCTGCATTATGGGTATTAATTTTACAGGAACAAAGCCCTGTGCATCATGGCTCGGTCTCATTCTATAAAGCAGCAGCTGCCCGTGATACTGCCATGAGCTGAGGAAGTAGAGCGAGTTTCATTAACTCCTACAGGGCGGCTGCAACGTTCACATATTCGTCCGACTTCTCCAAGGGTCTCCGCAGGATAGTTTAATGGGCATGCTATGTCAGGGGTGAAATACCCGATAAGGCAGGGGTTCTCAACTCCAGTCCTCAATCAGTCGAAGACTGAGCCACTGATTGAGCCACCTGTGCTGAAGCAGGGACATTCTGAAAACCTGACCTGTTGGGGGCTCTTGAGGACTGGAGTTGAGAATCCCTACAATAAGGTATCCTTTTAGAGACCTGTGAGGTTTAACACACCCTGGCCCACACTTAGATAGTGTGATTTCTCAGGTAGTGTAGTCCTACAAATAAAATATCCTTTGAGTCATCTTGTAGGAGACCATACACCATCCAGGCTTAAAGGTCTCCCCCCCTGGAGCCATGCACCCCAGGAGGTAAAAAGCACCAAATATAGAGGTTTAGCAACATCTGATCCATCCAAACTTTGCCTGCCCTCACAGTCCTGGCTATTTAATACATAGTGAAATATATAGTGAATCTGCTTCTCAGAGCCAGAGAAGAGCTCAGCTCTACTTCAATTAATGGGACTAAAATCTTCGCGGCCTCAAAGCTTATTCAGTAAGGTGCCATCTAGTCTTAGAGGTATTTTGTGGTGCAACTCGAGAAGAGGCTCCTGGCCATGCAGTCTTAGAGGTGCGCCCCAAACATGCATTAATCCCCCTGCCAGAGCTCCCTGGGGTCTCAGACTTTGTTACTGGGGCTTATGTTTGACAGGGACTCCCACGCGTTCCAGCATGCAGGGATCACACAGCTCTCTCTGTAATGAGAACAGGAACTGCCTGCCAAAGCCCAGACTGGCAGGAGAAATCCAGCTGGGGATTAACCCTTTAACAATGCCAAGCAACAACAAAAAAGGAGCCCTCTGCCAATAAATCGATTGCAGGCTTCCAACCAAAGTTATATTAAAAAATAAATAAAAATAAAATAACATTTAAAAAATAAAAGCTTCAGCCATTCTTTTTCATTTCTTCTAGCAAACCATGCACTGTTCAGCAAGAATACATCTACAATGTACAGTGCCACTGTAATAGACGTGTGCAGAGGTACACAATGGAGACCATTTAAAGTGAAACTAAAATTAGGCTTTTTTGCGCCTGTCCATTTAACACAGCAAAACATTCAAAATAAGCCAAAGAAAAACCTACTCTGCTTTGGAGAATATCTACACATGTAGTCCAGCCCTCTCTAACTGGGTGGTTATCTAAGCTAATTACCAGCCCAAATATAGATATAGATATATACAGATATCTAACAGTCCCTTAAGGAAGTCTTATTTGTTTCTTGTAGCTGTAGGGGAAGCCTCTCTGCTCTCCTGGGTCCGCACCCTTGTGTGTTATAGAAATATCAGGATCCAGGTTTAGAAGTCTTGTCCCCTTTGTCTTGCTGTCGGAATGCAGTCTCTCTGCAGCTCAAGATATCTGTTGTTCCCCAGGTCAGCCCAGTTGTGGACTAGGGAACTCTGGTCTGTCCTTCCTGGGTCAGCCAATAATTGTGAGACTAAGGAATTCTCCCTTCCGGTGTCTCAGAGTTCTGATTAGGCAGATGAGGTGGTTGACTGCAGGTGTGCAATTAACCAGCACACTGCTGGATTAGAGGCAAGTTTCTTAACAGGGATAAGTCCCTGTTACAGCCACTCACCGTCAGTGCTATAGAAAACAACATATAGATAGATATACTAAATAACAGAGGAGGCCAACTCCAGTCCTCAAGGGCCACCATCAAGTCAGATTTTCAGGATATCCCTGCTTCAGCATAGGTGGCTCATTCGGTGGCTCAGTCTTGGACTGCACTTGCGCTGAAGCAGGGATATCCTGAAAACCTGACCTATTGGTGGCCTTTGAGTACTGGAGTTGGCCACTCCCCCTGTTATATAATATATATCTTTTAATAATAGTTAAAACAAAGTGTCAATATTATTCATAATAAGAATATTGTTGGCACATGTTTATTATAATTAATCAAAAGATAGTAAAGAAAACAGTGGTAGATGTAACCCTTTCTCTACCACAATATCTTTGTCAAAAGAGAGCCAGTGCTAATTTATCTTGGCATGAACCCTCTGCTAATGAGTGAAACAACAGCCCTGTTTCTGCATATACAATAATTACCTTTGCAGATATGCGATAAACTCAGGGAAAGTATCATGCGCTACTCATTCAGGTAACCTGAGGTTATTTATCATTATTTAGTAAACCCCGTTTTATTCTTACAGAAGAGGACTAGGCAGAGTACCTTACGGAGATGGAGAATTCCCCCTTGGCGGTTTGGCTGGCACGTATAATGAAAGAACCGAAATGTCTGCTCATGAGTAAACCTTCAGCTTCTGCGCGGGAAATGTTCTCACAATACCACCTGCGATATGAAGAGAAGGTGGAAGGAGTCAGTGGGAACGCATGCACAGGAAATGTTCTCACAATATCACCTGCGATATGAATAGAAGGTGGAAGGAATCAGTGAGTACGCATGCACAGGAAATGTTCTCACAATACCACCTGCGATATGAAGAGAAGGTGGAAGGAGTCAGTGGGAACGCATGCACAGGAAATGTTCTCACAATATCACCTGCGATATGAATAGAAGGTGGAAGGAATCAGTGAGTACGCATGCACAGGAAATGTTCTCACAATATCACCTGTGATATGAATAGAAGGTGGAAGGAGTCAGTGGGAACGCATGCACAGAAAATGTTCTCACAATATCACCTGCGATTTGAATAGAAGGACGAAGGAGTCCGTGAGTACGCATGCACAGGAAATGTTCTCACAATATCACCTGCGATATGAATAGAAGGACGAAGGAGTCCGTGACAACGCAGAGCATTGGAGGGTGGTCTGTTTGTTAAAGTCTCCTTTCTGCAAAGCTCGGGACAAAAGAACCCACAAAAACAGCACCAGATTTCTCAAAGAATAAAAAATGGCTATGGGGATTCTGTATCAGAGTAGAGAAAATGTGTGTAGATGCACTGTTCTGTTTGTGGTGTATTTAAGAACAGTTTCTTACGCCTGATGCAGCATTTTAGACTTGCGCTACTTCAGATATGGAGGATTTTTTTGGTAAATAAAAGGGGAAAAGAATGAAGCAGAATGTAATACATCTCATTATAATCTGCGCACCATGTAACTCCTCCTACTGACTCTCCCCAGGGTGCAAGCTGGGGCAGAGACGCAGAATGTGATGCATCTCATAATCTGTGCACCATGTAACACCCCTCCACTCCTCCTACTGACTCTCCACCAAGGTGCAATGTGGTGCAGTCAAAGGGAAATTGGAGCAAAATATTTTGATACATAGGTGCAGGATACAAATGCCCTGGTTTTGTGCCAAATTGCCTTGATACCGTACAGTACATAGGGATTTATGTATCAAGGCAAAAGTGGAGCAATTCTGGTGCAAAAAAAGATGTATCAAAGAAAAATAATAATCCTAAATGGGATTGGTTTCTTCGATACATACTGAGTGATGGTTTTGCACCAGAATTGCACCAATTTTGCCTTGATATATATGCACCAAACGGTATGTGTGAAAGAAACAAAACCTATTGGCATTAATGGGCCATTTTTCTTTGATACATAGGGGCCTATTCTATAAGCCTCGATTACCCACTTATCAAGGCCTTTTCTGCCAAAATGCCTATGCTATTCAGTAAGCCTCGATAAGTGGGCGATAAAGGCATAAATCAACCATTTTTGCAGCCGTCAAAAACGAATCGCTGGGTGAGCGGCGATAAGCCACTTATCGTCAGGTTCGGAAACTCGTACAATTCTAGTAGCCTCGAATAGCTCATCGAGGCTAACCGCGGCTCTAGAATGGCGAGTTTCTCCCAAAATGCTCACGCCAGGAAAAGTGAGACTGGGGAGAACCTGCTGAGAGGCGGCGAGAGGGGACTTAGAAATAAAAATGCTTTTTTCTGTATTGGATGGATTCCGGTGGTCTCCGGAGCTAATGCACATGAATCCCAGCGGCTAACCGCTAAGGCAATGAAGGGGTTAACCACAGGTGCCCGGTTTATTGTGGTTAGTGGGGGTGGGTGAAGGTGGTATTTGGCCCTTACTGGGTGTTTAGGCCTTGCGGGCTGGGGGGGGGGAGGGGGTATCGGGTGGAGTTAACCCCTTAATTACCTTAGTGGTTAATACCACTAAGATAATGAAGGGAGTTAACTCCACCTGCAACTGCCCCCCCGCAAGGCCTAAACATCCATCCTTGGGGCTACTACCCACTTCACCCAATCCCTCTACCTACAATAAACAAAAATAAACACAACAACCCTACTACCCACCTCCCCTACCCCAACAACCCCCCACAACACATACAGTACATTAATGGGCAAAATAACTATTATCCAGATATGGATAATAGCTAATTTGCCCATTATAAAATCAAACATTAGCCAGCCAGCATAAATAAATTTAATACAACTTTCTACTTACCCCTGCCATCATGAACAGCATCCTCGTCAGCATACTGCCTAACCACCCACTCTGGGATTACTACCCCCTTCATCCACCCCTCCCCAATAAACAGGCTATTGAGGTTTAACCCTTGAGGTTGGCATAGAGAGCAAAGTCTCCGTCTTTGCTGATGATACTAAATTGTGTAAGGTAATAGAATCAGAGCAGGATGTAATTTCTCTTCAGAAGGACTTGGAGAGACTGGAAACGTGGGCAGGTAAATGGCAGATGAGGTTTAATACAGATAAATGTAATGTTATGCATTTGGGATGCAAGAATAAACAGGCGACTTACAAATTAAATGGGGATAAATTGGGGGAATCCTTGATGGATAAGGAGTTAGAAGTGCTTTAGACAGAAGGCTTAGCAATAGTGCCCAAAGTCATGCAGTAGCTGCAAAGGCAAACAAGATCTTATCTTGCATTAGACGGCAATGGATGGAAGGGAAGTAAACATAATTATGCCCCTTTATAAAGTATTAGTAAGAACACACCTTCAATATGGAGTACAATTTTGGGCACCATTCCTTAGAAAAGACATTATGGAACTAGAGAGAGTGCAGAGAAGAGCCACCAAATTAATAAAGGGGATGGACATTCTAACTTATGAGGAGAGGCTAGCTAAATTAGATTTGTTTACATTAGAAAAGAGGCGTCTAAGAGGGGATATGATAACTATATACAAATATATTCAGGGACAATACAAGGAGCTTTCAAAAGAACTATTTATCCCACGGGCAGTACAAAGGACTCGGGGCCATCCCTTAAGGTTGGAGGAAAGGAGATTTCACCAGCAACAAAGGAAAGGGTTCTTTACAGTAAGGGCAGTTCAAATGTGGAATTTATTACCCATGAAGACTGTGATGGCAGATACAATAGATTTGTTCAAAAAAAGGTTGGACATCTGTCACGAGAGACCAGGACTTTTAACAAATTTATACCGGGATCATTCACTAGGCAAAACACAGTAGTGAAATAAAATGAGTTTTTTTCGGGTGAACCCGCGTACACACAGTGAAATACAAAGATACAGGTAAAATACACACTTACTGTGTGGGGGTCTGGGGTCAAATCTGGGCTATAATAGGTGCAGGGCGCCTGCTTTGGTAGTCTTGCCCTGACCGGGATTTACACCCGGGCTTCATGGTCCTCTTTTCAGCTTTAGTTCCTAGCCACGACCGCTGCGTCCAAAACGAGAAGTTGCACTTCGCGTCTGATTTCATTTCTGAAAGGGCAGACTTTCCTAGCTTCAAAATGAAGCTGGTTGCTCTACTATTTGTAACAGAGCAACTTTGAAAATCCCTCCCTCGCGTCATTGGCTCAAGCCACAAGATGGGTTGATTCTCTGACTGGGGCTTCTCCTTACATACCATCCGCTGTTTTATGTTCAGCATGGAAGTAGGAGAAGCCACCAGAGCGTGGAAATTCCTCCCCGCCAGCCAATAGGAATAGGGACTCGTCCTTTGGCTTACATCAGAGGAGGGGGCGTGCCAAGCCGGCTCGGGATGCCCCGTGGATGGGACATACGAATTGACCAATGGTAAACGAGGCCGACATTCTGCATTTTCCCCCAGTCAACCCATTGCCACATACTGGGCAGGCTCCACTGAGTCTGGCAGAGCAGATTAGTGTCCTCCCTGCAGGGGGTCTCTGTTCTCTGGACTCAGTATTCCACCCTGCCCCGGCCACTTAGCACCCCGACACCTCTCAATATCCTGTCTCCTCTTTGAACTACGATGTCTATCCAGACATCCCGGCACCTTGGTATATGCCCGGTCTGGCTGAATAGACATTTATAGTAAATACACAACTCATAATAAAATATGTTGTATTACACAATCTCTTGGGGAGACCCATATTTGTGCGGGAGATGGATATGGTATATCGGGGCTCGAATACCAGGAGTCTGGGGGACACTGGACAGCCCCGGTGTAATTCCACTCGCGTACCGGCAAATAGTGCCTGCACGTTGGGGAGAATTAGGGGACTACCGGTATCTTTGGCCACCGAACTCTTACAAACAAAATAATAGCATTTTGACCCAAATATCTCACATAAAATTTACACACAAGAATCTTAGTACTGCACCGACACACTTTATTCGAGCAAATACCCGGTATGTACCTGGCAGATACCTGGAATGCGCCGCTCCTCACCTCTGACAAGCCCCGTTGTGTTTGCCTTCCCAGCCTGGGTTCATGCCTGGCTGATGGGCGGCTGATCTGTTAAATGATAATGATTAGGATTTAATAGGCTGCAATGCTTCGCGTGTCTACCAGATGGCATAAATTCATGAATTGTAATGCAGTATATATATATGTAGTGTGCAGTATTGCAGCCAACGGGAATAAAATGCTTCAATCCCTGCCGGAAAATAACTCAATGCACTCGGGCAGAAAACAGTCACAAACCTCAATACACCCGGGTATACCCGAATTCGTGGGACTAGCCGAGCTCGAATAAAGTGTGTCGCCAGTGTAAGTATTGTTGTTCTTATGATATCACATGTTCCAGACTTCATTTTTACCTTCTGTCTTACCCCCTCACTTCACTCTTCTTCCCACTCCTGTGGCGTCACTTTTTTCACCTTTCTCTTTTCCTTCCTCTTCCCTACCTCTGTCTCCTACCCTATACGGCCGCATTATGGCCGAATCCAATACTAGTCAGTTCATTAATTGTCTTAATAATAGATACAATAAATCAGAGCTACCTAGTAAGATGTTCTCAGATGAACTTATTATCCAGGATGATACACCTAATTTACCCACACAAATGGCCAATCTATACAAACTCATGGACAAGGAAATTAGAAAATGAGAGAGCGCAGCCTTGCTTGAAACGCGTGGGAGGAGAAGGAGGCCTCTAGTGTTTGTCAAGATATCCGTTTTATGTAGCCAATAAAGTTTTTTAATCTACAACCACTTCCTGGTGAGTCTGTGCTTCTAGGAGTGGTAGCGGCATCGATCATCTGCTTCTTCAAGGAAATTAGAGCCTGGTGGGATATGGCCATGCTGGAAGAATATACCAGGTGTGGCCGTATACCAAGAGGTCTCAGGATTCTCAAGACCTCTACATATTGTCTGGGTAACCAAGAATTTGTACAAGAATGGGAGAGAGTTCTTGACCATTGCTCACTAGAATTAATGAAATTATTGATTCTAGAGAGGAAAAAACGAATTAACTGATCTGGATACCAAAATTACCCTCCGAGCAGGAAATCCTGATCTCCATATTGCTAAAAGGGAACAATATTGGATTTTCACCTTACAGCGTAAACTCCCAAGGAGGGCTCAATGATTACATAGAGTGGACACCTTTTTTTAAATAGATATGGGATTCTCCGATTTATCTGATGTCCTGCCAGTTCCCTCTACTTCCATACTGTAACGTACGTGCTTGCCACAAACTGGTAACGGACCACGGGGCTGAGGTGGGGATGTATAAACACCGACCTTAAGCCATGGAGTCAGGTCCGGAGTGCGGATTCCATAATCAGACATAGCCAGGTCAGGATTGGAGAAAGTAGGGTTAACGTTATCCAGGCAGGGGTCAAGGCAGGCGGCACAGGAGCGGTGGTCGAGGAAACAAGCCGAGGTCATCAACAGGAAATCTTGGGTGAAGGAACTTCAGCACAGGAGGCTAAAACCTTGAGAGAAGCCACTGCAGCGGAGATGCTTCAGCGAAGGTGCTGCAGTGCATCAGGAAAAGGCCAGGAGTACACTCCACTTGGAGGAAGCAGGAACCAGAGGTGCAGACACACCACAGGAAACGCTGGGTAAACCAGCGTAGCCGCTACAGCGCGGCGAAAGCGAAGTCTGCCAGGAACAAGGAAAACAGCGCCGGGGCTGCTATGCAAGAAGGCCTTGGGATGCAGGGGACTGGAAGCAGGATACAAGGCATAAGGAGCCCAGCAGGCCAAACACGGAGTCTGTGACAAGCATAGTTACTTGCAACTAGGATTGCAAAGTCTATGTCCAGCCACTTCCTGAGGGTGGGGCAGGCACTAAATAGCACAGGAGGCCAATCAGGCCAGAGCTGCACAGGAGGCAGGTGATTGCAGAAGCAGGGAATAGTTTGTCTGGAACCTGCAAAGCTCGGATGGATGGGCTCCAGCCAAAGCCAGGAGTGGATTCCTGACACATATCCTCTTTGGATATTCCTTTTATTAGTTATTGGGTTTTTACCTCTGTAGCCAGGGTCCCTCTGGCCCCCATGTCTCCCGGTTCCTTTCCCCCTTACATGTGTGCTGCTGCGGGGGCGAGCGCGTCGCCGGGAGTTCCCGGCGACATCAGTGGCAGGGCGTTGCCATCTTTATTTTGTCCGAGCGTGCGCGGAGGCTCGCACATGCACAGACGCTATTTGGCAGCCATTACAGGGAGTGAGAAGTGGCAGAAGTGGCGCTCCAGAGTCAGGGACATTCCCCAGTTCGCACATGCGCAGTTAGCAGCGGCGGCGGCCATTACAGTTCGCGCACGCGGTCCTAATGTTAAAGAGCTCTGCGAAGGACTACAACACCTAGCAGCCTCTGGGGACTGCCATATGATCCCTGTCACATGCAGCCAGACAGCCAATAGGGCTTGCAGCTTCTCCTGCTGGAGAAAGATACAATGTTGCTCACAGACCATGCGAGTCAGTAGGAGCTGGGACACAGAGAGGGGAGGGTGTGTTTGTGCAGCAAGGAAAGTAGCCTTCTGCACTAGGCCAGAAGTTCCCCTAGGCCCCAGCTAGTCCCTACTCACCTCAGCTTGTGGTCTGCTGCAGGGACTCACCTTAGGATAGGGACAGGGTCCTGTAGAACCAGCATAGTGAGGGTTACAGCCAGAAAGTGTTACATCCTGGCCGTTGGTGGCAAGAGTGAATCACTCTATCCGGCTGCAGAGATAAGAGACTTTCCAAAGGTGGATCACTCCATGCGGGAGCTACCCACCGCCAGGCAGAGTTTCAGGACGTTGCAGAGGATAACGCAGAGCGGCGGATCCTTTGTGAAGAATCTGCAGCCCCAGGTGCTGGAGCACTGGGGCAGGTATCATATTATACGTGCACCAACCTACCGGTACATCAGGCGCTGATCCCGCCTATAGGTTCTAGGTCTCTTAGTGGACTCGTGGGACTCTGGGTACACGATGTTGGGGGAGGAATAAGGTGTGGGGGTTAAGGCCCTGTGAGAAGACGGATAGTAGTGCTTAGTAGTGATATAGAGGGATACTGTTATTATTGCTGATGTATGTGTTATGTTCTATGCTGCATATAGTAAACTGTTATACTTATACTCCTGTGTATGTGGTTACTATATGTGGGTCATGTGTTAGGGGTTATTCTATACACTCTAGAATTCTACACAGGTGGAGGCGCTGTATGTAAGATCGTTCCAGAGGATTCACCCCAGGCTCTCACTAGCGGAGGCTCAGGCCTCCTGTGAGCCTAACAGGTAAAAGCACCACACACCTGGTAACATACATATAGGTTCCCCTCACATGCATCCTATCTGCGATTGGGGTTGAGGGAAAATGCGTTACAACTCTATCCACTTTTACTTTCCCTCATTTTTTTATTTACAGGAAGCCTATCTGGCATACCCCTAACATATCCCCCATCCCCATCCAAACCTATTGGATCCAGTTGTGCAGCTGGACCATACTCCACGCTAACACCCCCAACATCCTCACCCCCAAACCTTAATGGGTTCAGCTGTGCGGCTGGACCATACTCCATCCTGATGTATACTCCATCCCACAATTAGCAGCCACTTTACCCTTTGTTTTCAACATTGCCCCTTATTCCTTAGTACAGGAATGGCCAACTCCAGTCCTCAAGGGCCACTAAAAGGTCACGTTTTAAGGATATCCCTGCTTCGGCACAGGTGGCTCAACCTCAATCACTGATTGAGCCACCTGTGCTGAGGCAAGGATATCCTTAAAACCTGACCTGTTGGTGGCCCTTGAGGACTGGAGTTGGCCACTCCTGCCCTAGAGTGTAAGCTCTCCGGATCAGTGCCTCGTTACCTGCTGTATCTGTATCTGGTTGCACGGGTCTGTCCTTACTTGTATGTCATTCAGTTTACGAAATATACATAACGAATATGTTGGCGCTTTACAAATAAACAATAATAATAATAACAATAATAATAATGATAACGTTTGCTTTCTCCATCCCCCACACAAGATATTATTAGTACAGTATGCCATCATATTTTGCAATGTTCATTGCTTGGCATCCTAATGATATGGGACATACACACATGTCCAGCTGGGGAGACACGGTGAGGGTGTGAGAAGTAAGCGAGTCCAGACTTGTACACCATTGTATAACATGTGCAATATCAGTCCCTAGCTGTTCATCAATCGTTATAAAGTATCGGCAATTAATACTTAACCTTCTAAGAAATAAAACAGCTGCGTAACCCAGAGCGGAGTGTAACACATTATTTGCAATTCTCCAAAACCCCTTTATGGTTTGACAATTAGAGATCCGCAAGATATATTTTGGCAGATGCAACACCAGCCCCTGAAACCCCCATTACGGGTTTCCCTTCAATAATTACTGATACCCAAATCCCTCATCAAACACCCAAACCACAGACAGCCTGTCCTGTTGGTATCACTGTGACTTAGATGGCAGCATAACATGAGAAAACGGCATATTTACCCTATAATACCTATTTGTCATATAATACATACTGTATTTGCTCGATAATACATATTAACGCTATAGTACATATTAACCGTACAGTACCTATTATCCCTATAGTCCATATTAGCCCTATGGTACCAATTAGCCCTATGGTACCAATTAGACCTATATGTAACAAAACAAAAAAATAGACAGCACTCAAAATAAGCGACCATAGATTTAATGGTGCAGCGTGGAACAAGGAGAACCCCTATTTCCTCCAAACACACAATATACACAAAACAATGTTCCCCGCACTCATAAAAGGCAAATGGAGAAAGGTATAAGCCAAATAATGTAATGAAGAAGAAAGGCACCCACCCACCCACAAGGGTATAAGTACACTGCAATACCAGAAGAAATGTGGCACGGGAGAAAGGAAAAGAATGAGGGAAAGGGGGGGGGGGGGGTAGGGGGTGTGTGGTGTGCAAACAAAGTGGTGATGCAGGGGAAGGGGGGACCCTAACCCCAAAATGTTGCCCCCCTGCCCCTGCATTACCACCTTGTTTGTACCTCCCCCGCCCCTCCCCACCCTTTCCCTTCACCTCATTCTTTTCCTTTCTCCCGTGCCACATTTCTTCTGGTATTGCAGTGTACTTATACCCCTTGTGGGTGGGTGGGTGCCTTTCTTCTTCATTACATTATTTTGGCTCATAACTTTTTCCATTTGTCTTTTATGAGTGCTGGGAACATTGTTTTCTGTCTTTTAGCCCTAAAGTACCATTTAGCCCTATAGCACATATTAGCTCTATGGTAGATATCATCGTTGTAGAGGTAAAAGTTATTAACTACATTCTTTACGTACTGAGGAAAAGGCGAGTATATATTATTTTCGACCGGAAACATTCTGTATTTAAAAAGGAAGGTATTTTGATATGACAAGGTTACGGGAGACTAGGACTTTTAACACCTTTATACCTTCTGGGATCAATTCACTAGGCAAAACAAGGCAGTGGAATAAAATGTAGTTTATTCGGGTAAACCCGGATGCACACAAAGAGATACAAAATACAGGTAAAATACACACTTACTGGGGGTCTGGGGTTGAAATCTAGCCTCAAATAGGTGCAGGAGCCTGCTTCAGAAGGCTTACCCTGACCGGGACCTAGTCCCAAGCTTCCTGGTACTCTTTTCGGGTAGAATACCCAACTGCGACCGCTACGTTCTATTTTGAGAACATGGTCCTCGCGTCTGACTCCCAGAGCGTGGGAATTTTCCCCAGCAGCCAATCAGAATGGGGGATCGTCTGGATGCTGACGCTCGAATAGCCGGGCGAGCGAGAAATATGAATCAGCCAATGGGAAATGCGTCTACCAGCAGCATATTCCCCGAGCTAACTCATTGCCACCCGCTGGGCAGGCTCCACGACGTCTGGCAGTACAAAAGGCGCCCGAACGGGTGCCCTATGTTTTCCGGACCTGGCATATCGCCCTTCCCCACTAACCAAAGGGTTTTCTCACCTCTGGACATCCCTCTCTCCTTTGAACTCCGATGTTTATGCAGAAATCCCGGCGCCTATGTAGATGCCCGGGCTGACTGTATAGACATTAATACATACAGTATAAAACATTAAAACACTGTCTTAATAAACTTATATATCTTGGGCAACCATATACTTGTGTGGGAAATGGGTCTGGGATACTTGGGCTCAAAAACCAGGATTCTGAGGGACACTGTGTAGCCCCGGTGTAATTCAACTCGCGTACCTGCAAATCATGCCTGCACATCGGGGAGAATTACGGGACCCCCGGTAACTTTGTCCCCCGAACTCCTGCACACAAGATTAATACATTTAGATCCAAATATCCCACCTGAAACTCCCACTCCCAAAGTTTCATGTTTATTGGGGACAGGGAACATGTAAAACCCCAAACAGGTCAGGTTTATGCTATCCATTACACTGTCCCTGGCTTATGGTGCTATTTAGCTGCCAGGGACCCACGGTTTTCATGGGTAACCAGTTGGTCTTCACCTTTATTATGAAGACTGGCTACCCCCGCTGTCACAGACAAGTTCTAAAGATTAGGTGTCTTTAATGAGGTTTTCAATAGAAATATCAAGAAATTCCAAGTCAGTGCATTTAGTGTGTTTTTGCCAAAAATTCATTTAATTAGCTTTACCTCTACATCGACGATATATGCCCTATAGTACATATTTCAGTCCAATAGTAAAAATGTTCCCCTATAATGTATTTTCCCCCTATAGTACATATCTTCCTTATAGTACATATTTTCCATATAGTACATATCTGCCCTATAATACATATTTTCTCTATAGTACACATTTCCTTTATAGTAGGGCTCTGTTCCCTACAGTTGATTCTGCAGGTTAGCCTGGTTGAGCTGTAGGTGTTATCTTGTGGAAATGACTGACCTGGGACTTTGCAAATCCACGTAGTTCTTGGGGACATATCCCTCGCAGCTCTGAAGCTCCGCTTTATACCAATTATCATCAGAGCTTAAAATCTGTGAACAGAAAAAAATAAACAATATTTCAGCCAACAAGACTCCAAAGGTGTTGGGACGGGAAGCAATTTATGGTACACAGTGGCACAGTGGGATAACTCCTAGCCCTCCAATGTTAGCTTGGAAACATAGGAAAAAGGTGAAACTAGGGAGTATTTTGATTCCTTTTAGTTACATAGTTACGTAGTAGATAAGGTTGAAAAAGATATGCATCCATCAAGTTCTATCTATGCTAAATTTGGACGACAGATACTTTAGCCTATATTTGTATTTACAATATTTTGATCCAGAGGAAGGCAAAGGTGGAGACTTTGCTCTCTATGCCAACCTCAAGGTCATTAATAAACAAGTAGGGAAGCTACTTGAAGGTTTAGTATGGGATAATATTCAGGAATAACTAACAGAAAACAAAATTATTTTTGTAAGGTAATAGAATCAGAGCAGGATGTAATTTCTCTCCAGAAGGACTTGGAGAGATTGGACACTTGGGCAGGTAAATGGTAGATGAGATGAGCCACCTCCAGAGCTAGTGATGAGATCCACTCCATTCAAAGCAATGGGACTAAAATCTTCTCTGAAACCGGCAAGCAGCTTTACGGCCTACTGTATAAGGGCCATTAACCTTTCCTTTTTTGGGATCTCCGCCCAGTCCCCGGATGCCGGAAAAAGAAGTGGAGTGGTTTATACTTCTGTTTTGATCAGGAGCGCTCAGGCTGATCACCCCCTAGAAAACGGCAAGTCCTTATCACATACCATGAAGCATGCCTAGTTCGTGTGAGGTACTGCAAAGTTTAAGTTGCAGGTCCTTCGGGCAGTGATGGGCACACCGTCTCAACCAATAACCTCTTTTATTAGAATCATACTGTATGCTAAAATAAGTCTACTGCCCATTGTCACGGGAGACCAAGCCATTTACACCTTTTTACCAGGAACATGCATTGAGCAAAAAAGAAGTTAATGAAATAAGTTGTAAATTTATTCACAGGAATAGGCAAACACACAATGTTACACAAATTACAGCAAAAAGACCCTCTTGGGGTAACAACCTAGACTCTCCTAGCTGCAGGGAATCCTATCCCTGATCACAGTTGCAAAAACAGAACAGAAAATATTCCAGGCAGCTTATTGCTGAAGCAGCCCTTTTCTTGCTAGAGACTTACAACTGGAAAACTCTGGAGAACACTTTGGAGAACCTTAGAGACCGAACTATCTCATGGCTGCAAGGGGTTATAATACCTCTGACTTTCATTACAGATTACTGCCCCCCCTATCAGGAGCGTGAGAAAAATCTCTGCAGCTAATCAGAGACAAGCTAGTAGGACGCACAGGGTTACCTGGAAATCTGAATGAACCAAGGGGTACGTGCAATTTGGCACTTCTGGCACTTGATTCCCTCAATGCCACAGGACCCGGCCAGTCTGGTGGGCCAAATGGAAATTCAAAGAGCTTCCATTGATCTGAGGATGTGGGTACTTGACTTCTTCCCTCCTGTCCAATTGGTTTTGACACCTCAGACTTCCTCTCTGGCTTATGATCCCCACTATATGAGTAGACACAGTGGCACTGTCTCAGAGTCCCAGCTCATTATACTGTGCACAAGCATATGTTTTAAAAGCACAAGTTCCCTAAAATATACACTTTAAAAATATTCTAAGTCTTTTGGTTATGGGAAATAGAATAAGAAGCTGCATGTTATTTCTGACTAGCCATACTGTATTCCCCACACTCTATACAATAAGGACTGGAATTTTCAAAGTCCCCTCACAATCTTGTAGCTGATTGGAGTACCCCCAGAACCCCTATACCGGTTGTGGGTGACCTGGGCATTTACTTGGTATCCCCATTAACCTAGGGACCCCTTGACTGTTTAAGGGACACCTCACATGCCTATGCCTTGTTAACCTTTCTGGGTTGTGCTGAAGCAGGCAACTTAGTGGTGAGTCACGCCCTATACAGCTTCTGGGTGACCTGGACATTAAATGAGTATCCCCCTTAATCTAGGGACCCCTTGACTGTGTCAGGGACACCTCACATCCCTATGCCCCCTTTACCTTTCTGGTCTGTGCTGAAGCAGGGAACTTTGCGGTGAGTCGCGTAACTGTTTTCAAGGGAGGATTTTGACCAGATGTCTGTGCCTATATGTCCCCGGGAATCTGACTTGATTCCCGGATACATTTTTGAATTGGCCAGCAACTCTGGGCCCCATGTACCTAGACACATTGTGACAACACTTTTACTGCAAACCCCCCCTTGAACTCAAAGCCTGTGAATCTCCACTGGTTAGCACTCCTGGAAAGGTAAAACACACACATTCTTTATTGTTGCACAATCACATATATTTCATGAACAACCAATGGGTCCAAGAGCTGACACTCTAAACCCACAAATATGGTTCAGAGGTAATACCTTTATTGGTGGCCTGGTTACCCTTTCACCGTCACACCCATTGCCCCCAGAGTGCGTCTCCATCCCCTTCGGCATTTAGGAGGGTCATGACTGTGGTAAAAAGCTCTCTGCAATGTGTATGCGAGTGTCTTTGTAGTGAGTCAGCTCTGGAATAGCAGCGGGAAAGCGCAGGTCGTAGAATAACAAGAGTGTTTATGTTTTGCGTGTCTGATCAGCTCACACGGGTTCTTTCTCTCTGGCCCTAAGTAACTGTGAATGGCAGGAAACAAAAAAAGCTATTAAGGCAGCTTCCCAAAGCATCGAGTCCATAGCAAGGCCAGTTTATCTGTATCCTTTGTGGATTATACACAGGTTTCTGTCTCTATGTTAATTGACTGAAGCTTTCAGAGCGTGGATGGAGAGGTGAGACGCCGGCAATTGCATTCTTTTCCCTGGAGCTATACATTGGTCTGCTCTTCCCGGGGGGGACAGTGCCTGAATTTTTTTTTTACTTCAAATATTTTTACCAGGAAGTATAAACCTGCATTCAAGCATGTCCTGGGAAATTAACGTAGCTCGGTTATTGAGTGTCTCTTTGGCTAAAGAGTACAGGAAGAAATAGCGAGGCAGCAACAAAAATCCACAGCAAATAAATAATGATGAACCCCATCGATGCCGTGTGAGGCTGCGATACATATGTATCAACTTCAGTTCAGTCAAATGTACATATGGTACAGACTGTTAGGCCGCGTCCATGGTAAGCGCCACCACGCTCGCGGCGCGATCAAAATGCCGTGCCACTATGGGGCCGTCCATAGAGCGCGCACGACTAGAAGCGTTGCACGTTTGTTTCTGCTGCACGATGGCGGGGTCATGTTAGGGGTTCACCCAATGAGGGCGAGCCAGCTCCATGACGTCACGGCCACGCCTCCGACACGTCTCCCGTCCGATCTACCCCGGGGCCACAAATTGCTCCAGCTGCAGCTGACGCCACTGGCACGGCCACGCGCTCCCCGTGGGATTTATGCCACGTCAGACATGTAGGATTTTGCAGCACAAATACAGGAAATACATACACCCCGTTATACTCCTATTCCCAAACCGCAAGCGGACAAACATGGGGCATTACTGTTTCGTGATGCATTGACTGCTAATGAAAATGCCTCGTTTTGCCCCATGAATGCCGTGATACATATTCCTCATTGTACTAATCAGTAGCCAGCTACAAATACTGCCCCTACTGAAAAACTACTGACTTTTACACTACTATAGTTACAACGATAGCAGCTGGATCGCGAGATTTGGGGGTCTATGTATAAAGAAAGTGGTGTGCCGCAGTTGCGTTAAAAAGAAATCATTTTTTTCCCATTTGAAATGCACCATCTTTATTATGTGTATGTAACGGTGTTTCCCCCACTCGGTGGGAGATTTGTCCATTACTGCGGTGTATGGTGCATATAGGTAATAGGAGGACTGAGTCGTCCGCCGGTGGTAGTGGGGACACAGGATTAGGCTTCTGGGGTTCATACCCCACATATCTCTTTAGCAGTGCAGCGCCTCCATCTGCCTTGGGCTCCAGGAACTGAAGGTGATCTCCCACGGTAGAACTATTGCCTCTCCCCCTCCCCTCCCCCATCCCCAGTAAGGTCACGCACCTGGCAGGAGGTATATAATAACAGGAACAGTTTATTGTCTTCTGTACAGCACAGTTACACGGCAGGCTTCTGCCCAGTGCAGTACTCACAGCTCTCACTGAAGGATGGTCCTGGACCACCACTACAGGCCAAGGGCACCCGCAGCCATCCTAGCTCTTCCCCGCCTCCCTAGCAGAGGCAGGGATTATGGTCCACACTCACTCTCCCACTGGAGGGAAGAGTACAAGGGAAGGCCCCAATCTCAGGCTCCCAGTTGTGTGACCTGCCTTCCTCAGTGGGGGAAAGAACTCTCTAAATTTGGGGCAGTACTGTCCTTAAGCACAGCCAGGAGGAGGGCACCAGGCCTAGCTCATGATTCGTCATGCCCAGGCCTGATGTCACCGCCACCCGCCGTCACTCAAGTGCAGCTCCAAGGAGGAGGAAAACCCCATATCAACTAGTGGCAACCTGATTGTACCAGGGTTTACTGCCAGTCCAAGTGCAGAACAGCAGCCATCAGGTAACCTGGCTACATGTATTTCTGCAGTTGGAGTATTTGGCGCATTGCGCTAGTATTCTGCGCTAAAGTGTGACTCCACCCTAACTCCTCCCACTTGCTCCATAAATCCCTCATCTTGTCGCAGATATACCACGAAAATGGCGCTGCTAAGATTAATACAAAGACGCATCCTGGCGCAGGTATATTTCAGCGCGAGTTGCCCAAAATAATAGCTTTGCGTCTATATTTTTGCATTTGATACATAGAGCGCTTTTGGGGTTTGCAATTTCCTCTCCCAGAATCCTCGGGTTGTCAATGCGCGGCAGGCCTCTCTGGCAGGGAAGGTGTTAATAAAGAATAATGTATACATGCAGGAGGTAAGATGGGAGCACTGCAGGCTGTAGTGTGTGTATATGGAGATATATTACGGGATATTCCAAAATGTGGTAGTTTATCTGTAATTATTAGGTGGGCCTGGGCAGCCAATCAGGGTGGAGGAGGCTGCCCAGCCCCCTGCAACAGCCCTGCTCTCTCTCTGCTCAGGGAAATCCCCCCAAGCCGGTCAAGTCACTATGTCCAGAGAGGTAATACGGGTATACACATACATTTCCAGTATTACCTCTCATTTTTTACTGGACAGAGTTTCCAAATACAGGACAGTCCGGTTCAATACTGGACACCTGGCAACCCTGGCGTGGACTCAATGTATAAGGAGATGCATAGGAATTGCTATAAATAGAATAATATTTTATGATCTGCATTCAGAGAGCAGGCAGTAAATATTATACCAGTTCTCCAACATCTAAAACATGAAAATACATCCACTTTATTTCCAATATCAGTGCACCACAAAAGAGAGCATTTTACTACATGCAAAGATAATTTTGCTGATAAGATATGTGTATAGAATGTTTGAGGAATGTGTATATATATATATATATATATATATATATATATATATATATATATATATTAAGGCTAATTAATGTCTGATCTGATGAATAATCAGCAAGCTGGGGGGAATCTATATCTATAGATATAGATTCCCCCCAGCTTGCTGATTATTCATCAGATCAGACATTAATTAGCCTTAATTAGAGCAGGGGTGGCCAACTCTGGTCCTCAAGGGCAACCAACAGCTCAGTTTTTAAGGATATCCCTGCTTCAGCACAGGTGGCTCAATCAGTCCCCCGCTTCAGCACAGGTGGCTTCTGATTGAGCCACCTGTGCTGAAGCAGGGACTGAGCAACCTATGCTGAAGCAGGGACTGAGTGTGCCACCTGTGCCGAAGCAGGGATATCCTGAAACCCCCCCTCCTGCGCTCTAACATAGGGACAACAGGTACCGTACAGCTGGTCTTATTAGGCACATGTCCTTACAACCACTTACAGGACCTGCTAAATAGGCAGAGTTGGAGAATGTGACATAAGTGTGTGTGTGTGTGTGTGTGTGTGTGTGTGTGTGTGTGTGTGTGTGTGTGTGTGTGTGTGTGTGTGTGTGTGTGTGTGTGTGTGTGTGTGTATGTATATATGCACATCTTTATTTTTTAAATACCATGTAACATTTAAAAGCCGGAAAATTATTTAATGAGGCAGCAAACAAACCCTTTTCTAGCAGGAAAGAGATAATTATTCTAGTGAGCCATTAAGTCGCTGGAAGTGGTGAGGCAGGTTACCTAGCTATAAATAACTGGGTTACACAGTAAATATTGAGCGGGGCACTTAACGCAGAAATCTATTCTTTATGATTATGGTTGATTAGCTTGATATTTTGTCGTACATCAGACTCGTTACAGCTGGAACAGTTGCCCTTTAGGAACCTGTGTGTGGAGCAGAAGGCAGCCCCCGCTGCATTCTGGGTAGTGCAGCAGGTGGCAAAGAGTCGGGAGCAGGGAGTAAAGTTTCCATTGTGGCCGGCTATTTTTGGCCCGGCTGCAAACTGCGCTTTCTGCCGGGTCGAAAGAGACAAACGATAATAACAAAATGAATAAAAAGGCAGGAGTCAGAAATGCACCATATCAATAAATACATTCAACTGCACGCTAATGAGGCCTGTTTCTTCTGCGCTGCAATTTCCAGCATGTCGTGCAGCAGGACAGGAGTGGGGTACATTGGTTCTGTGTTTGAAAAGGTATGTGTGCATCGCAGTGATTTCAGCCCAGATTCACACAGGTCCGTTATTTATTTATTATTTATTTATTTATAAAATATTTTACCAGGAAGTAATACATTGAGAGTTACCTCTCGTTTTCAAGTATGTCCTGGGCACAGAGTAAAAAATATAGTACATGGTTACAAGTACAGTTACAAAAATGAACAGGGTATACATTATATACAAGACATTGCATGCACAGTTAAAGATAATATATATTATAGGCGTATGAAACAGTTACAGACCAGGTTAAAATGTGAGACAGCTTTAGTTTTGTAAGAACTTAGACTGGTGGTGGATGTGAGAGTCTATGGTAGGTTGTTCCAGGTTTGGGGTGCACGGTAAGAGAAGGAGGAGCGGCCGGATACTTTGTTGAGCCTTGGGACCATGAATAGTCTTTTGGAGTCTGATCTCAGGTGATAGGTGCTGCAGGTGGTAGGGGTGAGGAGCTTGTTCAGGTTCAGGTTATTGACTAAAGGCTAAAGCAGCAGTCCAAGCTGCCGTTTAAATTTAAAAAAAAAATGTTCCCTTTAATATGTGCATCAATACAATCCACACAGTGATAAGGATTTAGCTAAATATCCGTTCGATTCGTTCTCCTGTGATCGATTAGCGTCAGTGCAGCAGAAGAGGACCAAAGATGCAAAGTTCTGTGGGGGAGATCATGTAACTAGGCAGTCATTAGATACAATTGGTGCACTGCTAGAGAGAGGGCAGGGCTCAAAATGGAGTATGCCAGAGCCTGTTTCAGAAGAGGATATTACTTTGTAAATGGTTGCTATAGAAACGAAAAAAGGCTTGTTACATTATAATACATTCAAAATGTCATTCAGAGTTGTTTAAAAAAATACTACAAGTATTTTCTCATAGTATAAAACTGATTTATTTAAAAAAAAAAAACACATGTAGTTTATTGCTCTGTCTGCAGCTTTAAGGTGTTAACTTCATTAAGCGTTAACGTGCATCTTCAAAGCGCACTAACGTCAGGTTGAATCCCATTGTCGCCCGTAAATGGCATTGCGTTAAGTATAACGGTTAGTTCCCACTAACAATGCATATCCAGAGCTCCATTATAGCTAACGCAGGGATTTAATTTAGGTCATACCCAAAGGGGGTGTTACTCCCAGACCCTAAAACATGGGTGTTGCTGAAGATGAGGAGAGGGGGCAGGACCGGCCTTAGGGCATGGTGAGCAAGGCTGTTGCCTTGGTTCCCGCGCCTTTGGCAGCCCCACGTTCCCTCCTCCTGTCGGCTCCGGGATCCAACTTCAGCCTGACCGGAGGGAGGAGCTGGACGATTGAGCTGGGTACTCCCCGGACCGGCAGGACCGCTCCGCACCCCAGCGTATGTAAGTGAGAGAGGGTGCGAGTCGAGATGGTGGGGGGGGTCTTACCTTCTCTGGCGCGGCGCTCTTCCCGTAGCATTGTGTTGTCATGGCGACTGCTGTCAAATGACGCCGCCTTGCCATGACAATGTGATATCACATGATGGCATTACGCTGCAGGAGGAGGGCTGCTCTTCAAGGAATGGCTCTAAGACTTCTCCCACTGGGGGGGCCATGCTGCCAGCGTGCTGCCTTGGGCCCCGCAAACGCTAAGGCCGACCCTGTGACTGGGATATATGCTAATGTGAATATGCAAATGATTAACATTAGCATATGTCTCTCTCCCTCCGTACCCAGAGCTGTACATGTCATTTTGTAACGTGTCACTGTCTCAAAGAGCTGACAATCTAAGTTTGGTGCCTAAAACACAAGGAGATGAAATCACTTGCCCAAGGTTAGAAGCTGATTCTGGGATCTGAACCAGGTTCCCCTCTCTTCAAAGGCAGCCCGAGACCATTAGCCACAGTATCATTTCTAGAGGGGCGAGCACAGGAAACCTGCGTGTATATACCACTTTCTGCTTGTCAGCTTCCCTTTAGAAACGGTGTAATAAGCAGTTAAAGGTGCATATCTCATTACCTCATTACTTGAAGGCTGAGGCACCTATTTAATATCCTGCAAATCTTCCCTTTTCCCAGGAACGTTTCAGCTCCATTCAATAGACCAAGGGCGGCCAACGCTAGTCCTCAAAGCCCACCAACAGGTCAGGTTTTAAGGAATTGACTGAGCCACTGATTGAGCCACCTGTGCTGAAGCAGGGATATATCCTTAAAACCTGACCTGTTGGTGGCCCTTGAGGACCGCAGTTAGTCACCCCTGCATGAGACGCTTACGTAGGACTCTTCTTGCATTTGAAAGTCACATGTAGCAAATGGTAAAGTGCGTCAAAGCAAACTTTCTTTGCCTTGATTAACAAACTCGCATTTGCTTGAATACGTGAGTAGAAAACTTGTGCTATTTTGCCCCTGGATGAAAAAAAGAAGTGGCAATTTACCAATTTGAACGAAAAACGTTTCTTTTTTTGGTTTCACTTGTTTAAAATGGGACTGCAAAAATGTAACACACTGCACAAACCACATCCTGCTGTGTGTTATTTCTATACAACTGCCAACTCATTGCAGCAGCGCTGAAAAGAGCCGCGGTCCACTCATGTACCAACAGCCTTCTCTGATGTCACAAATTAGTTTTGTATTTCAGTAAGTAACAGTTTGACATTAGATAATTAGTTTTCCCATTAGGTAATTAGTTCTACATTAGGCTGATAATAACATAATAGATGTGATACATTAATATTTTCATAGGTGGTTTGCGTAGTGAGAAAACAGTGTTTTATGGTTCAGTTGCATGGCCGATTTCCAGAGAGAGAGAGGGCAATGTTTGAGACCAGGGCTCTTACACGGGATCAAGCACCAGACAGGACACAGAGATCAATAAACGGTGTTTATTACGGCCGGAGCTAGCAGGCACAGTGCAAAGTCACAGCACAGAGCTTATACTCACAACCCTCAGCACAATACAGAAGGAATCCAAGACGCCTATGTCTCCGGCGCCACCAAAATGACTTCCCCGGAGCAGCTTCCACTTCTGCAGTAGGTCCAGAGTCTCCAGGATGGATGCAACTTCAAATCTCCCGCTTAGCGTACAAGCAGCCCCGACTTCGGGTGTCTCTGGCACGTCGTCAGAGCCCCCCACTTAGTCTATCTGCATGCCAGCCCATGAGAGATCTCTGGTACCCAGCTCGCCTGCTGCTTGTCTGGAGTCCCCCTCTCCATAGGGAAACATGGAGAACAGGGCAGCGACCAATCACAGCCCGGATGCTCTGTGGGGAGCCAATCAGCGCAGATGCACTTAGCAGAACAACTTCCTTTTCCTAATGTACTTAGATTGTAAGCTCTTCGGGGCAGGTACTCCTTTTGCTAATGTTAATTGTATGTCTCAAGCTTTAATTCCCATTAAGTGTTGTATTATTCTGTCACATGTATCACTGCTGTGACGTGCTGTGTACCTGGATGGCTCTATATAAATAAAAATACACACAATTTACATCATATTACATAGTTACATAGTAGATGAGGTTGAAAAAAGACGTACGTCCATCAAGTTCAACCTATGCTAAATTTAGACAACAGATACATTATCCTATATCTATACTTACTTATTGATCCAGAGGAAGGCAAACAAAAAACCCCATTAAGGGGAAAAATTAATTCCTTCCTGACTCCAAGAATTGGCAATCGGACTAATCCCTGGATCAACATCCTTCCCATGTATACTTATTTGGTATATCCCTGTATACCTTTCCCATCTCAAAAGAGAAAAAGAACTTAATTCACAGTTAAAAACCCCAGTAACACTGTCTCCCTGCACATACTGTACACACCCTCATCAGCATCTGCCACACTTCTAATCCGTGGTGCGGCTGTAGCTTCCTGCAAACTCTGCTGCGCTGGTCTGTCAAGAGATACCCAAACTTACTCATCGTACAGCTGCTGTATTAGTCAGAGACTGAGCGGAAGCCACATACTTGTCTGAAAGCCACAGGCTCTCCTGCCCCAGCCGGCTGGCTACCTGTCCTCCCCTCAGCGGCATTGCACCTACCTTCAGCACGTCTCCCTTCCTGAAGCTGAGCTCGTCCTCCCCCGAGGCAGTGAATTCATACATGGCCACGGCTTCCATTCTGCGGCACTGTGGGGGTTAAGAGGAGAGGGGGGAGGGGGAGAAGCAGTCAGTTTTAATTAGAAATAAATCACATGCTTCAGATTCATTTTTGGAAAAGCAGTAATGCATTAACTTGGAGGAGATGCAAAAAAGGAACAGTTGGCTCAATGAGATCCCACGCAGGAATGCTTCAGGCTCCTAAATATCAATCACACTGGGGCAGGACTGTAGATATCAAGGTATATAGTAACGGGTGAAATTTTCCCTGAATTTAATGCATATCCGCAAAAGTAATAATATGCAACGGCCGTTGTATATCTCATTAGCATGGGCTTAACATCAGGTTCAATTATCACTAACGGGCGTTAAGTAAGTTAGCACTACGCTGTGTTAACTTCAAATAAACGGGCATTAAGCATGTTTTACCTAAAGGTAACCTGTTTCTCAGGGTCGGGGTGGGAGTAACGCCACCTTTAGATCTGACTTAAATGACCTAACGTTAATTCCCTGCGTTACCCTTTAGTGGATGTGTGATGTTAGGGGGATCGCCTCCTTTGCATATCAGTAGCACATGTAACCCGTCGCTATTTCATGGAGTAGCACTAGGTTCTTCTCTTTTTAGTGGATATGCGTTACAATTAACCTAACGTTAATTTAGCTTCAACAAATCTTAGTGCATCTGGGCCCAAGAGCGGGTATGTATAAAAATTCTGCCAAAGTCCTTTGTTTATAAAGAAATATTACTGGTTCAGATAGTGACGCATACTGTATATTCTGTATATGCTGACGCTATATATAATGCTGCACTCCTAAGATTGCTATGTACAACCAGCACTAGGAGGGGAGGAAAATGCTGTATTTGCTGTATAAGGAGCACCCAAAGCTGTATTATTTAAGAAGATAGTTCCCTACCTTACTACAATGGTTAATATATGTACCTGAGACAGTGATAACAAACCATAGCAATAAGAAAACAATTGTTACCCGAATCTCAAAAATCCAGAGATACTACAAAGAGTACCAACGTTTCCGACCCCTCAAAAGAACCATCATCAATCCTGTTGGGGGGTCGGAAACTTAATATTTCATTATGTATAAGATGCAATAATATATATAAAATATAATTTTAAATAAGATCTGTAAAACAGGGGATGCTATGTATTAATCTCTGTTCATTCACGCCCCTAGTTTCTCCCGCCTGGACTACTGCAACCTTCTCCTTACTTGCCTCCCCCTAGCTTTGCAACTTTCTACTCTTCCATCTATTCCAAATGCTGCTAGAAGGATAACCTGTATTTAAATACTAGGGAGTACTGGAACTGCCTTTCCCAGTAAGTCTCTCGAGAAGCAGGGGGTCCCCCATGCTTTAGCACACTAAGGGGTTAAAGGTAAACTTGCTGCAAAGAGCATAAGGCAGTTTTTGTTTCTTTGCAGCTGCACCATTCAATCTGTTTCACAGGAGAATTTCATACAGTTCTTCCTCCTGTATTTAATTTGCTCAAAAAATGTTTTCAAAACGGTGTCCACTTTCATTAGGGGATGAATATCTTTGCTTGAGCTTTGAGAGCCCTGCAGTAATCTTGGCCAGCGCCTGGTGCCTGATTAAAAAGCCATTATTAGGTCTTTCTTTCTCGCATGGCTTCTTCAGAAATGTATTTGTGCTCCGGAGGACGGCCAGATCCCTTCCCCTGGCTTTGATTAAGAGGCTGAGAAGAGAGCGGTTAATGAGCCTGCCCTAACGAGCACTGATCAGCTTGCTCTAGAAGCCTGATGCATGCACGCGTCAGTGAGCCCTCAGTGTCTGAGAGAGCTGGCAAAGAAAGATTAAAGGCGGGCGGTTTATATAGCTAGTGAACAAAACCTTTGCAAAACTCTTGTCTGCCAACACAGGCAATCGGGTCTGTGTATCAAGGCAATTGTGAGTGATTTCACTGAGAGGCATTTTCATTATATATCAAGGTACTGTGTGCGTCAGCAGGACTTAATAGGGGGAGTGATGAAGATGAAGAAAGTACCATGCTACTGTACCTTATTACAGGGTGCATACATTTCTGCATCTCGGTGTATATAATGCAACCCTACTGCTTAATAAGGAGTTACAGTATTACATTTGCACAGTGCACTCCATGTAGCTAGTGCTCCAGTTAGTTCTTAGCTTGGAGTTCTTTTTAGGGTTTACATTTTTAGATAGTCCTAGAACGGTCCTACATGAGTTCGAAGACCTTGGAATCTGGATTGACACTAGGAGCAGCCAAGCAGTGCCCCTTTGGTTTAGTCAGGGCAAGTGGTTCTTTAAGACTACAGGATAATCAGGAGAATGTTACAGACAGGGGTTCAGAAAAGGTACGCCTTGGTTCTAAACTTGGTAGAGTCTTCTGGAATATCTACCCCCCCTCCCCCCCACTCTTAGCTCTTCAGGAAGTGTCCCGTCATGTTCAGCCTGGGAAACACCTAGTTGGGAGAAGTAATTTTGGGTGCAAAATAATATTGTTAATATTGACTACTGCTGTTGAAGATTTTGCAATAAAGATTATCGGTTTCTTTTATAAAAGTTCCCGGCTCCGAGATTTTATCCTGCTGTTTTCACCAGCCTGCTTCAGGAGTGTCTGGTCAAACTGCCATCTCCTCTGACCCAAGACCTAAACATCTAAACAGTGTTAAGGCTGTCAAATCTTAACAGCTGCTGAATGACCATTTCTCACATACCCCCTGGTATGAGAGTTATAATATATTTTATTTTAGCTTTCCTTTGTCCTTTGCATCAAATATTTCTGCCAAGTGTGTGTGTGTGTGTGTGTGTGTGTGTGTATATATATATATATAAAAAAATTTGGTTAACAAACCATAAGCAGAGACTTGAAGATTGGAAGAACAATTTTCTGTACTTTGATACATGTTTGTTAATGTGCATCTTATGGTTACTACCAACCATGTGCCATACTCTGCACATTATGTGACCACAATAACACCCAGAACGCAAAATACAAGATACAGATCTTAAGGAATGGAAATGTATATTTCCTATTAGCTGCTTTTGATATATATATATATACTAGCTGAGAGACCCGGCGTTGCCCGGGATGTAAATCCGTAATAGGTAGTATTATTTATAAATCGTGGAACAATAGGTGACTATTTGTTGTAAAGGTTGGATAATAATGTTGAAAAGAAAGATGGAAGAAAATGTAATACGATGTTGTATAAAAATGGTTTATTGTAAACATACCACAGTACAATGTATATTTTGGTGACATAAGTGATGTGAAAATGTGAGGCGTGTGTCCTGCTAGGGTGTGAGCGTGTGTGAGGCGGCAGGTGAAGGGGGGGCGGAGGGGAGGTGAAGGGGGGGCGGAGGGGAGGTCGGAGGGGAGGTGAGGAGGATGGGTGGTGAGGGGGGGTGGTGGGGGGTGGTGAGGGGAGGTGAAGGGGGGGCGGAGGGGAGGTGAAGGGGGGTGGAGGGGAGGTGAAGGGGGGTGGAGGGGAGGTGAAGGGGGGGTGGAGGGGAGGTGAAGGGCGGTGGAGGGGAGGTGAAGGGGGGGAGGTGGAGGGGGGGAGGTGGAGGTGGGGTGGAGGGGAGGTGGCGGGGAGATGGAGGGGATGTGGAAGGGAGGGGAAGTGGAGTGAGGGGAGGTGAAGGGGGCTGAGGGGAGGTGAAGGGGGGTGAGGGGAGGTGAAGGGGGGTGAGGGGAGGTGAAGGCCACTCACTCACCCGTCCGGCCGCTCACTCACCCGTCCGGCCGCTCACTCATCCGTCTGGCAGCTCCCACGTGGATCTGATGCGGGAGGCAGCGTGTTGTGGCCGCTCCCCCGCTGTGTCCCGGGCGCTCGCTCCGCTCCCCCGCTGACTGTAGCAGCGCCGGGGGGGGAGGGGGGGTGATAGCGCGGGAAACAGGGAGAGGCGGAGGAAGAGGCGGAGCCTCCGGGACCGGCAGGTTAGAGAGCGGGAGATTTGCTGCTAACACTGTGAGCCCCGCTAATGTATGTAACACCCCCCCCCCCTAGTGTGTGTGTGTGTGTGTGTTTGTCTCCTTCACTCCACCTCAGGCCAATGAGAGGTGTGCGGGGACGGGCGGGCCAAGTGAGCAATCTCATTGGCCTGGCCCAAGGTCCAATGAGATTGCCGCTAGGGACACGGGGAGGGACACAGGGAGACACATACAGACACGGACACATAGGACACTTTCAGAAATATATAGTAAGATATATATATATATTTCAAAAAGAAAAGGAAAAGAGCCCCAAAGAAAGCACTCTAGTATGCCTGACAATACAAAACCACAATGTTTATTGAAAAAGTTACAGAACATAAAATAAAAATTAAAGCACAGAAAGTTTAAAACAAGGCATGGATCCCCTGAAAAGTGCAAACTTGATTGACCCTCAAATCAGGGAGTTACCCTGAAAGACAATACAGAAGTCTAAATAGACATATACATGCTGAAGAGTACCTGACAGGGTGTAAATAATGAAGCTACTAACAGACACAGAACGGTGGCTAGATATGATGACTGATGGACTGAATAACAGAATGCAACAGTCTCCCTAAATCTGGGGACGGATGTAAAGCATTACAATAACAGCAGACTAACTGTGAAAAAACACATAAATAGTCAGAAAAAGCACACCTTGGTCTGTAGCAGCAAATAAGTGATACTTCACCTCATGTCAGGTACTCAGCACAGTCTGTGGAGGAGTCAAGGAGCAGAGCTCACAGCACATGAGTATGTCCTAGAGAGAGGACAAAACAGGGGATCCTGCCAACTGGACCTGCTCCTACGCGTTTCGGCCTTAGCCTTCTACTGGGAGTGGTACAGTGGGCAGTGTGACATGCACCTTAAAAAGGGATTTAATTAGGCTAGTGATTGTGGGCACCTGTAGTGTTTAATAGGTGGCACATGTAGTAGGGAGTATGCTAGTTCATTAGCATACTGTGTCATGGAGGCATCATAGGCCGAGGGCCAATAGTAGGGATATATTTCCTAAGCTCCTACCCATAAGAGGGCAGTTCTGGCAATTTAGTGTCACAAACGGGGTACTGCGCATGACGTCATGAGCGTGCGACTAGGCTGAAGCTGTCGCCTGTAACGCGTCATTTGGGGGCTGGCTTAAAGATGAAGCATTGGAAACTGTTCCTGTCTGGATCTAGGGCACTGAGGGCAAAAACGTGCATCACGGATGCAAATGCGCATGTCCGTGACGTCATACGTCAGCGTCCCCGGCGCCCTGCGCTCAGTCATCAAGGAAATGGCAAATACTTCTGTTGTTTGTAGCCTCTAAGCTCCTAACTGCGCATGCTTGCCCTTAGATGCCAGTAATAGCGCGATCTATATGGTTTGACTCATATCCAAACGTGACATGCGCAAATGCTATGTATACACCCCACTGATCAACAGGAGAATAAACTTGTCTTAAAGGGGCATTGCCAATTGTAAATAGAATACATGAATAAGCTTGTCATCAGTCATATATGGTCACAGAGCAAGACAATTAGGTTATCAATCACATATGATTAGTGTTTCAGTTGTAAACATAGCAGCGGGCATAGGGGGGCTATGTGAGCCCATTTGCCAATTCATTGACTCTTTTCTACAACCGTCAGTGGAGACTCTGCCATCCTATATTAGGGATACAATGGATGTGTTGGCGCGCCTGGCCTACATCACAGTCGATGATAATACACTACTTGCGACTTGTGATGTAGAGTCTCTTTATACATGTATAGACCACGAGGATGGTTTGCGCGCCACACAGTTCTATTTATCCATGCAGAATGTCTCCGCTGGCTTGATGGACCTGCTCCTGAGGTTACTGAGATTTATTCTCACACACAATTACTTTATCTTCAGGAGCAGGTACTATTTGCAGAAGAGAGGCACTGCAATGGGTGCCACGTGTGCCCCCTCTTATGCTAACCTCTTCCTGGGCTGGTGGGAACGGGAGATTGTGTTCTCTGAGGCCAATGTGGAATTCACCCAACATGTGTTACTGTGGTTGAGATACATCGACGATGTGCTGATCCTCTGGCAGGGGACAGCAGCCGGGTTCAAGGGCTTCGTCGATGTTCTCAACCACAATGACATGAATATTAAATTAACATTCAGTTGCAGCAAGACACAGGTAGAATTCCTGGACCTTTATGTCAATCTTGGGCCTGATGGTACATTACACACCGACATTTTTCGTAAAAAGACATCTACTAATGCCATACTGCATGCTTCTAGTTTCCACCCGGAACATCAAATTAAAGGCATCCCCACTAGTGAATTCTTACGCTTGAAGCGCAATGTTTCTACAGAAAGGGGTTTTTCTGAGAGGGCAGGAGAGATGAGGGAAAGATTCTCACAGAGAGGGTATAGCAATAGATGTGTAGAGAAGGGTTATAAGAAAGCCCTTAATACTCCCAGGGAAATGTTGCTGTGTCCTAAACCAAAAAATAAATTAGACCATCAAATACGGTTTATTGGCACTTATAATAAACAGTGGCATCAGTTGCGCCAGACACTGCAAAGTCACTAGAAAATCTTGATGACTGACCCTGACCTTAAAAGGAAACTGGGCGACAAGGTAACAATGACGAGTCGCAAGTCTCCAAATCTTAGAGACAAGCTTGTGGCAAGTCATTTTGTTCCCACTTCAAAGGATACATTCCTCTCCACGACTAAAAGAAAAGTTTTTTTCAAGTGTAAAAACTGCTCTGCCTGTCGGTATATGTGTCAGACAGATGTGTTCACAGACTCCAACAGGACAAAGAACTTTAAAATAAAAGATTGTCTTAGTTGTAAATCTAAAGGAGTGATTTATTGCCTCACGTGTCCTTGTGGTCTTCCCTACATTGGGATGACCACACGAGAAGTAAGATTTAGAATTCTCGAACACGTGAGAAATATAAAAAACGCCTCCAAAGATCTTTTGGCCTTTAAGAAAATAACATCAGTTGCACGGCACTTCTGCCTGACACATGCATCAGATATGACCCTGTTACAGGCATTTGCAATAGAGAAAGTGAGCCTTGGATTGAGGGGTGGTGATTTGGAAAGGGCACTGTTACGCAGGGAGTCCAGGTGGATCGTCCAAATGGACTCAATGATGCCACGAGGCCTGAACGACTACCTGGGCTTCGCGATGTTCCTTTGAACATCAACTTTAGTCCCTTTATTGATGCACATTTTGCTAAAACTTTCTGTGTTCAAACTGTAGTGATAAGAATCTCATGCACTCCCCTCTCTCCCTCCTTTTTGCTTCTCTCTTTCTGCCCGTATTCACTTACAGAGTCCTGGGTTTGCACCGCATAGAATCAGCGAAAACTTGGGACTTGAGCTACATTACATCGCAATCTGCATAACGACCTTATCCACAAAAAGAGCACTGGCTGTCACAGAGGACCATCACGAACGGAACATTACATCATCCAAGAGTTGGCAACATTGGATCACCCATGAATTAACACTATATCAAGGAGAATATTCATTACACACACTCTTTTTGATCGTGAGTGTGCATCATATACTGTAGGACAATCGAGAACGTGGATATCAATCCATCATGCTATCAAGACTCCATTACAGACTGTATGGTTAAGTACAGATCATGAATTGGGACTATGTTCAGGACAGAAAAAATATCTTTTCTTGTGAGAAGTTATAAACATCTCAGGATTATAATCATACACCTTTTGTTATGTACATCTTCATACTACCATCTTTATTGTCACAGGTATGAACTATGATCTCTTATGAGGATTCTTATGAGAAGTGACTGGGCAGATACAAGCGTATCTCAGTATGATCTGAGACAGATATATATAGATCTCCTTTGAAAAATTGTAATACTATATTGCTGACTCAAGGGTTTATTCATATAGGATGCTTAAATCATGCAATTCCTGAGCAAAAATATCTTTTACAGCACAAATACCCTCGTAATGGGGATTTGACAGCTGGTTATCCAGTCTCTGTTTAAATGTATGTTTATGCAATTTTTTTTGTGTAAGGAGTATTATTAGTAACAAATGCTATGTTTACAACTGAAACACTAATCATATGTGATTGATAACCTAATTGTCTTGCTCTGTGACCATATATGACTGATGACAAGCTTATTCATGTATTCTATTTACAATTGGCAATGCCCCTTTAAGACAAGTTTATTCTCCTGTTGATCAGTGGGGTGTATACATAGCATTTGCGCATGTCACGTTTGGATATGAGTCAAACCATATAGATCGCGCTATTATTGGCATCTAAGGGCAAGCATGCGCAGTCAGGAGCTTAGAGTCTACTAACAACAGAAGTATTTGCCATTTCCTTGATGACTGAGCGCAGGGCGCCGGGGACGCTGACGTATGACGTCACGGACATGCGCATTTGCATCCGTGATGCACGTTTTTGCCCTCAGTGCCCTAGATCCAGACAGGAACAGTTTCCAATGCTTCCTCTTTAAGCCAGCCCCCAAATGACGCGTTACAGGCGACAGCTTCGGCCTAGTCGCACGCTCATGACGTCATGCGCATGCGCAGTACCCCGTTTGTGACACTAAATTGCCAGAACTGCCCTCTTATGGGTAGGAGCTTAGGAAATATATCCCTACTATTGGCCCTCGGCCTATGATGCCTCCATGACACAGTATGCTTAATGAACTAGCATACTCCCTACTATATGTGCCACCTATTAAACACTACAGGTGCCCACAATCACTAGCCTAATTAAATCCCTTTTTAAGGTGCATGTCACACTGCCCACTGTACCACTCCCAGTAGAAGGCTAAGGCCGAAACGCGTAGGAGCAGGTCCAGTTGGCAGGATCCCCTGTTTTGTCCTCTCTCTAGGACATACTCATGTGCTGTGAGCTCTGCTCTTTGACTCCTCCACAGACTGTGCTGAGTACCTGACATGAGGTGAAGTATCACTTATTTGCTGCTACAGACCAAGGTGTGCTTTTCCTGACTATTTATGTGTTTTTTCACAGTTAGTCTGCTGTTATTGTAATGTTTTACATCCGTCCCCAGATTTAGGGAGACTGTTGCATTCTGTTATTCAGTCCATCAGTCATCATATCTAGCCACCGTTCTGTGTCTGTTAGTAGCTTCATAATTTACACCCTGTCAGGTACTCTTCAGCATGCATATGTCTATTTAGACTTCTGTATTGTCTTTCAGGGTAACTCCCTGATTTGAGGGTCAATCAAGTTTGCACTTCTCAGGGGATCCATGCCTTGTTTTAAACTTTCTGTGCTTTAATTTTTATTTTATGTTCTGTAACTTTTTCAATAAACATTGTGGTTTTGTATTGTCAGGCATACTAGAGTGCTTTCTTTGGGGCTCTTTTCCTTTTCTTTTGCAATAATTCATGCCCTTATAGCACCACCGACAGATGACTACATCTAAATGTTCTTGTCGGTTGTAGAGTTGCCTTAATTTGTCCCATGGATGCGGGGTCATCTCTTTTTCTAACATATAAATATATTTATATATATATATATAAAGGTTATGGTGGGTACAAAAAGTGACTAAACCCCTCCACAGTAAAGCATAAAGCAACTGTAAATATTCTTGTATATTCATTGTAATGTGAGCATGAGATAAAAGGTGGCACTGTGTGCTCATTTGCATGTAATTTCCCAGAATCCCTTGCTGCAGTGGAAGTGCTGTGTGCTGGGTGATAATGGTGAAAGACAGGGTTGCAGACCTGTCTAAGACATGCAAATGAATATACAGGAATATTTACAGTTGCTTTATGCTTTACTGTGGAGGGTTTTAGTCACTTTTTTTACCCACCATAACCTTAATAAGTGTGGTGATTACCGACTCTTATCTCATTTGAACAAATGCCAGCAACCAACCTCACAATGATGATACCCATCAAGGGTGAAACATGTCTGTGAGTGGGTTTACTGGCTTTGCATCTCCCAAGCCCTTGCTTAAAAGCTGTGTTTAAAGCAGCATGCATTGGCTAAGGGTTGCTCATGTAATGTGAGCTTGAGATAAAAGGTGGCACTGTGTGCTCATTTGCATCTCATTTCCCAGAATCCCTTGCTGCAGTGGAAGTGCTGTGTGCTGGGTGATAATGGTGAAAGACAGGGTTGCAGACCTGTCTAAGACATGCAAATGAATATACAGGAATATTTAAAGTTGCTATATATATATATATATATATATATATATATGCGCGCTCGCTCCACAAACTCGTAAGGGGGGAATGAAAGTATGCAAGCAATTTATTGCAAAGGGCTGATAGTCGTCAGAGAAATAAAAACCTTAAAAAAAGAAGGGTGGAGACAAACAAACATAAATACTGTAAATAAATCTAATAAGACAATATATGTGCGAACCTAGAGTATGCGGTCAATAAAATTGTGGAAATGACACAACCACCGTGATGGTGAGACAAAGCCTGAGGGGGAACAGAGTCACTAAAAAGTCCCAATCAGTAATATGAATTCAGATGGACTATGTGAAACGTCCTGGTAACTGGATAATAACAATAGACAAATTAATGCCTGTGAGCACACAGACAGTTATTAAGGCATTGCAAGGTCATAGAGAACAGTCCTTCCCCATAATGTTTTTAATGCAGGACTCTTTAGAGAAACCTCATATTAGATCCAGAGTAAGAATAACACAGGGAGTGCCCTCCTCCAATGTGTTTCATTCACTTCCAGTAGAGGATAGAAAAGTATTTTGACCAGTGCCCTTACCAGTTGGAGCTGGTCGGTGTGCCTTCTCCGAATCACTTGAAAGTGTCTGACCTGCCCTTCAATGTGTTTCTTGCTGCTAATTCACTGGCCAGTGACACCATGGTGCTGCACATTTTATATAAGTATTTCCCAAATTAAGAAAAAAGACAAAAATCTGTTTTCTAAAGTGTAGACCCAGTACTGTAATTAATTTGCTTTAACATATTCTTACTTATCTTTCACTATCTTCAAATGCTTGTAGGGTGTTTTTTGCTCGGTGCTTCCTCTCACCAGTGCACGTCTCTGTTTTCAGTAGCTGAAGCGGAATCCCTTACTCTGGGAGGAAGTGAATGCATTGCAACAAGTCTACCCTCACACTATAGATACCCAAGTACAACGGAAATTGAGTGAGGCAGGGAGCAATCCAGTGCCTTGGTTTTTAACCGCAGTGTCTTTTGTTGAATTCTGGAATACATTTATAAGCAGCAGTATGATATTAACATGGATCACCAATGTACTAGGCAAGCATGGCCATCTAATAAAGGAATAAAGGAAGCGTGTCTTCAAAAGAAGCAACATGTTCCCACGAGTCCAATGAAGCACCTGTTCAGTTCAACAGCACATACAGCCAGCTGCATAGTAATTAAATGGCTCAGGTGACAGTTGGCTATCTGGCCAGCCTGTCTTCTAAGCTCTGGTGAAAACTCCAGGCTATCTGAGTCAGCGCCATGCCATCCAGGTGCAAGTCACCATTCTTGCAGTCTGAGATGCCCATAGGCATAAGAAAACGGAGAATGTCAGAGGGAAACGAGGAAGAAGAAAGAGGACGGATAAAAAGGACATACCGGCAGTAAAAAGCATTTTTAATTTAAGCAGTAAAACTTTATCAGTAATCCAAAATAAGGTAATTTCAAAGGGGCTCACATTTGTGCCCATGATGGGGCCAAATCATTTTAATCTATTTATAGATGCTAATACATTTTTAAGAACACTAACCGTTAAAAGATTTTTTCTAAGTAGAGAAGCAGAACTAAGAAACTGGGGAGGTGCAATAATAGAGCACACTAAAGATACAAATGCGGAAACAGAAACGTAAGCCTTTAGACATTCAAAATTTTAACTGATGTCTACCTTCTTCCTCAGTTATATTAAGGGGAATCATTTGGATGTATAGTAGAGAAAAGGAAACCTAGTATATAAGCATATAAGCATATATAGTATATAAGCACTCTGTCACAACTAAATGTATAATGATTTTGTTAAAATACTTTATTGATAACCAATTAATTAAAAAAGGGGGTTTAAAATAAAATATATATCAAACAGCACGTGACTGTATCATTTGTAACATAACTATGAGTAGTTAGGTTGATTGTACATATGGAGATCCTTGATTGATATTCAGGATCTTGTGCTATACATATAGCTGCCTATAGATATTGGAATGAGGCCATAGTGGGACCACTGTGTAGATAAAGTCTAGTCCCAATATATATGTATCAGAGCGTGTAATTTTAGACGCGCTATAATAGTAGACTTAGTATGGTATATATGTTAATAATCCTGTGCATCAATTGCGAAGATAGATCTGATCTGTGTAACTACCTATAATAAATTTTATTATTGTCTACTATTATAGCGCGTCTAAAATTACACGCTCTGATACATATATATTGGGACTAGACTTTATCTACACAGTGGTCCCACTACGGCCCCATTCCTATATCTATAGGCAGCTATATGTATAGCACAAGATCCTGAATATCAATCAAGGATCTCCATATGTACAATCAACCTAACTACCCATAGTTATGTTACAAATGATACAGTCACGTGCTGTTTGATATATATTTTATTTTAAACACCCCCTTTTTTTATTCATTGGTTATCAATAAAGTATTTTAACAAAATCATTATACATTTAGTTGTGACAGAGTGCTTATATACTAGGTTTCCTTTTCTCTACTATACATTCATGTTCCTACCTAGTTAGCACCTCACCATGGTTCATTGCTCAGCTGTGCGGGTGCTCTCTGTACTGTATGTGAATCATTTGGATGTCATTTTTCAGTTTATTAACAAAAATTTGGAGTCACTGACAACGAGAAAAAGTAAATTTGTAACAACTTATCTAAAGAGGAAAAAGATATCAGCAGATAAGAGCTTGGTTATTAAACAAGCCGATAAGGGGGGAGGATTAGTTATTATGGATAAAACATACTATATGAAAGAAGCTAATAGAATACTAGGTGATGCCATGACTTATAGAAATTTGGAATCTGACCCACTGAAAATTCAAAAAAGAATTGCAACAGTTATTAAATGAAGGAAAAACTGCAGGTATCCTCGATGAGAAAGAATTTAAATTCTTAGTCATAGACCACCCAAGGATGCCAGTGTTCTATTTTTTTTATCAAAAAATACTTAAAGACAGATTAAATCCCCCTGGCCAGCCTATAATTTCTGGCATAGAATCTATGACTTCGAATTTAGCAGAATTCATTGATAGTTATCTCCAGAGCTTCGTTAAAAATCAAAGATCATACCTGAAAGACACCAATAATGTCCTAAATCTCCTAGACAATATAGAGTGTTTATACCTGCGTGGGAGTTGCACCGCTTCGTTCTTCTTGGAATCACTTGAATGAGAACACAGTGAATTTGAAATTCACCGCAAATTTTAGTGAATTGGAGATCAACTGCCTTGATCTCACAATTTATATAGAGGAAAATCGAATCAAGAAAAAGACTTTAAAGAGGTAGGTAGTAATAATTACATCCTCCAATCAAGTTGCCATCATTCCCAGTGGATACAGAATATCCCATTTGGACAGTACCGGAGGATTAAAAGAAATTGTATGGATAATAGCGTCTTCCTACAACAATCAGAGATATTGACCAATACGTTTATAGAAAAGAACTACGTTAAATCAAATATAGAGACTGCTTTGGAAAAGACAATAGCCTTAGATAGAAAATCTATTCTGAGTTACAATAATCATAAAAAAAAACCTACTTGAAATGCCATTTGTCACACAATATAACAGGGAGACAGTAAATATAAAAAAGATTTTAAATTAGCACTGGCACATGTTAAAGAATGATATTCCAGATAAACCAAACGTGCTCTTTAGAAAGGCCCCAAACCTAAAGAACAAGCTAGCACCAAGTGCATTGAGAGACAAAGAGGGGGTAAGTTCTACTTGGTTAAATCTCCAAAAGGATTTTATAACTGCAAAAGTATCAAATCTTGCAGTTTCAGCTCCCAGAATATTGAGCGATTTAAGTCCAAAAATACAGGACGAATATTTAAGGTGAATAGGCATTTAAATTGCAGGACAAAATTGTAGTTTACCTTTTGGAATACCTATGTGGTCTCCAATATGTGGGAAAGACCATTCGCCCACTCAGGAAAAGGATTTTGGAACGCGTGGGTAATATTAAATGGAAATGGCTAACCCACAGTGTTTCAAAACATTTCTCTATCGTACACAATGCGGATCATAAAGGAATAACCAACATGGGCATTGAACATGTCCTACCCCACTGGAGAGGGGAAGTAGGGATTTAGAGTTAATAAAAACAGAGACCTTTTGGATTCACCAGTTGAGCAAATTGACACCTGCAGGACTCAATATTGATATTGATATTAGTGATTTTCTAATCTGATTATCTTTACGTTCACCCGAGGTATAATTTTGCTAGGAGAAGGAGTGAGTAAAGACACTGACTGGCACCGAGTTTGAAGCAGGGAACCTGGTTCAATTCCTGGTCTCAGCTCCTTGTGACCTTGTAAGGAACCGGGAGTCACGCTGCCCTCGGCGCGCTCACGTCTTACCTTCCTCGAACTCCACGGTCCCCACTCCTGGCGGCACGTCCTCGGGATCTGCTCTCAGCAGCGCTACGCGCAGGCGCGCACCCGGCTCTCTTCCGAGGACGGAGGCGGAGGGTCCCGCCTCCAGATTGCGCTCACGCACTAACGGCGCACGCACGTGACACATGCGCAACACGCACAAGCTACACGTCAACAGACTCAATCAGCCGCATAGCCTGCACCTGTCTCCTGCACCTCTGCCTATCCCCGCTCCCGCTGAGGACGCGCCTCTGCTCCGCCACTCCACCCATTGGTCCCTCCCTTCCTTATATTCTCAGCTGTGCCACTGGCACATCGGCTGAGCATAGTTATTGTTACGTTGCTGTTCTCCTCATCTCTGCTTCCACAGTCTTGCCTAGCCTTGCTGAACCTTGCTCTGTGTACCGACCCGGCTTTGCTTTTGGACTCGACTATCTCTGACAATCCGCACCTCTCCAACCCTGATCTCGGCACTCTGACAACGACCACTCTCCACTCTCCAATCTCGACTACACCTAATAGTACCTCCAACGATCCGGACCTCTCCTACCCAGACCCTGGCAAGTATAAAGACGATACGTACCTCTCCAACCCTGACCAGGCTACATCAACCAACCTACACTCCAGACCCGCCCTCATAGCTGTGGGTGGCGTTTCTATCCATTCCCACCTCAGTCCCAGGCCTGTATCTACAAAATGTCTCTGTATATCGCTACATAAAACTAGCAGCGCTATACAAGAACATGCTATTATTATAGCTGTTCAATATATGATATTTTAATATAAATTTTTATAACGAATTTTATATGTTTCTCCATTTTTATATATTTTATATATATTATTATATGTACTAACATGCATCTCTATTTACCCTAGCTCTTTGGAATGTATTACCCCATTCTGGATATTATAGGAACATCTGGTCCTTTATATTTGTCTATGTAACGGTGTTTCCCCCACCCTGTAGGAGATTCCCTTGTTACCAGGTGTATGATGCATGCTACCTGTTGGCTCACAGAATGCTGAGTTGTCCGCCGTTAGTTGTGGGAACTGCAGGACAGGCTTCTGGGGTATATACCTGGCATTAACTCCATGGTACACAGTGCCTCCATCTGCCGTAAGCTCCAGATATATGGAGGCAATCTCCTATGGTAGAAACGGTTACCTCTCCCCCCAGTAAGATCACACACCATATGGGTCAAGGGCCCCAGCAGCAGTCCCTGCTCTTCCCCAGCCTTCTAGCAGGACCAGGGGAAAAGGTAATCACTCACTCTCCCCCTTAGGGAACAGGATCAGGGCCTGCCAGTACACAGCAGTCCTGCGTGATAGCTTGTCTCTCTCAATGGTAGAGACACTACTGAATTTGGGGTTGCAATTCCCTTAAGTACAGTAGGGAGAAGGTACTAGGACTGAACCCAGGATTGGGCAAAACTTAGGCCTAATTCCACCTCCTCCCCTGTCACTCAAGGGACTGCCTGTGTGGGGAAAACCCATAATTGGTACTGGCACTGCCTGCTCTTACCAGAACTTGTATGCCAGTGAGGGCAGAATAGTGCTAGAAAACAGCCATGGCTACACTCTCCCTCTGGTGGAATCCAATGGCTACCACTTGGAGCCAATATTTGGTGTACCATCCCTCATCAGATAACTTGGAACATAACAACATAACAATAGTGTTTATCAGCAGTAGTATTATCACATGATACACAGTTGATATGTATTCCAGCATAGGTGACACACACAATTTTCCTTCAAAACACAGTACATTATAACATCATATGAAGCAACAATCATATTACTGCAGTAACAAGGACCCAGGTTCCTTGCAACCCGGAGAACTTAGTTACTATCTAATAGTAATGCTGAGGGTCTGGCTTAGGTACCAAAGTGTCAGTACTATCCGGTACTGTAACTGAAAATACCCTCTTTGGGTGTCTTTCTGAAACATATTCCATTCTATCCATGTAAATGGATCTGCCTACCTTCCACACCCATACAAGATATGTTATTCTCTCCTCTAGGTGATAGAACCCAGCCAAAGCCGGTCACAAGCCCAGATGAAAAATGGGGAGTGTTTGCTCTCGTGGCGACAGAACTGGAAAATTAGCCAAGAACCCAATGGCAGGACAACAATTACGAAGCATGGAAACACTAGAGGACGTATTGAACATCCTGCCGCTGGCCTCTACAATGCATCACTCCCTACCTTGTTGTAACGCTTGCGCGAAACCACAAACAAGGCAAAACCGCTCATGGCCACGCATCCAAGCCTCCTCTGCTCTCCCTCCCTGATATAGTCAAGATGCTGCTTGACACAGAATAGCGCTACCGCCTTGCAGCACTTGGTACAGTATACTCAAGGCCTTACTGCTCCTTACTGCTCCTACTTGCGGCTCTCTGCATGTTGTCGACCCCCAGCTGCTGCCTGGGAGGAGAGCAGAGGAGTGGCCTGGCAGCAGCAGCCGATAAGGATGGGGGCGTGGTCAGCAGTAGAGGAGATGATTGGCCTGGCAGTGGAGGGTGGGGGCGGGTTAGCAGCAGAGGAGATAATTGGCCTGGCAGCGGAGGGTGGGGGCGGGGTTAGCAGCAGAGGAGCCTTTTGGTAAGATCCGGAAGCAGTTAGTACTTCTGGTGTCTGTTACCAGTGCCAAAGATGGACTCCCCCTACTGACAGGTAGGGTCTGGAGAGACATAGGGCCTCATGCAGTAAGCGCCGATAAGGCTTTTATCGGCATTTTCTCGCCAAATTTGGATTTGAGATTCAGTAAGCGCCGATAAGTGCTCAAAATCTGCATTTTTTCTTCCCGATAAAAATTTATCGGCATGCGGCTGCCGATAACCCACTTATCGGCACTTATTGGCACTTTTTGAAATCGGCTGTATTCTAGTAGCCCCGATCAGCTTATCGGTGCTGATCGGCACACAAAAATGGAGATTTCATCGGCAATTGGTCCCGCCAACTAAAGTTGGCAAGTTGGAGGGGAGAAGGATCGGCAAGGTTGCCGGGACGGCACTTAGAAAAAATAGCTCATCTCTACATCAATGGAGTCAATGAAGCGGGGACTTATAACATTATAGTTGTGTTTACGTTCTAATGCTCATAATAAAAATGTGCTTGGCATTACAGTGTCGATGTTATTCACTTCATCGTGTCAACGCTTACGTTTATTATTGGCACAACATTGTACTTTTCAATGTTATGATGATTTGCGTGTCACATTAGTCTTAATGTTATGATGTGTCAAGGGAAACTCCTATAGTAAACTCTTAAAGGAACAGGTCACATAATATGAAACATGTTACTTAAGTGTGCTTCAATTTATTATATGATGTAACAGATTTCACACATCTAACAGATCCAGCGTATACTAATGTTGGTATACATTAGAGAATGCTTTGAATGTGTAACGCATGATCAAATGTAAATGTAGCTGTTTGTTTTTATGTTTACATGTACTTTGTGACCTCCCTCTTTTGATGACGTCCGCAATTGGACACTCAATAACATTGCATGTTTACATTGTACACAATGCATTAGAATCACTTCATGCTAAGTTATACACACATCTATAATAGTTACTCATTTTTACACGATTGAAACATAATCAATAGCAAGGATCCTGATGGCATAAATTATGCATATGCACATTACAATTAGTTCATGTGAACATGTGACAATAACATGCCAAATTAGACATGTTGCAACGTACTTTTTCAACGTCAATGTCATGGTTGTATCCTAATGAGATCACTGAGTGTTGCGTTCAGAAGTGGTACCTGCATTACACATTCCAAAAATACTTGCGAATAAATTCTTGTACAAAGCTTAACGTTACATCATTGTCAAATATCATAGACTACAAACTAACTAATAACGCTCTCTATCAGCGCTGGATCCAATTGGCGATTGTGATAGTTAACATCAAACAAAATGTGCGTGATATAACAATAAGTGAAACAACAGCTGCCAAGGGGACAGCAAACAATAGACAGTTCCAAATCTAACATAACATACACATATACAAAAAGCGAAGTCCCCGGCGCTAATGAGTTAAAGTCCACAGTACCATGATCCAAAAGACAATCCTTGATGGAAAAGACAGTCCTGGCAATGGGTGGATTAACCAATACAGTTCAGAGTGGCTTTGATGGTTTTCAGAATGTACTCCAGATGGTCTCTGTAATAAATAAAAAAGACACACCAATTGCGCAGTATGTAAAGAACCACAGCCCTGACTCAGATGGAAACAACCCTAACTTACAAGAAAAGATCTTGTGCAATCAAGGGAGAGAATCTGTACTGTGCTGCGTGTCCACCTCGACATCCACGAACCCCACGTGGTTGAAACGGGGTGATTTCACTTGTACTTGGTGGTGCCCTCAGGAATCCAGCATGAGCCGCCACAGCAAGCGTGTAGAGAAATGAACACAGCCTAGTGTAAAAACGTACTTACACTTTATTACATAAAAACAAACATACTACCAACACTTACAATTCGTATTGGTAGAGAATGTGGCCAATGGATGCCGTCCGCAACCTGCTTCACTCCGGCTAACTCGGGGGACCCACACAGTCGTGCACTAGGGAGGGGGAGCTTAGTATCCCACGTGTATGCCTCTCCACTGCTGAACCTTTCCGGCGCTCGAGAGTGACCCGCGCTGCTGACGTCATCAATCGGTGAGTAGTGCACGACTGTGTGGGTCCCCCGATTTAGCCGGAGTGAAGCAGGTTGCGGACGGCATCCATTGGCCACATTCGCTACCAATACGAATTGTAAGTGTTGGTAGTATGTTTGTTTTTATGTAATAAAGTATAAGTACGTTTTTACACTATGCTGTGTTCATTTGTCTACACGCTTGCTGTGGCGGCTCATGCTGGATTCCTGAGGGCACCACCAAGTACAAGGGAAATCAGGTAAAGATGGCGGATTCCGGCGCAACTGCGGATGACTGACTCAGAGAGGCTGCTGGGATACTTCAACAACTTTATTAATCCAAACACACAAGGGCTAACACCGCATTCTCCCCCTCAACGCGTTTCACCCTTAGGAATAGGGCTTCGTCTTGGAGTGGGGAGAAGCGGATGCTGCCTGCTTAAGTACAGAAAAGCCCGCGAAAACGGGAACATATATATTAAAACATTAACTCCTCCAATGCCTATAGCTGTTACATATGATGTCAATCAAGTAATCAGTACTCAGTACTTATATACATTGTTGAACTTATGATGATATGTTAGCATTTTGTTTATACATATACATAAAAAATGCCATTTGAACTCAGGTAAATCATTGGAGAATTAGATAAAAAATGTAAGTAAAAAGTGGCTGCAAAAACTGCTAGAGCCTGGTGTGTATCCAATAGATTTAAGCTAGCAGCCTATATTGATTGTGCATAAGTTTCTACTCAAACACATGTAAAAATAAATAGACAATGTAAATTATTGGGCTGATTAGTGCATCATATATTGGGCTATGACCAGGTGCTGAAAGAAAGAGAATGGGAAAGGGAAGAGATGGGAGAGAGAGGGGGGTGGGAGGGGGGGGGGGAAGGGAGGGGGGGGAAAGGAGAGGGAAGGGAGGGGGGAGGGGGAAGGGAAAAGAAAGTGTGGGAAAAAGTCAGTGAAACATAGTCGCAGGGGATAGCATATAGACTGTATACCCTTACGCTGCGGGCATTATATCTCAATCTTAAAGAATAAAAGAAAAAAGAAAAACTTTTAAAGAAAACAACGTAGATCCCAGTCAATGTTAAGTCCGTTGGGCTGTAGAGAACCCAGTGTATGTATCCAGTGTGCCTCTCTCTGATGTAAAATCCTTAGTCTATCCCCTCCTCGGGGTGGTAACACTATATGTTCGATGGCACAACATTTAAAATTCTCCACAGAGCCCAACAGACATGCATTGAAATGCAAAGGTACCGGATGTGTAATATCGTGTTTTTTAATTAACCTGAGATGTTCCATAATGCGGATTTTAAGGACTCTACTGGTTAGTCCTATATACTGTTTGTTACAACCGCATTTTATGAGGTAAACCACGAAATTAGTCTGGCATGTTATAAACGTTTTAATGGGAATCTACGTGTTTCATCATGATTTGAGAAATGTTTAGTCTTAATCATATTTGGACATATTTTACAATGCCCACATTTGAACGAGCCAATTAGCTTTGGGAACATAGACCTACTAGTACTGTTGCGGTTGGTTGGTTTTAACATACTGGGCGACAAGAGGTTCCCTAGAGTAGCGGCCTTGCGAAAAACTACTTTGGGGCCCATACTGACCAGTTTAGCCAAAAGAGGGTCTAAAGACAAAGTAGTCCAATGTTTACGTATAATGGCTTTAATGCAATTGGCCTGCTCACTAAAATTAGTAATGAAGAAAGGGGGTCCCATGTCATCTCCTTGTGTGACCTTTATTTGTTGACGAACATTCATATTTATGAGTTGTTCTCTATTGGTGTCTAGGGCATTTTGATACGCCCTAATACGCTACTCTAGGGAACCTCTTGTCGCCCAGTATGTTAAAACCAACCAACCGCAACAGTACTAGTAGGTCTATGTTCCCAAAGCTAATTGGCTCGTTCAAATGTGGGCATTGTAAAATATGTCCAAATATGATTAAGACTAAACATTTCTCAAATCATGATGAAACACGTAGATTCCCCATTAAAACGTTTATAACATGCCAGACTAATTTCGTGGTTTACCTCATAAAATGCGGTTGTAACAAACAGTATATAGGACTAACCAGTAGAGTCCTTAAAATCCGCATTATGGAACATCTCAGGTTAATTAAAAAACACGATATTACACATCCGGTACCTTTGCATTTCAATGCATGTCCGTTGGGCTCTGTGGAGAATTTTAAATGTTGTGCCATCGAACATATAGTGTTACCACCCCGAGGAGGGGATAGACTAAGGATTTTACATCAGAGAGAGGCACACTGGATACATACACTGGGTTCTCTACAGCCCAACGGACTTAACATTGACTGGGATCTACGTTGTTTTCTTTAAAAGTTTTTCTTTTTTCTTTTATTCTTTAAGATTGAGATATAATGCCCGCAGCGTAAGGGTATACAGTCTATATGCTATCCCCTGCGACTATGTTTCACTGACTTTTTCCCACACTTTCTTTTCCCTTCCCCCTCCCCCCCCCCCTCCCCTCTCCTTTCCCCCCCCCCTCCCTTCCCCCCTCCCCCCCCCCTCCCACCCCCCCCTCTCTCCCATCTCTTCCCTTTCCCATTCTCTTTCTTTCAGCACCTGGTCATAGCCCAATATATGATGCACTAATCAGCCCAATAATTTACATTGTCTATTTATTTTTACAATGTATAATATGTGTTTGAGTAGAAACTTATGCACAATCAATATAGGCTGCTAGCTTAAATCTATTGGATACACACCAGGCTCTAGCAGTGTTTGCAGCCACTTTTTACTTACATTTTTTATCTAATTCTCCAATGATTTACCTGAGTTCAAATGGCATTTTTTATGTATATGTATAAACAAAATGCTAACATATCATCATAAGTTCAACAATGTATATAAGTACTGAGTACTGATTACTTGATTGACATCATATGTAACAGCTATAGGCATTGGAGGAGTTAATGTTTTAATATATATGTTCCCGTTTTCGCGGGCTTTTCTGTACTTAAGCAGGCAGCATCCGCTTCTCCCCACTCCAAGACGAAGCCCTATTCCTAAGGGTGAAACGCGTTGAGGGGGAGAATGCGGTGTTAGCCCTTGTGTGTTTGGATTAATAAAGTTGTTGAAGTATCCCAGCAGCCTCTCTGAGTCAGTCATCCGCAGTTGCGCCGGAATCCGCCATCTTTACCTGATTTCCCTCTGACGGTGGCACGCAGGAGTAGCGGAGGTGAGCAGGCCCCAGACCGGAGATGCAGGTGAGGTAAGCAACCAACAACCCCCTGCACCGGTCAATTCCGTGGCCCAGCGGAGCTCCCTCATGCGCTACCCCAGTGACTGACAGCAATACAGTTTGCCACATCGCACACGGAAGCGCAGGACAGATCTCCACAATCTTTACAAGGGAAATCACCCCGTTTCAACCACGTGGGGTTCGTGGATGTCGAGGTGGACACGCAGCACAGTACAGATTCTCTCCCTTGATTGCACAAGATCTTTTCTTGTAAGTTAGGGTTGTTTCCATCCTAGTCAGGGCTGTGGTTCTTTACATACTGCGCAATTGGTGTGTCTTTTTTATTTATTACAGAGACCATCTGGAGTACATTCTGAAGACCATCATAGACACTCTGAACTGTATTGGTTAATCCACCCATTGCCAAGACTGTCTTTTCCATCAAGGACTGTCTTTTGGATCATAGTACTGTGGACTTTAACTCATTAGCGCCGGCGACTTAGCTTTTTGTATATGTGATTGTCAAATATCATGATTGCCTGGTGAACACACATAAATAATCCATATAATTCGTTCTGGATACCCGTTTGGAGTTAACTACTTGGATATGTTAATGTAACACCTTGCACTTCATCAAGTCACCTGACATCATCACATAGGTATTTAAAGGAGGCCAATTACCAGTGCATTGACAGCTACAGACCTGAAAATGATGCGAATGTTTATGAGACGGAGGAAGATTCTATTGGAGGAGAGGCTTGCTGATGGAGAGGATGTCACAGGCCAAGGAAGGGACAGGGACGCGGACAGGAGAGGGAGAGGGAGAGGATGAGGGAGAGGGAGAGGGCAAGGAGATGAGAGGAGAAGAGAGAGGAGAGAAGTTGTGCCTCGTCCTCGTTCGTACAGGGAGAGAACCATGTTAGATGGGATGAGTGAGGAGGAGATTATAAATCGCTGTCGTTTGAGTTCTGCAGCAATCTTAGCTCTTTATGAAGAGATACGGGGAGATTTAGATTTTGTGACAGCCAGAAGTCGTGCAGTCCCTGGGCTTGTTAAAATGCTGTGTTCATTACATTATCTTGCTTCCGCGTCATTCCAGACAACTGTGGGCATAGTGGGCGGGGTCTCGCAATCTACATTCTCGCAGGCCTTTACCCAGTTTCTATGTGCACTGAATAGACACGCTAGGAATTATATTCATTTTCCTACAGAGCACACAGAGTGGCTGGAAGTCAGGAATGGCTTTTATACCATAGCCGGGATACCGTGTGTGATGGGTGCAATAGATTGCACCCATGTTGCTTTGAACCCGCCTAGTCAGAGTGAGCATGCTTACCGCAACCGTAAGCACTACCATTCCCTGAATGTACAGGTGGTATGCGATGCCACGATGAAGATTATGCATGTGGTAGCCAAATTCCCTGGTTCCAGTCACGATTCCTCTATCTTGAGAAACTCATCAGTCTTCCATTCTTTCGAAGAAGGCTATTTTGGACCTGGTTGGCTGGTGGGTGAGTACATATTATGATGTGTTAACAAACAACTCTACTTTTTCTATGAACTGTTGAATGTAATAATGTTAACACAAATTGTATCATATTTGTGCATGATGGATTATAGGTGACTCAGGATACGGAATTAGGCCGTGGCTGTTGACCCCTCAATGTGAAGCAGAGGAGAGGTATAACGTGGCACATATATCTACACAATCCGTCATAGAGAGAACATTTGGCCTTCTCAAGACACGATTTAGGTGTTTAGATACAACTGGTGGGGCACTTCAATATAAACCTGCTAAAGTGTCAGATATTATAATTGCATGTTGCACAATCTGGCACTCCGCAATAATTTAGAAACCGACATACGTCAGGCCTTGGAGGAGGAGCATCCCGTACATTTACCAGCTGACACTGAGCAAACAGCCAGTGGTGTGGAGACACGTCGGAATGTCATAAACACCTATTTTTCATGTAAGTAAATACATATAAGTTCATAGTACTACATAGATGTATTAATTCATTGTAATGATAAATACATGTGTCCAAATACCATTCACTTAGGAAACAGATGAATATGGTTCTCACACCTTTCTCTTCTCTGCTGTGTGGACAATTGCATGTGGCACCGGTATGTCATTCATCAACAGGTTGTATTATACTTCTTACCACTAAAAGGTGTTGTGTGTACGTGAGGAAATAATGTGTACTAAATCTATATTTTCCGTATGCTATTTTTGGTTATGCATACACAAGAAACCTACTATGTCGATAGCCAATAGCTAGTGCAGTATGGTTACATACAATTTTTCTTTTGGAGTGTGACATGTGTGTCACAATGATGTGTAGACTATTGTGTATTTAAGATCATATTTGACGTATTGTAGATAATGTTTCATATCACATACGAAATTGTCACTTCTGTGTGTTGCTTACCTTAATGAACATGTCCTGACAATGATTTATATTCATTCATATTTTCTTTTTCAAGGTATATCACTCCAAGGACTGCTCATGGTATGTATTTGAACTCACATCTGTCATAAGATGTGCAAACCTCTATACAGGTATAGTTACAGGATGTATAAAGAGAACGTAATGAAAAAGATGTGACAATTGAAACATGTCGTTTCTGTATTGTGTCCGTGTGTTTATCTACACTTGGTGGTTATTGTGCAGTGTGTTTTCAAATCCTTACGTACATGACATAACATGTAATTTTGGCAACGTAATAACATTCATTCATGCACATGAGCGATGTTAACACTCAATGCATGTTTGTATGAAAAGACCCAAATGTGTTAAACATCATTAACATTGCAATGTATGTGATTAGTTCTTGTCTCACTTCATCTTCATGTTGATTACTACATTGTCACATGTGTATGTATAAGTGAAAGATGTGTGTTGATTTGAAGTTCATCTAACATTTGTCAAAATGTTAACACCATTCCAAAGTATCGTTCTTTGGATTCTTAACTTTTCCTAAATCATTAAACACAATGACAATGTAGTTAATCAAATTTTTATTTCATTCACGTTAGTTCTTCATAATGATCATGATCCTTTATAACTACTGTCAACATATGAACATAAATGAAGTGGACATTTGCATACGCACACATTTCAGCAACATAGTGTGTGTGTGTGTGTGTTGTAGTTTTTGTGTGATGCATGTATTTCGACCAGAAATAATATAAAGCAACATAATAATGTCGCTTTTATCATCTGCCTCACTTAGCTATGTATGTGTTGAACATTTACTAATAACACTAAACTATAGTTACTCGTGTGAATTAAATGTACACACAAATGTTCATGGTTTAATGATCTGTACCTAACATTCATTAGCTCAGGCATGTTAGGTTACCACTACAACTTAGGTGATAATATAACATTCACACAACAAAACAGTTTCTATCACCTCCCTATTGTTATTGTGTACGTTCAGTTACAATGTCTACGAGTTGTTATGTAGCATTTACATTCTTTGACAAGTCACACGCGAGATTATAATATATAGTAGATTAATGTGTTTGCTGAGTGATAATGTTGGTTGCATATATCACATGGCAATACATATAATGTTAGTAGAAAAAAAAAAAGATCAATATAAGTTCTAACTTCAGTGCTTAGCAACATCATTATGATTATTAAGTGCATAGTAAATATTTGCACAATAGGATAACATTATGTAGTGATTGTTAATCTGCGCACCAATCATTGAAAGCATTGTTACATATTTATTATAATAGTTGTTCGCTAGTCGTCAGATTCATCTAATATAACGATTGGCCCATCTGAAATCATACATTGGTCCCATGTATTCATCCTCGACATCTGTGAAATACAGCAAACACATGATGTTCGAAGATTGCACATTTAACTATGTCTCAGCATGACAACGCTTAACACATCTCTATATGATTGTGGATATTCACGCATAAGTTACGTATATGTTTAAACTGCAAGGATAAAACTACAGATAGTGAACTGTCTCATTTTTATAATAGCGTTGCTGGCATTACTACTGATATGTTTGTTCCGGTGCCTGTATACATAATAATGTGCGCGCACAACATCTGTTGCGCGCGCACGTCACGAATGTGTGGACTAAGTCTTAGCGCATGCGCAAAACGATGTGTACGCTGTGCGTTCAATACATGTCCCTCCATGGTGCTGCTAGCATTATGCATATCATGGCTGAAAGTTATGATATGGAAGCGAAACAAATTCACTTCAACACACGTACATATCTAAACTTTGTAAACGGACGTGTGCCCACGGCAAAAACGGACGATCAGCCAATGAGCGAACAAAATACGTGTGACGTCATGTTAAGGCACCGTGAAATGCACGCAAACACCCCTCCCACTGAATGAACATTGGCCTCCAGCGCTGTGCACGCACCGCCCCACCGACGCGCGCGCATGACACACTGCACTGATCGTAACAATAAGCTACGGGCACAGCCAATACTGTTTCACGCGCGCACGTCGGTTGGGGGTGGGGCTTGCATCGGTAACCTTTTTAAGGACGCCTTGGGACATGACCAGGTTCCCACGTCATATGTGGGCGACACTTTATTTTTATATGTTGAATGCTAAACAATGAGATGTGTGTGTGTGTGTTACAGTTAGTGTAACATGTTGAAATGATACTTTAAAAGCGATAATCATCTATGATTTAGGACTCCATCACCAATGTGTACTAATGGTTCGTCATGTAGTATATTGTTATAGGAAATAATGTCTTTGTGCACGCTACATGTAAGGCTGTCTGCAATGTTAAGCTGTATACACTCATTTGGATTACAAATGGTGTATATTATTAATGTACACATATATAATTTGAGTAAAGGCATAACGAGATTTGTATTTACCATTCTTTTAGAAGTCAAAACTGATTTGGCTGCAACTGCTCGCTCCAGGAAGGCACAACAGTATCATCCATGGTTGAGGCAACCGTTGAATCCTGAATCACACACATCTCCATGAGGGCGTCATATGGATCTGCAGTGGCTTCTTCTAACAAGACGTCCGGAGGTACGTACAGTTGTTGGTTGTTTTCACATCCACATTGGTATTGCCCATATAAGTTTGGATACATATCATAGTAGTTATGTCCATCTTGCATCTGGTCTTGATGAATGGAGGGTGCAGGTATATCAGCAGACGCGACAGTCGGTGCGGCTTCAGTGTAACTGGTATTCGGCAAAAATATGCTATTTAACAGAAGATACAGTATGTTCCATGTTCCATGGTAAGTTTAAAAGATGGCGCAACATGCCAGCATCCATATCGTTGATCTGCCGATCATGGACACGCTCAAAACATTCATTTGCGGATAAAGTGAATCGTACAGAAGTTTTAAAATGTCGTTGTTTGTCAGGTTCTTGGTAGTATGGATATTTCTTTTGGATCAAGTCATTGATGTGGCCCACGGTTGCCCTTTTCTCTGGCGTTGATTCGATTGCTTCATAAATCATAAATTTGTATGATTTACGTGGATGGCTGTGCAATGTGGAAGCTTCTGCCATTTCTTCTCTCTTCAAGTGTACAGTGTCTAAGTTAAACGCATACGGATGTCTGCTGAATGTGTGAATAGTTACATGTTATCTTCGCGGTTTGTTCCAAGGTTATAATACAACCTAGCAGTTATACGCCTAGGTTTTCTCCCACAAGAAATTTGTTACAATAATTGGCTGAAATTCTTTGTATTAAATACGTGAGTGAGACCGCAGTCACCATATGTATTTATTGTATCTATAGTAAATGACAGGTGCTGCAAAGGGTATAAGCACAGTAATATCAGTGTTGTCAAAGGTTTGATCAGAAAGAAACCCCTTATCATTAGCACTCAAATGTCACACATATTATAATAATGGACACAGTGGTCCCGCAGTGATATACTGCTTGTATGTCAGGTAAAAATTCTTTGTGTCAGATACTCTTTTCACAGGAATCGAAACTTTACTTTCGGCTTAGGCAATCAACATGTGTAAAACAACTTGACTCTTTTAATTAGAATAACAATGTGTGTGAAATCATCTACAGTGCTATGATGAACAGATTTCTGCTTACACTTAGCTTGATTTAACCATACACACACATCTCTCTATTTGTCTCTTTTTCTGTTTCTCTCTCTCTCTGTTTCTCTCTCTTTCTGTCTCTCTTTCTCTCTCTCTTTGACTGTCTCTGTTTGTCTCTCTTGATATATACATAGATATAGATATCTATATAAATATATATATAATTAGATAAATATATATGTTGATATATATTTATATATATCTATACAGAGGCGGCACATTTTATTTGAGTGCGGCTAGCTCCGCAAGCCTGGGGATGCCCCGGCATGCTAGCCGCACTCCCTCGGCGTGCCGCGCGTCATCGACGCGCGGTCACGCGTCATCGGGTGCCTGCGCCCCCTGCACGCGCGTCCAGGGCTCCCCGAGGGAGCCCTGGTGTCCCGCGATGTGGGGGACGGCGGCAGGGGGTTCTGGGGGACCCGGCAGTGGGAGGTAGAAAGCCCCGATCGGAGGGCGCTCCTCCGTGTCTTCGGCGCGCGCCCGGCACCCTCTGCGCGCGCCAGGTTACTGCTGCGGCCGAGAACGGGCAAATGCTCGAATAAACTCGGCCGCAGCAGTATATAATTAACTATATATTGTGTGTGTGCATATATATAGTATGTATATATATATATGTCTGTGTGTGTGTGTATATATATAAGACATGCAAATGAACATACAGTAATATTTACCGTTGCTCTCTCTCTCTCTCTCTCTCTCTCTCTCTCTCTCTCTCTCTCTCTCTCTATATATATATATATATATATATATATATATATATATATATATATATATATATATATATATATGTTGCTACATTGAAGCCCTTGTGTGCAAACAGGCCTTGTTTTAATTGTCTTAACACTTCATTACAGTTTATAACATTACTGGGTGAGTATGTTTGAGGGCCTAATTGATTCAGCTGTGTAGAAGTTGTATTTAACAGCAAACAAGGCCTCTTTGCAGCCATGAAGGCCTGTACTGTTCATTCAGATTACATATATATTATATATAGAGTGCTAAACTAAAGGCATTGATGTGTGTAAGTAGGCCTTGTTGTAATCATTTTCAAAGTTAAATACAGCTGAGTGAATTAGGGGCTCAATCATACTGATTCCATTATTTTAGCAAGTGGCCTAACATTTATATCTCATTAACACAAGGCCTATTTGCTGACAACAGTGGCAGATATATATATATATATATATATATATATATATATATATATATATATATATTTATCAGTTAATATATATATAAATATACACAGACACACACACACAGTGTGTGTGTGTGTGTGTGTGTGTATACATATATAGATAGAGATACAGAGAGACTACAGATATATTCATACACACTGACAGATCTGTTATTGTAACCAAAAATCATACATGATCACATGTCAACATTATGAACTATGAAAGAAGATTAAGGTAAGTAATGTCTAACAGAGTTAAGACACCAGAAAACATAACATAAAAATTTATGGTGTTCTATGGGTACTTACTTAAAGTTGTATGACACTAATATTAGCATGAAATGACTATCTACATTACCAAAATAACCTACATACATCTCATCTTGAACAAGAGCTAAGTGAATGTCATCTTCCATTAACATGCTAAGTGTGTAATAATGTTGTACCATTAATCAACTGAAGATTAATACATACTCATATGTTATCAAATATGCCTTCATTCAGTCAGTGAGCATTTCTAAACATTCATGTGTACAAGGACATACTTGAATGTTATCAAGCATCTGTACATGATCATACATACACTATGCATGAAATAGTCTGCATTAAACAACACCAGGACACCAACAAATTTAGTGAATGTGATTATTTATTTTTGTTTATCCTTTTGAGAGCGAGTCACAGGCCTGCTCGTTGGCTGTTGTGTTTGCCTTTTCCCTCTGCCAAGTACTCTGGCCTTAACTGTATGACTTGTACTGGCCTGTGGCAGTTCTGTGGCACTGGGTGTGGGCTGTTGCACTTCAGGGGCACTGGGTGTGGGCTGTTGCACTTCAGGGGCACTGGGTGTGGACTGTTGCACTTCAGGGGCACTGGGTGTGGGCTGTGGCACTTCAGGGGCACTAAGTGTGGGCTGTGGCACTTCAGGGGCACTGGGTGTGGGCTGTGGCACTTCAGGGGCACTGGGTGTGGGCTGTGGCACTTCAGGGGCACTGGGTGTGGGCTGTGGCACTTCAGGGGCACTAAGTGTGGGCTGTGCCACTTCAGGAGCACTGGGTGTGGGCTGTGGCAGTTGTGAAACAGTTGATAAACATTGCAAGACTGATGGTGGAGCACTTTCTTGTTTTGGTGTTTTAATCTTTTTCCAAAAGCTGGTTATTAGTAATTGTTGCCCTAATTTTCTTTTGCGTGTCTCATTTGTAGGTGTCGGTTCCATATTTTGAACAGATGTAAGCGGTTGGATGTTGACAGGGACCTGCACAGAACTTGCACCTACTGTACCGATATCATCCAGAACTGGGGAATGAAGAACCGATGACTCAGGAGAAAAAGTAGCAGCATGTAAAGATCCATCCTCTGATGGGGTAAAGTGGAATTGTTGTTCTCTTGCTGTACTCCGCAACTGATTTGATTGGCTTACATTGAGAACTAGTGCTTGTAATGTCCTGTTTATATTTTGGATTTCTTTAGGAACTTGGATGATGACTTTTTGAATTTGTGACAGTTCTGATATTGACCTTTCATGCATCCTTTCATGCCGTGACAGCATCCTTTCAAGCACTGACATCATTTCTGAATGGCGACGATTTTCTTCACCCAAGATTCATTCTTCAGAAGCTGCAATAGCTGAGTATGTGTCACAAGCAGGAGGACTTGAATGCTGGGTTAATCCAGGAGTGTCAACAGCTTCATGGTCACTTGAGTGAATTTGTCCTTGAGCGGCAATATCTGGTTCTACAAATAAAGAGACATTATGAACTGCCATGGAACTTTCACTTGTTTTTCAATATAATGAGAGTTGTTCTCACAGTGTAACACATAACATGTTTCCATAATTTATAATTTGTGTCCAATTAAAAGATGATGCTTGAAGTAACAATGATGTTTCGACTCAGTGTGAAAGAAGAATTAATTAAAGGTTGTTGTAACCTAACAACTCCTAGCTGATAGTTTAAAACACACACAATACATGTTGTCAGGGAACACTACATCTTCTGTGACAATAACTGATGTGAAGTTCATTACATGTGAAAGGCATTTTTTTCCCATGGCAAATGAAATTCTTCAAATGTACACATTATATGTGCTGCACCTCATACACTCACCTTCCATTCTTGATGATGACCTTGACGAGTCAGGTGATGAGACATGTTCAGTGTCAGGTGACCCAGGAGCTGCAGGAGCAACTATATAGAAGAATAACATCAGAATTTACTTGTCATGTGTACATAATTAACATGAAGTATCTGTAGTGGGAGTAGTTATGGCTAAATATCAGCATCACATAACGAAATGACAATGATATGGTTCGGCCAATCTGAATATTATCCATCTTAACAAATGTTCATGTGAACCTAATCGGCACATTTATTTTAAACACCATACAACATACAATGTTCATGCATGAATGCGTTGTAAAATTAAGTGTTCTTTTGTACATACACTGCATATGTTGTGTAGTAATCTAACAATAATAATGTACATCACTACCATGACAGCAAAGTTGACTGCTTATAATTCAGTACCTAATTGTGGAAATGTGAATGTACACTACCGACACACTTTATTGAAGTGTGGTCGGTACCGCAAGCCGGGAAATCTCCCGGCTTGCTAGTGGCCGCCCCTCGGCGTGCCGCGCGTCATAGACGCGCGGTCACGCGTCATCGGGAGCGTGCGCCCCCTGCACGCGTGTCCAGGGGCTCCCCGAGGGAGCCCTGGTGTCCCGCGATCGCGGGACAGCGGCAGGGGGTTCCGGGGGACCCGGCGGACCCGGCAGCGGTAGGGAGAGCGCCCCGATCGGAGGGCGCTCTTCCGCTGCTTCGGCGTGCGCCCGTCACACTCGGGCGCGCGCCAGGCTACTGCTGCGGCACAGAACGGGCAAATGCTCGAATAAACTGTGCCGCAGCAGTATGTTTTTAGTGATCTGTCTGAACATTTAAGAGAAGCAGGTGTAGCGCTCAATGTGGCTGACACTCATCAACACATGCAGTGTGTCGCTCACAGATGGTACTGGTGTGATAAGTTGGCGTATCTATAAGGTAAAAATAAGATATGACTGAACGAATGACTAACGTATGTTTTCATATATAATGGCCTGGTGGGTGAAATTATTCAGATAATTACCATTTCAAATGAATGTGATGAACTTCTGTTCACCTTGTCAGCTTGTAACAACTGTAGTCCCTCCCCCAAGACGTGACACCACCATGACCTTTTATTTGGTTCTACCACCTGGAAGCCGTCCCACAAGACTTGACCCTACCATGACCCTGTGCTCTGGCTCTGTGCCCGACCCCACCCCCTCTGTTCACCTCTATGCTGTGATTACATATGAATTGCAGCTGGTTTCACACACCAGTACATGAGTGAAATAAAAATATGAAGTGAGCTACATATGAACACAATTAAATACCATATGGTACATGTTCCTATTTATGCTCACATTATACTACATGAAGCGAAAAAAGAGCTTTAATCAAACATAACGAAATGTGTTTGTGCAAATTATTTATGTTCGCCTTTGAATGCACAATATTCCATGCAAGACTTGATTAGGCGTTAATGGCCTGTTTATAGGTGTAACATAGATTATCACTAATATATACATATATATATATATATATATATATATATATATATATATATATATATATATATATATATATTATATGTATATATGTATATATGTATATATGTATCGACACATACATGAAAAAGTGAATTATGCATTTGTGTGCACAGACACAGTATAACGAAGTTATACATTACTGTGACAAAGAATGAGTGCGGGTGTGCTTTGTAGTTATGCATGTTAACCCATTGTTTGTACAAAGATTCACACATACATTCAGCTTTCAACTATAGGGAAAAGATATTGAATGCTTTGTAAGGTAGAAGGTTGCAGTGTGTGTTCTTTGGAAGATCATTACACATAATCCCTTCATGCAGGTCAAGTTGTGTATGTTTACTCATAATGATGTCATCCACGATAGCTGAGCCAATACAGCCTATACGTTTCTGCGGAAATATAGATAAGAACTGTAACATACGACACGCGTAATACAGTAACATTTGTCACCTGCTGGAAATTGAGCCGAATAAATTCCGATATCTCTGTCCCCTTCCAAACCCTCCACGACGACAGGAAGAAATTTTTCCCGCATCTGCTCCTCCAATGGAGTTAAGATTAGAGCTTGTGCTGGCGGCCCACCTCCAGTGGCAGAAGCATGCATCCGTTGTGCTTGTATTTTTTCTTTAAGTTTGCCCTGATATCATCGAATCTCTTCCGACAATTCGCCCGGTCCCTGACATGATTCCCACACGCAGACACAGCCAATTTTATTTGCTCCCACATTTCTTTTTTGGATGCTGAACTTGTCCGCCCTTGAAATACATACAAAATATATGACGTTCATTATTATTAGAAAAAAGAGCAGTTTCCTAAACTGCTACCTGTTCCAAGAGATACCAAACATGCTGGTTTAGGTTGAATATGTGTAGCACATGAGCATTTACGTGTAAACATACAAATCTAAAGAAGCTTGCATGAATATTGTATGAACTTTGGCAAACTTTTTAGACTGATTGTTATGGTCGTTATAAAGCATGAAGGAATATGTGTGTAACAACTAACTTTAATTGATAGATATTAGAGAATAATAGTTTGATATTAAGACATCTCACATGACCTAGGATAACATGTCTTTGAACAATCAATGCAAAGATAGACTTACCTAGTAAATGCCCATATAGAGAGTCATAGTGCTCCAAAATCCCTCTGTTTTCCTCTTCATTGAAACGTGGATTACGTGGCCGCTCCAGACGTTTCCTCCGAACACGTGCAGCCCCAGAGCTTGGCTGCTGCTGACTGGACTCTCCTTCTTCCAATGGAAGAGACTCCAAAAGCGGGCCACCACCAACCACCCCACCACCAGACACACCAGCAGCACCAGCAGCAGACACCCCACCAGCACCAGCAACAGACACCCCATCAGCACCAGCAGCAGACATCACAGCAGCATCAGCAACAGACACCCCATCAGCACCAGCAGCAGACATCACAGCAGCACCAGCAACAGAGCCACCAGCAGCACTCACACTCACAGCAACACCACTCGCACTCCCAGCAACACCAGTTGCAATCGCAGCAACAGCACTCCCCTGAATCTTACGTTCACTCAGACGCGTACTCACATGACTACCAGTACCACTCACACCAGCATCACTCTTCCCACGCCTTTCGGCCATACCTATAGCACTCACAAAGAACAGAAAAGAAATTTAAAGACAATCGCACTGAACACTTACAAAGTGAAAACAAGACAAAGATGTTAACAAAACAACACAGGACAAACCTCTCACAATACACAACAACACACTCAGTCAATATGAAATACGTAAATCGGCCAGCTCTGTGTCTCTCTCTCTCTCTCTCTCCCAACAACACAGAGAATGAATAAAAATACATGCTGCCTTTAAATGGGCCGCTCAATCAAAAACATGCTTGCTTCAGCAGATTCAGCAAGAAGTTTCATTGGCGAACCTAACACCACCCCGCCATGCAAGCCGATACACCTGTGTGTGATCGGCAAATCATCGGCAGAGTGGGACCAAATGTTTTCGGCTTGATTCGGAAGGGATTCGGCACTTATTGTATACGGCGAGGGAAAATCGGCAGAATCATGCCGATAAGGAACACTTGGCGAGGGGACTTTTTCGGCACTTACTGAATAGAGCCCACAGTGCTGGGAGAGAGAGAGACAGTCCTGGGAGAGAGAGACAGTGCTGGGAGAAGGACACTGTGCTGGGAGAGAGAGACAGTGCTAGGAGAGGGACACGGTGCTGGGAGAGAGAAAAGGTGCTGGGAGAGAGAAAAGGTGCTGGGAGAGGGACACGGTGCTGGGAGAGGGACACGGTGCTGGGAGAGGGACACGGTGCTGGGAGAGGGACACGGTGCTGGGAGAGGGACACGGTGCTGGGAGAGGGACACGGTGCTGGGAGAGGGACACGGTGCTGGGAGAGAGCAACGGTGCTGGGAGAGGGACACGGTGCTGGGAGAGGGACACGGTGCTGAGAGACGGGACACAGTGCTGGGAGAGGGACACGGTGCTGGGAGAGGGACACGGTGCTGGGAGAGGGACACAGTGCTGGGAGAGGGACACGGTGCTGGGAGAGGGACACGGTGCTGGGAGAGGGACACGGTGCTGGAGAGGGACATGTGCTGGGAGAGGGACACAGTGCTGGGAGAGGGACACGGTGCTGGGAGAGGGACACGGTGCTGGGAGAGGGACATGTGCTGGGAGAGGGATACGGTGCTGGGAGAGGGACACTGTGCTGGGAGAGGGACATGTGCTGGGAGAGGGACACGGTGCTGGGAGAGGGACACGGTGCTGGAGAGGGACATGTGCTGGGAGAGGGACACGGTGCTGGGAGACGGGACACGGTGCTGGGAGAGGGACACGGTGCTGGGAGAGGGACACAGTGCTGGGAGAGGGACACGGTGCTGGGAGAGGGACACGGTGCTGGGAGAGGGACACGGTGCTGGGAGAGGGATACGGTGCTGGGAGAGGGACACAGTGCTGGGAGCGGGACACGGTGCTGGAGCGGGACATGGTGCTGGGAGAGGGACACGGTGCTGGGAGAGACACGGTGCTGGGAGAGGGACACGGTGCTGGGAGAGGGACACGGTGCTGGGAGAGGGACACAGTGCTGGGAGAGGGACACGGTGCTGGGAGAGGGACACGGTGCTGGGAGAGGGACATGTGCTGGGAGAGGGATACGGTGCTGGGAGAGGGACACTGTGCTGGGAGAGGGACATGTGCTGGGAGAGGGACATGTGCTGGGAGAGGGACACGGTGCTGGGAGAGGGACACGATGCTGGGAGAGGGACACGGTGCTGGAGAGGGACACGGTGCTGGGAGAGGGACACTGTGCTGGGAGAGGGACACGGTGCTGGGAGGGACACGGTGCTTGGAGGGACACGGTGCTGGGAGAGGGACACGGTGCTGGGAGAGGGACACTGTGCTGAGAGACGGGACACGGTGCTGAGAGACGGGACACGGTTCTGGGAGAGGGACACGGTGCTGGGAGAGGGACACGGTGCTGGGAGAGGGACACTGTGCTGGGAGAGGGACACGGTGCTGGAGAGGGACATGTGCTGGGAGAGGGACACGGTGCTGGGAGAGGGACACGGTGCTGGGAGAGAGACACGGTGCTGGGAGAGGGACACGGTGCTGGGAGAGGGACACTGTGCTGAGAGACGGGACACGATTCTGGGACAGGGACACAGTGCTGGGAGAGTGACACTGTGCTGGGAGAGGGACACAGTGCTGGGAGAGGGACAAGGTGCTGGGAGAGAGACACGGTGCTGGGAGAGGGACACGGTGCTGGGAGAGGGACACTGTGCTGAGAGACGGGACACGGTGCTGAGAGACGGGACATGTGCTGGGAGAGGGACACGGTGCTGGGAGAGGGACACGGTGCTGGGAGAGAGACACGGTGCTGGGAGAGGGACACGGTGCTGGGAGAGGGACACTGTGCTGAGAGACGGGACACGGTGCTGAGAGACGGGACACGGTTCTGGGAGAGGGACACGGTGCTGGGAGAGGGACACGGTGCTGGGAGAGGGACACTGTGCTGGGAGAGGGACACGGTGCTGAGAGACGGGACACGGTTCTGGGACAGGGACACAGTGCTGGGAGAGGGACACTGTGCTAGGAGAGGGACACGGTGCTGGGAGAGAGGGACACTGTGCTGGGAGAGGGACACTGTGCTGGGAGAGGGACACGGTGCTGAGAGACGGGACACGGTGCTGGGAGAGGGACACGGTGCTGGGAGAGGGACACGGTGCTGGGAGAGGGACACGGTGCTGGGAGAGGGACACGGTGCTGGGAGAGGGACACGGTGCTGGGAGAGGGACACGGTGCTGGGAGAGGGACACGGTGCTGGGAGAGGGACACTGTGCTGGGAGAGGGACCCAGTGCTGGGAGAGTGACACGGTGCTGGGAGAGGGACACGGTGCTGAGAGACGGGACACGGTGCTGGGAGAGGGACACTGTGCTGGGAGAGGGACACGGTGCTGGGAGAGGGACACGGTGCTGGGAGAGGGACACAGTGCTGAGAGACGGGACACGGTGCTGGGAGAGGGACACGGTGCTGGGAGAGGGACACAGTGCTGGGAGAAGGACATGGTGCTGGGAGATTGACACGGTGCTGGGAGAGGGACACGGTGCTGGGAGAGGGATACGGTGCTGGGAGAGGGACACAGTGCTGGGAGAGGGACACAGTGCTGGAGAGGGACATGGTGCTGGGAGAGGGACACGGTGCTGGGAGAGACACGGTGCTGGGAGAGGGACACGGTGCTGGGAGAGGGACACGGTGCTGGGAGAGGGACACAGTGCTGGGAGAGGGACACGGTGCTGGGAGAGGGACACGGTGCTGGGAGAGGGACATGTGCTGGGAGAGGGATACGGTGCTGGGAGAGGGACACTATGCTGGGAGAGGGACATGTGCTGGGAGAGGGACACGGTGCTGGGAGAGGGACACGATGCTGGGAGAGGGACACGGTGCTGGGAGAGGGACACGGTGCTGGAGAGGGACACGGTGCATGGAGAGGGACACTGTGCTGGGAGAGGGACACGGTGCTGGGAGGGACACGGTGCTGGGAGAGGGACACGGTGCTGGGAGAGGGACACGGTGCTGGAGAGGGACATGTGCTGGGAGAGGGACACGGTGCTGGGAGAGGGACACGGTGCTGGGAGAGAGACACGGTGCTGGGAGAGGGACACGGTGCTGGGAGAGGGACACTGTGCTGAGAGACGGGACACGGTTCTGGGACAGGGACACAGTGCTGGGAGAGGGACACTGTGCTGGGAGAGGGACACAGTGCTGGGAGAGGGACACGGTGCTGGGAGAGAGACACGGTGCTGGGAGAGGGACACGGTGCTGGGAGAGGGACACTGTGCTGAGAGACGGGACACGGTGCTGAGAGACGGGACATGTGCTGGGAGAGGGACACGGTGCTGGGAGAGGGACACAGTGCTGGGAGAGAGACACGGTGCTGGGAGAGGGACACGGTGCTGGGAGAGGGACACGGTGCTAAGAGACGGGACACGGTGCTGAGAGACGGGACACGGTTCTGGGACAGAGACACTGTGCTGGGAGAGGGACACGGTGCTGGGAGAGGGACACAGTGCTGGGAGAGGGACACGGTGCTGGAGAGGGACATGGTGCTGGGAGAGGGACACGGTGCTGGGAGAGACACGGTGCTGGGAGAGGGACACGGTGCTGGGAGAGGGACACGGTGCTGGGAGAGGGACACAGTGCTGGGAGAGGGACACGGTGCTGGGAGAGGGACACGGTGCTGGGAGAGGGACATGTGCTGGGAGAGGGATACGGTGCTGGGAGAGGGACACTATGCTGGGAGAGGGACATGTGCTGGGAGAGGGACACGGTGCTGGGAGAGGGACACGATGCTGGGAGAGGGACACGGTGCTGGGAGAGGGACACGGTGCTGGAGAGGGACACGGTGCATGGAGAGGGACACTGTGCTGGGAGAGGGACACGGTGCTGGGAGGGACACGGTGCTGGGAGAGGGACACGGTGCTGGGAGAGGGACACGGTGCTGGAGAGGGACATGTGCTGGGAGAGGGACACGGTGCTGGGAGAGGGACACGGTGCTGGGAGAGAGACACGGTGCTGGGAGAGGGACACGGTGCTGGGAGAGGGACACTGTGCTGAGAGACGGGACACGGTTCTGGGACAGGGACACAGTGCTGGGAGAGGGACACTGTGCTGGGAGAGGGACACAGTGCTGGGAGAGGGACACGGTGCTGGGAGAGAGACACGGTGCTGGGAGAGGGACACGGTGCTGGGAGAGGGACACTGTGCTGAGAGACGGGACACGGTGCTGAGAGACGGGACATGTGCTGGGAGAGGGACACGGTGCTGGGAGAGGGACACAGTGCTGGGAGAGAGACACGGTGCTGGGAGAGGGACACGGTGCTGGGAGAGGGACACGGTGCTAAGAGACGGGACACGGTGCTGAGAGACGGGACACGGTTCTGGGACAGAGACACTGTGCTGGGAGAGGGACACGGTGCTGGGAGAGGGACACAGTGCTGGGAGAGGGACATGGTGCTGGGAAAGGGACACTGTGCTGGGAGAGGGACACGGTGCTGAGAGACGGGACACGGTTCTGGGACAGGGACACAGTGCTGGGAGAGGGACACTGTGCTAGGAGAGGGACACGGTGCTGGGAGAGAGGGACACTGTGCTGGGAGAGGGACACAGTGCTGGGAGACGGGACACAGTGCTGGGAGAGGGACACGGTGCTGGGAGAGGGACACGGTGCTGGGAGAGGGACACGGTGCTGGGAGAGGGACACGGTGCTGGGAGAGGGACACGGTGCTGGGAGAGGGACACTGTGCTGGGAGAGGGACACAGTGCTGGGAGAGTGACACGGTGCTGAGAGACGGGACACGGTGCTGGGAGAGGGACACGGTGCTGGGAGAGGGACACGGTGCTGAGAGACGGGACACAGTGCTGGGAGAGGGACACAGTGCTGGGAGAGGGACACGGTGCTGGGAGAGGGACACGGTGCTGGGAGAGGGACACGGTGCTGGGAGAGGGACACAGTGCTGAGAGACGGGACACAGTGCTGGGAGAGGGACACGGTGCTGGGAGAGGGACACAGTGCTGGGAGAAGGACACAGTGCTGGGAGAGGGACACGGTGCTGGGAGAGTGACACGGTGCTGGGAGAGGGACACAGTGCTGAGAGACAGGACACGGTGCTGGGAGAGGGACACGGTGCTGGGAGAGGGACACGGTGCTGGGAGAGGGACACGGTACTGGGAGAGAGGGACACTGTGCTGGGAGAGGGACACAGTGCTGAGAGACGGGACACGGTGCTGGGAGAGGGACACGGTGCTGGGAGAGTGACACTGTGCTGGGAGAGGGACACGGTGCTGGGAGGGACACGGTGCTGGGAGAGGGACACGGTGCTGGGAGAGGGACACGGTGCTGGAGAGGGACATGTGCTGGGAGAGGGACACGGTGCTGGGAGAGGGACACGGTGCTGGGAGAGAGACACAGTGCTGGGAGAGGGACACGGTGCTGGGAGAAGGACACGGTGCTGGGAGAGGGACACGGTGCTGGGAGAGGGACACTGTGCTGGGAGAGGGACACGGTGCTGGAGAGGGACATGTGCTGGGAGAGGGACACGGTGCTGGGAGAGGGACACGGTGCTGGGAGAGAGACACAGTGCTGGGAGAGGGACACGGTGCTGGGAGAGGGACATGGTGCTGGAGAGGGACATGTGCTGGGAGAGGGACACGGTGCTGGGAGGGACACGGTGCTGGGAGAGGGACACGGTGCTGGGAGAGGGACACGGTGCTGGAGAGGGACATGTGCTGGGAGAGGGACACGGTGCTGGGAGAGGGACACGGTGCTGGGAGAGGGACACGGTGCTGGGAGAGAGACACGGTGCTGGGAGAGGGACACTGTGCTGAGAGACGGGACACGGTTCTGGGACAGGGACACAGTGCTGGGAGAGGGACACGGTGCTGGGAGAGAGACACGGTGCTGGGAGAGGGACACGGTGCTGGGAGAGGGACACTGTGCTGAGAGACGGGACACGGTGCTGAGAGACAGGACATGTGCTGGGAGAGGGACACGGTGCTGGGAGAGGGACACAGTGCTGGGAGAGAGACACGGTGCTGGGAGAGGGACACGGTGCTGGGAGAGGGACACGGTGCTAAGAGACGGGACACGGTGCTGAGAGACGGGACACGGTTCTGGGACAGAGACACTGTGCTGGGAGAGGGACACGGTGCTGGGAGAGGGACACAGTGCTGGGAGAGGGACATGGTGCTGGGAAAGGGACACTGTGCTGGGAGAGGGACACGGTGCTGAGAGACGGGACACGGTTCTGGGACAAGGACACAGTGCTGGGAGAGGGACACTGTGCTAGGAGAGGGACACGGTGCTGGGAGAGAGGGACACTGTGCTGGGAGAGGGACACAGTGCTGGGAGACGGGACACAGTGCTGGGAGAGGGACACGGTGCTGGGAGAGGGACACGGTGCTGGGAGAGGGACACGGTGCTGGGAGAGGGACACGGTGCTGGGAGAGGGACACGGTGCTGGGAGAGGGACACTGTGCTGGGAGAGGGACACAGTGCTGGGAGAGTGACACGGTGCTGAGAGACGGGACACGGTGCTGGGAGAGGGACACGGTGCTGGGAGAGGGACACGGTGCTGGGAGAGGGACACGGTGCTGGGAGAGGGACACAGTGCTGAGAGACGGGACACAGTGCTGGGAGAGGGACACGGTGCTGGGAGAGGGACACAGTGCTGGGAGAAGGACACGGTGCCGGGAGAGGGACACGGTGCTGGGAGAGTGACACGGTGCTGGGAGAGGGACACAGTGCTGAGAGACAGGACACGGTGCTGGGAGAGGGACACGGTGCTGGGAGAGGGACACGGTGCTGGGAGAGGGACACGGTGCTGGGAGAGGGACACGGTGCTGGGAGGGACACGGTGCTGGGAGAGGGACACGGTGCTGGGAGAGGGACACAGTGCTGGGAGAGGGACACGGTGCTGGAGAGGGACATGTGCTGGGAGAGGGACACGGTGCTCAGAGAGAGACACTGTGCTGGGAGAGGGACACTGTGCTGGGAGAGGGACACGGTGCTGGGAGAGAGACACGGTGCTGGGAGAGAGACACTGTGCTGGGAGAGGGACACGGTGCTGAAGAGGGACACGGTGCTGGGAGAGGGACACTGTGCTGGGAGAGGGACACGGTGCTGGGAGGGACACGGTGCTGGGAGAGGGACACGGTGCTGGGAGAGGGACACGGTGCTGGAGAGGGACATGTGCTGGGAGAGGGACACGGTGCTGGGAGAGGGACACGGTGCTGGGAGAGAGACACGGTGCTGGGAGAGGGACACGGTGCTGGGAGAGGGACACTGTGCTGAGAGACGGGACACGGTTCTGGGACAGGGACACAGTGCTGGGAGAGGGACACTGTGCTGGGAGAGGGACACAGTGCTGGGAGAGGGACACGGTGCTGGGAGAGAGACACGGTGCTGGGAGAGGGACACGGTGCTGGGAGAGGGACACTGTGCTGAGAGACGGGACACGGTGCTGAGAGACGGGACATGTGCTGGGAGAGGGACACGGTGCTGGGAGAGGGACACGGTGCTGGGAGAGAGACACGGTGCTGGGAGAGGGACACGGTGCTGGGAGAGGGACACTGTGCTGAGAGACGGGACACGGTGCTGAGAGACGGGACACGGTTCTGGGACAGAGACACTGTGCTGGGAGAGGGACACGGTGCTGGGAGAGGGACACAGTGCTGGGAGAGGGACACGGTGCTGGGAGAGGGACACTGTGCTGGGAGAGGGACACGGTGCTGAGAGACGGGACACGGTTCTGGGACAGGGACACAGTGCTGGGAGAAGGACACTGTGCTAGGAGAGGGACACGGTGCTGGGATAGAGGGACACTGTGCTGGGAGAGGGACACAGTGCTGAGAGACGGGACACGGTGCTGGGAGAGCGACACAGTGCTGGGAGAGGGACACGGTGCTGGGAGAGGGACACGGTGTTTGCAGAGGGACACGGTGCTGGGAGAGGGACACGGTGCTGGGAGAGGGACACGGTGCTGGGAGAGGGACACGGTGCTGGGAGAGGGACACTGTGCTGGGAGAGGGACACAGTGCTGGGAGAGTGACACGGTGCTGGGAGAGGGACACGGTGCTGAGAGACGGGACACGGTGCTGGGAGAGGGACACGGTGCTGGGAGAGGGACACGGTGCTGGGAGAGGGACACGGTGCTGGGAGAGGGACACAGTGCTGAGAGACGGGACACAGTGCTGGGAGAGGGACACGGTGCTGGGAGAGGGACACTGTGCTGGGAGAGGGACACGGTGCTGGGAGAGGGACACAGTGCTGAGAGACGGGACACGGTGCTGGGAGAGGGACACGGTGCTGGGAGAGGGACACAGTGCTGGGAGAAGGACACGGTGCTGGGAGAGGGACACGGTGCTGGGAGAGTGACACAGTGCTGGGAGAGGGACACGGTGCTGAGAGACAGGACACGGTGCTGGGAGAGGGACACGGTGCTGGGAGAGGGACACGGTGCTGGGAGAGGGACACGGTGCTGGGAGAGGGACACGGTGCTGGGAGGGACACGGTGCTGGGAGAGGGACACGGTGCTGGGAAAGGGACACAGTGCTGGGAGAGGGACACGGTGCTGGAGAGGGACATGTGCTGGGAGAGGGACACGGTGCTGGGAGAGAGACACTGTGCTGGGAGAGGGACACTTTGCTGGGAGAGGGACACAGTGCTGGGAGAAGGACACGGTGCTGGGAGAGGGACACGGTGCTGGGAGAGTGACACGGTGCTGGGAGAGGGACACGGTGCTGAGAGACAGGACACGGTGCTGGGAGAGGGACACGGTGCTGGGAGAGGGACACGGTGCTGGGAGAGGGACACGGTGCTGGGAGAGGGACACGGTGCTGGGAGGGACACGGTGCTGGGAGAGGGACACGGTGCTGGGAAAGGGACACAGTGCTGGGAGAGGGACACGGTGCTGGAGAGGGACATGTGCTGGGAGAGGGACACGGTGCTGGGAGAGAGACACTGTGCTGGGAGAGGGACACTGTGCTGGGAGAGGGACACGGTGCTGGGAGAGAGACACGGTGCTGGGAGAGAGACACTGTGCTGGGAGAGGGACACGGTTCTGGGACAGGGACACAGTGCTGGGAGAGGGACACTGTGCTGGGAGAGGGACACAGTGCTGAGAGACGGGACACAGTGCTGGGAGAGGGACACTGTGCTGGGAGAGGGACACAGTGCTGGGAGAGGGACACGGTGCTGGGAGAGAGACACGGTGCTGGGAGAGGGACACGGTGCTGGGAGAGGTACACTGTGCTGAGAGACGGGACACGGTGCTGAGAGACGGGACATGTGCTGGGAGAGGGACACGGTGCTGGGAGAGGGACACGGTGCTGGGAGAGAGACACGGTGCTGGGAGAGGGACACGGTGCTGGGAGAGGGACACTGTGCTGAGAGACGGGACACGGTCCTGAGAGACGGGACACGGTTCTGGGACAGAGACACTGTGCTGAGAGACGGGACACGGTGCTGGGAGAGGGACACGGTGCTGGGAGAGGGACACGGTGCTGGGAGAGGGACACGGTGCTGGGAGAGGGACACAGTGCTGAGAGACGGGACACAGTGCTGGGAGAGGGACACGGTGCTGGGAGAGGGACACAGTGCTGGGAGAAGGACACGGTGCCGGGAGAGGGACACGGTGCTGGGAGAGTGACACGGTGCTGGGAGAGGGACACAGTGCTGAGAGACAGGACACGGTGCTGGGAGAGGGACACGGTGCTGGGAGAGGGACACGGTGCTGGGAGAGGGACACGGTGCTGGGAGAGGGACACGGTGCTGGGAGGGACACGGTGCTGGGAGAGGGACACGGTGCTGGGAGAGGGACACAGTGCTGGGAGAGGGACACGGTGCTGGAGAGGGACATGTGCTGGGAGAGGGACACGGTGCTCAGAGAGAGACACTGTGCTGGGAGAGGGACACTGTGCTGGGAGAGGGACACGGTGCTGGGAGAGAGACACGGTGCTGGGAGAGAGACACTGTGCTGGGAGAGGGACACGGTGCTGAAGAGGGACACGGTGCTGGGAGAGGGACACTGTGCTGGGAGAGGGACACGGTGCTGGGAGGGACACGGTGCTGGGAGAGGGACACGGTGCTGGGAGAGGGACACGGTGCTGGAGAGGGACATGTGCTGGGAGAGGGACACGGTGCTGGGAGAGGGACACGGTGCTGGGAGAGAGACACGGTGCTGGGAGAGGGACACGGTGCTGGGAGAGGGACACTGTGCTGAGAGACGGGACACGGTTCTGGGACAGGGACACAGTGCTGGGAGAGGGACACTGTGCTGGGAGAGGGACACAGTGCTGGGAGAGGGACACGGTGCTGGGAGAGAGACACGGTGCTGGGAGAGGGACACGGTGCTGGGAGAGGGACACTGTGCTGAGAGACGGGACACGGTGCTGAGAGACGGGACATGTGCTGGGAGAGGGACACGGTGCTGGGAGAGGGACACGGTGCTGGGAGAGAGACACGGTGCTGGGAGAGGGACACGGTGCTGGGAGAGGGACACTGTGCTGAGAGACGGGACACGGTGCTGAGAGACGGGACACGGTTCTGGGACAGAGACACTGTGCTGGGAGAGGAACACGGTGCTGGGAGAGGGACACAGTGCTGGGAGAGGGACACGGTGCTGGGAGAGGGACACTGTGCTGGGAGAGGGACACGGTGCTGAGAGACGGGACACGGTTCTGGGACAGGGACACAGTGCTGGGAGAAGGACACTGTGCTAGGAGAGGGACACGGTGCTGGGAGAGAGGGACACTGTGCTGGGAGAGGGACACAGTGCTGAGAGACGGGACACGGTGCTGGGAGAGCGACACAGTGCTGGGAGAGGGACACGGTGCTGGGAGAGGGACACGGTGTTTGCAGAGGGACACGGTGCTGGGAGAGGGACACGGTGCTGGGAGAGGGACACGGTGCTGGGAGAGGGACACGGTGCTGGGAGAGGGACACTGTGCTGGGAGAGGGACACAGTGCTGGGAGAGTGACACGGTGCTGGGAGAGGGACACGGTGCTGAGAGACGGGACACGGTGCTGGGAGAGGGACACGGTGCTGGGAGAGGGACACGGTGCTGGGAGAGGGACACGGTGCTGGGAGAGGGACACAGTGCTGAGAGACGGGACACAGTGCTGGGAGAGGGACACGGTGCTGGGAGAGGGACACTGTGCTGGGAGAGGGACACGGTGCTGGGAGAGGGACACAGTGCTGAGAGACGGGACACGGTGCTGGGAGAGGGACACGGTGCTGGGAGAGGGACACAGTGCTGGGAGAAGGACACGGTGCTGGGAGAGGGACACGGTGCTGGGAGAGTGACACAGTGCTGGGAGAGGGACACGGTGCTGAGAGACAGGACACGGTGCTGGGAGAGGGACACGGTGCTGGGAGAGGGACACGGTGCTGGGAGAGGGACACGGTGCTGGGAGAGGGACACGGTGCTGGGAGGGACACGGTGCTGGGAGAGGGACACGGTGCTGGGAAAGGGACACAGTGCTGGGAGAGGGACACGGTGCTGGAGAGGGACATGTGCTGGGAGAGGGACACGGTGCTGGGAGAGAGACACTGTGCTGGGAGAGGGACACTTTGCTGGGAGAGGGACACAGTGCTGGGAGAAGGACACGGTGCTGGGAGAGGGACACGGTGCTGGGAGAGTGACACGGTGCTGGGAGAGGGACACGGTGCTGAGAGACAGGACACGGTGCTGGGAGAGGGACACGGTGCTGGGAGAGGGACACGGTGCTGGGAGAGGGACACGGTGCTGGGAGAGGGACACGGTGCTGGGAGGGACACGGTGCTGGGAGAGGGACACGGTGCTGGGAAAGGGACACAGTGCTGGGAGAGGGACACGGTGCTGGAGAGGGACATGTGCTGGGAGAGGGACACGGTGCTGGGAGAGAGACACTGTGCTGGGAGAGGGACACTGTGCTGGGAGAGGGACACGGTGCTGGGAGAGAGACACGGTGCTGGGAGAGAGACACTGTGCTGGGAGAGGGACACGGTTCTGGGACAGGGACACAGTGCTGGGAGAGGGACACTGTGCTGGGAGAGGGACACAGTGCTGAGAGACGGGACACAGTGCTGGGAGAGGGACACTGTGCTGGGAGAGGGACACAGTGCTGGGAGAGGGACACGGTGCTGGGAGAGAGACACGGTGCTGGGAGAGGGACACGGTGCTGGGAGAGGTACACTGTGCTGAGAGACGGGACACGGTGCTGAGAGACGGGACATGTGCTGGGAGAGGGACACGGTGCTGGGAGAGGGACACGGTGCTGGGAGAGAGACACGGTGCTGGGAGAGGGACACGGTGCTGGGAGAGGGACACTGTGCTGAGAGACGGGACACGGTCCTGAGAGACGGGACACGGTTCTGGGACAGAGACACTGTGCTGGGAGAGGGACACGGTGCTGGGAGAGGGACACAGTGCTGGGAGAGGGACACAGTGCTGGGAGAGGGACACGGTGCTGGGAGAGGGACACTGTGCTTGGAGAGGGACACGGTGCTGAGAGACGGGACACGGTTCTGGGACAGGGACACAGTGCTGGGAGAGGGACACTGTGCTAGGAGAGGGACACGGTGCTGGGAGAGAGGGACACTGTGCTGGGAGAAAGGGACACTGTGCTGGGAGAGGGACACAGTGCTGAGAGACGGGACACGGTGCTGGGAGAGGGACACAGTGCTGGGAGCGGGACACGGTGCTGGGAGAAGGACACGGTGCTGGGAGAGGGACACGGTGCTGGGAGAGGGACACGGTGCTGGGAGAGGGACACGGTGCTGGGAAAGGGACACGGTGCTGGGAGAGGGACACGGTGCTGGGAGAGGGACACGGTGCTGGGAGAGGGACACGGTGCTGGGAAAGGGACACTGTGCTGGGAGAGGGACACAGTGCTGGGAGAGTGACACGGTGCTGAGAGACGGGACACGGTGCTGAGAGACGGGACACGGTGCCGGGAGAGGGACACGGTGCTGGGAGGGGGACACGGTGCTGGGAGAGGGACACGGTGCTGGGAGAGGGACACAGTGCTGAGAGACGGGACACGGTGCTGGGAGAGGGATACGGTGCTGGGAGAGGGACACAGTGCTGGGAGAGGGACACGGTGCTGGAGAGGGACATGGTGCTGGGAGAGGGACACGGTGCTGGGAGAGGGACACGGTGCTGGGAGAGGGACACGGTGCTGGGAGAGGGACACGGTGCTGGGAGAGGGACACGGTGCTGGGAGAGGGACATGTGCTGGGAGAGGGATACGGTGCTGGGAGAGGGACACTGTGCTGGGAGAGGGACATGTGCTGGGAGAGGGACACGGTGCTGGGAGAGGGACACGATGCTGGGAGAGGGACACGGTGCTGGGAGAGGGACACGGTGCTGGAGAGGGACACGGTGCTGGGAGAGGGACACTGTGCTGTGAGAGGGACACGTGCTGGGAGGGACACGGTGCTGGGAGAGGGACATGGTGCTGGGAGAGGGACACGGTGCTGGAGAGGGACATGTGCTGGGAGAGGGACACGGTGCTGGGAGAGGGACACGGTGCTGGGAGAGAGACACGGTGCTGGGAGAGGGACACGGTGCTGGGAGAGGGACACTGTGCTTAGAGACGGGACACGGTTCTGGGACAGGGACACAGTGCTGGGAGAGGGACACTGTGCTGGGAGAGGGACACAGTGCTGGGAGAGGGACACGGTGCTGGGAGAGAGACACGGTGCTGGGAGAGGGACACGGTGCTGGGAGAGGGACACTGTGCTGAGAGACGGGACACGGTGCTGAGAGACGGGACATGTGCTGGGAGAGGGACACGGTGCTGGGAGAGGGACACGGTGCTGGGAGAGAGACACGGTGCTGGGAGAGGGACACTGTGCTGGGAGAGGGACACTGTGCTGAGAGACGGGACACGGTGCTGAGAGACGGGACACGGTTCTGGGACAGAGACACTGTGCTGGGAGAGGGACACGGTGCTGGGAGAGGGACACAGTGCTGGGAGAGGGACACGGTGCTGAGAGACGGGACACTGTGCTGAGAGACGGGACACGGTGCTGGGAGAGGGACACAGTGCTGGGAGAGGGACACGGTGCTGGGAGAGGGACACGGTGCTGGGAGAGGGACACGGTGCTGGGAGAGGGACACGGTGCTGGGAGAGGGACACGGTGCTGGGAGAGGGACACGGTGCTGGGAGAGGGACACGGTGCTGGGAGAGGGACACTGTGCTGGGAGAGGGACACAGTGCTGGGAGAGTGACACGGTGCTGGGAGAGGGACATGGTGCTGAGAGACGGGACACGGTGCTGGGAGAGGGACACGGTGCTGGGAGAGGGACACGGTGCTGGGAGAGGGACACAGTGCTGAGAGACGGGACACGGTGCTGGGAGAGGGACACGGTGCTGGGAGAGGGACACAGTGCTGAGAGACGGGACACGGTGCTGGGAGAGGGACACGGTGCTGGGAGAGGGACACAGTGCTGGGAGAAGGACACGGTGCTGGGAGAGGGACACGGTGCTGGGAGAGTGACACGGTGCTGGGAGAGGGACACGGTGCTGAGAGACAGGACACGGTGCTGGGAGAGGGACACGGTGCTGGGAGAGGGACACGGTGCTGGGAGAGGGACACGGTGCTGGGAGAGGGACACGGTGCTGGGAGGGACACGGTGCTGGGAGAGGGACACGGTGCTGGGAAAGGGACACAGTGGTGGGAGAGGGACACAGTGCTGGAGAGGGACATGTGCTGGGAGAGGGACACGGTGCTGGGAGAGAGACACTGTGCTGGGAGAGGGACACGGTGCTGGGAGAGAGACACGGTGCTGGGAGAGAGACACTGTGCTGGGAGAGGGACACGGTGCTGGAGAGGGACACGGTGCTGGGAGAGGGACACTGTGCTGGGAGAGGGACACGGTGCTGGGAGAGAGACACGGTGCTGGGAGAGAGACACTGTGCTGGGAGAGGGACACGGTGCTGGAGAGGGACACGGTGCTGGGAGAGGGACACTGTGCTGGGAGAGGGACACGGTGCTGGGAGGGACACGGTGCTGGGAGAGGGACACGGTGCTGGGAGAGGGACACGGTGCTGGAGAGGGACATGTGCTGGGAGAGGGACACAGTGCTGGGAGAGGGACACGGTGCTGGGAGAGAGACACGGTGCTGGGAGAGGGACACGGTGCTGGGAGAGGGACACTGTGCTGAGAGACGGGACACGGTGCTGAGAGACGGGACATGTGCTGGGAGAGGGACACGTGCTGGGAGAGGGACACGGTGCTGGGAGAGAGACATGGTGCTGGGAGAGGGACAAGGTGCTGGGAGAGGGACACTGTGCTGGGAGAGGGACACAGTGCTGGGAGAGTGACACGGTGCTGGGAGAGGGACACGGTGCTGAGAGACGGGACACGGTGCTGGGAGAGGGACACGGTGCTGGGAGAGGGACACGGTGCTGGGAGAGGGACACAGTGCTGAGAGACGGGACACGGTGCTGGGAGAGGGACACGGTGCTGGGAGAGGGACACAGTGCTGGGAGAAGGACACGGTGCTGGGAGAGGGACACGGTGCTGGGAGAGTGACACGGTGCTGGGAGAGGGACACGGTGCTGAGAGACAGGACACGGTGCTGGGAGAGGGACACGGTGCTGGGAGAGGGACACGGTGCTGGGAGAGGGACACGGTGCTGGGAGAGGGACACGGTGCTGGGAGGGACACGGTGCTGGGAGAGGGACACGGTGCTGGGAAAGGGACACAGTGGTGGGAGAGGGACACGGTGCTGGAGAGGGACATGTGCTGGGAGAGGGACACGGTGCTGGGAGAGAGACACTGTGCTGGGAGAGGGACACGGTGCTGGGAGAGGGACACGGTGCTGGGAGAGAGACACGGTGCTGGGAGAGAGACACTGTGCTGGGAGAGGGACACGGTGCTGGAGAGGGACACGGTGCTGGGAGAGGGACACTGTGCTGGGAGAGGGACACGGTGCTGGGAGGGACACGGTGCTGGGAGAGGGACACGGTGCTGGGAGAGGGACACGGTGCTGGGAGAGGGACACGGTGCTGGGAGAGGGACACGGTGCTGGGAGAGGGACACGGTGCTGGGAGGGACACGGTGCTGGGAGAGGGACACGGTGCTGGGAAAGGGACACAGTGGTGGGAGAGGGACACGGTGCTGGAGAGGGACATGTGCTGGGAGAGGGACACGGTGCTGGGAGAGAGACACTGTGCTGGGAGAGGGACACGGTGCTGGGAGAGGGACACGGTGCTGGGAGAGAGACACGGTGCTGGGAGAGAGACACTGTGCTGGGAGAGGGACACGGTGCTGGGAGAGGGACACGGTGCTGGGAGAGGGACACTGTGCTGGGAGAGGGACACGGTGCTGGGAGGGACACGGTGCTGGGAGAGGGACACGGTGCTGGGAGAGGGACACGGTGCTGGAGAGGGACATGTGCTGGGAGAGGGACACAGTGCTGGGAGAGGGACACGGTGCTGGGAGAGAGACACGGTGCTGGGAGAGGGACACGGTGCTGGGAGAGGGACACTGTGCTGAGAAACGGGACACGGTTCTGGGACAGGGACACAGTGCTGGGAGAGGGACACTGTGCTGGGAGAGGGACACAGTGCTGGGAGAGGGACACGGTGCTGGGAGAGAGACACGGTGCTGGGAGAGGGACACGGTGCTGGGAGAGGGACACTGTGCTGAGAGACGGGACACGGTGCTGAGAGATGGGACATGTGCTGGGAGAGGGACACGTGCTGGGAGAGGGACACGGTGCTGGGAGAGAGACACGGTGCTGGGAGAGGGACACGGTGCTGGGAGAGGGACACTGTGCTGAGAGACGGGACACGGTGCTGAGAGACGGGACACGGTTCTGGGACAGAGACACTGTGCTGGGTTAGGGACACGGTGCTGGGAGAGGGACACAGTCCTGGGAGAGGGACACTGTGATGGGAGAGGGACACGGTGCTGGGAGAGAGGGACACTGTGCTGGGAGAGGGACACAGTGCTGAGAGACGGGACACGGTGCTGGGAGAGGGACACAGTGCTGGGAGAGGGACACGGTGCTGGGAGAGGGACACGGTGCTGGGAGAGGGACACGGTGCTGGGAGAGGGACACGGTGCTGGGAGAGGGACACGGTGCTGGGAGAGGGACACGGTGCTGGGAGAGGGACACTGTGCTAGGAGAGGGACACGGTGCTGGGAGAGGGACACTGTGCTGGGAGAGGGACACATTGCTGAGAGACGGACACTGTGCTGGGAGAGGGACACAGTGCTGGGAGAGTGACACGGTGCTGGGAGAGGGACACGGTGCTGGGAGAGGGACACGGTGCTGGGAGAGGGACACGGTGCTGGGAGAGGGACACGGTGCTGGGAGAGGGACACTGTGCTGGGAGAGGGACACAGTGCTGGGAGAGTGACACGGTGCTGGGAGAGGGACACGGTGCTGAGAGACGGGACACGGTGCTGGGAGAGGGACACGGTGCTGGGAGAGGGACACGGTGCTGGGAGAGGGACACAGTGCTGAGAGACGGGACACGGTGCTGGGAGAGGGACACGGTGCTGGGAGAGGGACACAGTGCTGAGAGACGGGACACGGTGCTGGGAGAGGGACACGGTGCTGGGAGAGGGACACAGTGCTGAGAGACGGGACACGGTGCTGGGAGAGGGACACGGTGCTGGGAGAGGGACACGGTGCTGGGAGAGGGACACGGTGCTGGGAGAATGACACGGTGCTGGGAGAGGGACACGGTGCTGGGAGAGGGACACTGTGCTGGGAGAGGGACACGGTGCTGGAGAGGGACATGTGCTGGGAGAGGGACACGGTGCTGGGATAGAGACACGGTGCTGGGAGAGGGACACGGTGCTGGGAGAGTGACACGGTGCTGGGAGAGGGACACGGTGCTGGGAGAGGGACACGGTGCTGGGAGAGGGACACGGTGCTGGGAGAGGGACACGGTGCTGGGAGAGGGACACGGTGCTGGGAGAGGGACACGGTGCTGGGAGAGGGACACGGTGCTGGGAGAGGGACACGGTGCTGGGAGGGACACGGTGCTGGGAGAGGGACACGGTGCTGGGAGAGGGACACAGTGCTGGGAGAGGGACACGGTGCTGGAGAGGGACATGTGCTGGGAGAGGGACACGGTGCTGGGAGAGAGACACGGTGCTGGGAGAGAGACACTGTGCTGGGAGAGGGACACTGTGCTGGGAGAGGGACACGGTGCTGGGAGAGAGACACGGTGCTGGGAGAGAGACACTGTGCTGGGAGAGGGACACGGTGCTGAGAGACGGGACACGGTGCTGGGAGAGGGACACGGTGCTGAGAGACGGGACACGGTACTGGGAGAGGGACACGGTGCTGGGAGAGGGACACAGTGCTGGGAGAGGGACACAGTGCTGAAAGTATATGTATGTATATGAATATATCCCCTGTGTATTTACAGACCATAACTCACTCACTTTTACAGACATATTGCACTATTTTTTTTTTCTTCTATATTTCCATATTGACCAGTGCTCCCCAAGACCAGGAAATCTGTACAGTCTGAGGTGAGCCTGGACAGGTATATTTGTGGGTATATTTGTGGGAGCTAATAATAATCAAATAACTCTGCTCTGGAAGCTGCCTTCTCTTATGGTGGCCTTTCCTTCTCCCACACTCCGCGTCCTGATGGCAGGGGTGGAGGTGTGGGGCTCCTGCTCTCCTCTCTCTGTCGTTACCGAACTCTTCCTATTCCCCCCTCTCTTGCCTTTCCCTCCTTTGAGGCTCACACTGTCCAGATCTTCTCTCCTCTCCCTGTTCATGTGGCGGTCATCTATCGCCCACCTACCTCTACTCATCCCCCTTCTGCCTTTCTCTCTCACTTTGAATCCTGGCTCTCTTTCTTCCTCTCCTCAGACTCCCCTGTTCTTCTCCTTGGGGACTTCAATTGCCACATTGATGACCCCTCTCTCCCTTGGGCTTCCCGCTTTCTTTCTCTAACCTCTTCTTTTGGCCTTCAACAGTGGACTGCAGCCAGCACCCACAAGGATGGCCACTACTTAGACCTTGTTTTCACTAAAAACTTCTCTCTCTCTGATTTCTCCATTTCCCCTTTTCCTCTCTCTGACCATCACCTCATCTCATTCTCTCTATCTCGCTTCTCCCCTTCTCCACCTCCATCTACCCCCCGGTTCTGCAGAAACCTGCGCTCTATTCACTTACCTGACTTTGAGTCCACGTTACACTCTACCCTCTCCTCTCTAAGCTCTGCTACAGACCCTGACAAACTGGTCAGGAACTACAACTCTGCCTTGTCCTCCTCTCTTGATCTACATGCCCCGCTTTCTCTCTGCCGCACTCGCCCTTTTAACCCTAGACCCTGGTTAAATTCCCACACGCGCATGCTGCGTTCCTCCACTCGTTCCTCTGAACGCCTCTGGAGGAAATCTCATACTCTCGCAGACTTCCTTCACTACAAATTTATGCTATCCTGTTTCAACTCTGCTCTCTCGCAAGCTAAACAAGCATACTTTTCTTCACTAATCAACATGCACAAGTCTAACCCACGCCGACTGTTCTCTGTCTTTGATACTCTACTCAAACCACCCTCAGCTGCCTCTCCTTCCTCCATCTCCGCTCAGGACTTTGCTGACTATTTTAAGGAAAAGGTGGAATCCATACGTCAGAACATCCCCTCTGTTTCTTCCTCCCATCCTACACCTCTTCCTAACTCTCCTCCTGCCTTCCTTGACTCTTTTTCCACTGTCTCAGGGGAGGATGTGTCGCTGTTGATCGCCTCTTCTCCCTCTACCACTTGCCCTCTTGACCCCATTCCCTCCCATCTCCTAAAACCTCTTGCTCCTACTATAATCCCTACGCTCACGCCCATTTTTAACTCCTCCCTCTGCTCTGGAACCTTTCCATCCTCCTTCAAACATGCAACAGTCATACCATTACTCAAAAACAGCAAGCTTGACCCTACCTGTCTTTCTAACTATCGACCTGTCTCCCTCCTGCCTTTTGCCTCTAAACTCCTTGAACGTCTTGTATTCGCTCGCTTGCTCCATTTTCTCAACACCTATTCTCTCCTAGACCCTCTACAATCTGGCTTCCGCACTGCTCACTCCACGGAAACAGCCCTCACTAAAATAACTGACGACCTCCATGCTGCCAAAGACAGAGGTCATTACACTCTGCTCATATTACTCGACCTCTCTGCAGCATTTGACACCGTGGACCACCCTCTTCTCCTTCACATTCTCCATACTCTTGGCATTCGGAACAAAGCTCTATCCTGGATCTCATCCTACCTCTCCCATCGTACTTTCAGTGTCTCTTCTGCTAATACCTCCTCCTCCTCTATTGATCTCTCTGTGGGGGTACCCCAGGGCTCTGTCCTGGGACCTCTTCTCTTTTCTCTGTATACACTCTCTCTAGGTGACCTAATAACATCTTTTGGGTTTAATTATCACCTCTATGCTGACGACACACAAATATATTTCTCAACACCCGACCTTACACCTGCTGTACAAACCAAAGTTTCTGAATGTCTCTCTGCTATATCATCCTGGATGGCCCTCCGCCGCCTTAAACTCAACATGGCTAAAACAGAGCTCCTCATATTTCCTCCCAAACCTGGCCCTACTACCTCCTTTCACATTACTGTTGGAACTACGATCATTCACCCAGTAGCCCAAGCACGCTGCCTTGGGGTCACACCCGACTCCTCTCTCACATTTGCCCCTCACATTCAAAACATTTCTAAAACCTGTCGCTTTTTCCTCCGCAATATAACAAAGATTCGCCCTTTCCTCTGTTGCTCGACTGCTAAAACTCTGACTCAGGCCCTCATTCTCTCCCGTCTTGATTACTGTAACCTCCTGCTGTCCGGCCTTCCTGCCTCTCACCTGTCTCCCCTACAATCTATACTTAACGCTGCTGCCAGAATCACTCTACTCTTTCCTAGATCTGTCTCAGCATCTCCCCTCATGAAATCCCTCTCCTGGCTTCCGATCAAATCCCGCATCTCACACTCCATTCTTCTCCTCACTTTTAAAGCTTTACACTCTTCTGCCCCTCCTTACATCTCAGCCCTAATTTCTCGTTATGCACCATCCAGACTCTTGCGTTCTTCTCAAGGATGTCTTCTTTCTACCCCCTTTGTATTTAAAGCCCTCTCCCGCCTTAAACCTTTTTCATTGACTGCCCCTCCCCTCTGGAATGCCCTTCCCCTCAGTACCCGACTAGCACCCTCTCTATCCACCTTTAAGACCCACCTTAAGACACACTTGCTTAAAGAAGCATATGAATAGCACTGTGGCTATTCTGAACACATGGCACATAAAGCTTGGCCCCCTGCAGATGCACTTACCAGAACTCCCTCCTACTGTCTCTGTACGTTCTCCCTACCTACCAATTAGACTGTAAGCTCCTCGGAGCAGGGACTCCTCTTCCTTAATGTCTAAAGCACTTATTCCCATGATCTGTTATTTATATTATCTGTTATTTATTGGATTACCACATGTATTACTGCTGTGAAGCGCTATGTACATTAATGGCGCTATATAAATAAAGACATACAATACAATACAATACAACCAGGGCAAGATTTGAAATAAGCCAATGTAGCCCTGTGTGGTTTGGGCTACAGGTCTTCCCTCCACCTGGCAGTAATCCCTGCGTAAGGGCAGGTAGCCAGGAGCAATCATGGGGTTTCCCCACTTCAGGCAGTGCAGTGAGTCAGTGAAGGCAGTGTCATCGGGCTCTGTGTCCGATCAGAAGACACAGGGGCGGTGCCTGCTGGAGCTACTTAGTGTACTGTCACTTCCTATTTAGTTGAGTCTGTCCCCAAAGTGAGAGGGACAAGGGTGACACAGACCAAGCTGCCATGACTGGCAGGCTTGAGGCCTCCCTACGGGGAGCGAGAGAGTGCACCCCATACCTCCTATCCTGCATAGAAGATAGGGGAAGAGCTGGACCCACTCTCGGTGCCCTAGGCCGGGAGTGAGGTCAGAGACATCCTGGAGGAAGACAGTCTGTAGTGTGATCTGGCTGCTGAATAGAGAAGACCAATAAAGACCTTACACTTTTACTTATACTCCTGCCTGAGAGTGAAGAGTATCGGGAGGAGGGGAAGGAATATTCTGTTGTAGATACTTCACCCCATACAGCTGGGGGCTGCAGGAGATGGAGGCGCTGCACCAGTAAATGAGATCGAGGCACAACCCCAGAAGCCTGTCCTGTTCTCCCCCATGTCATTGCGGGAGACTCATGGCCCCCTGTTAACAGCAGGTATGCACCACCCTGAGACACATAGCCTGAGCATTAGATTCCCAAGGAGACCCTATCTGAGATTGGGGGAATCAGGGTTACACCAATATTAAAAAATTAAAAAATAACCCCATTTGGCAGCAATATGTCTGCATATAAGCTTTGAGTACAAGAAGCCTCACATGTTGTAGCAATGCCAAGTGACAATGCAAACATGCACTCAATGTTCTTACATACGGTATGTGCACAGACTCACAAACCCACAGTAAGCCCATATTCACTAAGCAGTGCTATTCCCCAAGACACCTTACAGCAGTGCTTAGTAAATTTTGCCTACTCAAGTGAATGGGCTCCAAGTTGTTTCGGTATCGATGGTGTCCCACAGAGTAGCACTACTTCGTCAACATGACCCATGGTGTCCTAGCAAACATTAACTAAAAGTACATTCTGTTTTACTTACGGTATAACATATATTTTCAAAGAAGCATAATAAAGACACACGTAGTTACATGTCAGCACTTGTAAGGAGCCTCTGAGAAAATCAAAGAGGCTTCGTTTTCTAAGGATCACAAGTGTCATGCTTCTGTTTTGTTCCCATCATAAACTCCCACATATTCGCGTCTCTGGTCCAATTACTGTGCGTTTGTGAACAAAGTAAGAAGAGAAGAGAGAGAAATATCATCGGATAGTGTGTAAGGTGGCTGAAAAGATGTCTTAATTAGGGTCTGTGGGCTGACTTCTCTAAATAGTAAATATATATATTTTTTTTTAATCATAGTAAGATGCCTTAAACAGGGAAGAATTAAAGGGCTGTTTAACATGTTTGCAAGTAAGAAGCAACTGCAAAAAGCAAGGTTTGTCTATCATGAAAAGCAGCCATCTCCAAAGCTGCATCACTAACGACCAACAGCGTAAAGTTTACAGGCCAGAACCCCCCCAAACAACTGGCAGACAATAAGAGTAAGAAGATCAGATAATGAATGACTGCGGATGTGGATTGTTTAGTCTGCAATGCCTTAGATCTGAATCAATAAAGTAGCAATACTTCAGTATATGGAATTATCGGCCTGGGGTGGAGGTGAAAGTACAAAAGTTAGGGACATTTTGGTAGGTTAGAAAGGATGCTAAATGTTATGGGGCATTATAGGGTTAAAGTCTATTTGTCATGAGCAGCAGACCTGTGAGCATGTGACTTGTATATGTGACAAGGGTTAACACACATAGCTATCTAACTGATCTAATCTTCACCTCGCAAGGTCCCACAAATGAATACCTCCCCTCACTCTCTCACTGTGACTGTAGGGGGTAACCAGGCTATACATTAAAGGTTAAGCCCACCTGGTTACTTAAAACCAGAGACAGAACATGAAACACAGACAGAGCTCAGTGCTACATCCAAAGACACGAATACACGGTACAGTGCCTAAATATATATATATATAGAGATAGATATCTTTTGAATAAATGGTCTTTAAGTTTAACTCTTTGGCCAAAGTGTTGTAAGCCCTTGAGCCCCTCCAAGGCAGACCACGTCTCAAGGGTCCTAACACTAAAATAAATTCATAATAACCTGTACATTACCAGAAAGAATGATTTATAATAAATCTGTCAAAATTAGTTGCATAGTTCTAAGTCTGACTGAAGCTCTTATTAACCTGTATAATACCAGGAAAAGCACTCTGTATTAGATTTGTCGCAATCAAACTGGATGCAAGTTCCCACGGGTGTGGAAGGTGCAAAGGAGTGAGCTTTAACCATTTAAAAGTGGGAGGGGGTGAGCTTCAAACTAGGGAAGGAGGAGCCACCCTCCAAATCAGCTAGGACCAGCTGAACAAGAATTGCAAAACATACAGGACCCCTATAAGCTCATATTGAACCTCCAAAATAACCACAATATATATATGCGTATAAGTGTCAAAGAGGAGTGCTACTGAGCATGGCAATATATATTTAAAACCGTCCACACCCATGGGAACTTGCATCCAGTTTGATTGCGACAAATCTGGATTTGGATGTAGCACTGAGCTCTGTCTGTGTTTCATGTTCTGTCTCTGGTTTTTTTTTTTCAACAAAAGTTTTTATTGGGTGGACGGTACAGGCAAACAATATTCTAACAACCCACTGTCGTACCAATCAGTTCCCCCCCCGCCCCCACCGTTTTCCAACAATTGCGCCAATCAGGCTCGCGGGGGAAACCAACTAACAAACAAGATGCACAACAATGACGCAAGACAACGACAGACGGGGGATGGGGGGGGGGGGAAAGCCATAGTGCGTGCCCACCATATCCTTCCTAAAGCGCTTACCAACCCGTTGAAGCCCACAGAATCATGTCCCTATTCCTTTACTTCTCTCGCGACACGTTATGAGACCCGGTCAGCCCTACCAGTTATCAGCCTACCCCAAGTCAGGACCGGCATATCAGAGGAGAATGCATTTTGTTCTATCAAAGCAGAATGTTGGCGGCACTCACCCCCGGGATATCCGACTGGGCCAGACATGGCGACCAGACCTTTAGAAAGTTTGCGCCGGTGTCGTTGCTGTCTCTGGTTTTAAATATATATTGCCATGCTCAGTAGCACTCCTCTTTGACACTTATATGCATATACTGGCGACACACTTTATTCGAGCTCGGCTAGTCCCACGAATTCGGGTATACTCGGGTGTATTGAGGTTTGTGACTGTTTTCTGCCCGAGTGCATTGAGGTATTTTCCAGGCAGGGATTGAAGCATTTTATTCCCGCTGGCTGCAATACTGCACAGTATATATATATATACTGCATTACAATTCATGAATTTATGCCATCTGGTAGACACGCGAAGCATTGCAGCCTATTAAATCCTAATCATTATCATTTAACAGATCAGCCGCCCGTCAGCCAGGCATGAACCCAGGCTGGGAAGGCAAACGCAACGGGGCTTGTCAGAGGTGAGGAGCGGCGCATTCCAGGTATCTGCCAGGTACATACTGGGTATTTGCTCGAATAAAGTGTGTCGGTGCAGTATATATATATATATGTTGTGGTTATTTTGGGGGTTCAATTTGAGCTTACAAGGGTCCTGTATGTTTTGAAAGCCCATCTGGTTACCCCTGAAACCGTGGGGTCCCTGGCAGCTACATAGCACCATAAGCCCGGGGCCAGGTAACATAACATTCAGAAATTAGTGTCCCCTGCTTTTCCACTTTTCATATTCCCTTTGCCCCAGACTTATGAAAATTTCTGAGTGTAAGTTTTAGGTGGGATATTTAGGTTGAAATGCAGTTGTTTTGTTTGCTGGAGTTCGGGGCCAAAGATACCGGTAGTCCCCTAATTCTCCCCGGCTTGCAGGCATGATTTGCCGGTATGCAGGTTGAATTACACCGGGGCTGCCCAGTGTCGCCCAGACCCCTGGTTTTCAAGCCCAGATTGTCATGATAGAGGGGGTTTGACCCGGGATTAAAGGGGTTATACCCAATTTGGCCACCCCCTACTCTCACTTGGGAAGCAAGGGGTTAACTGGACTGAGGTCGAGTAATGTGTTTTTTACCTTGCTTCAGTATCCAACTGTTTATTGCCCTGTATAAATGTAATGTCTCATCCTGGTGTTTGCACTCACACATACACCAGGGTTGATGCGGGAGGGAAGGGGTTAATGTTAATTTAGTGATTATAGCCCTTTGTTCCCTTTTCCCGCCTTTTCAGGCTCCATTTTGCAGCCTTCCATAGGTCGCCATTGAGCCTCCATGTGTTCTAATGGCAGAAGTAGCGGTTTTGGACCTGTTTTCCAGCAACGACCAGCAGGTGGCGTCCGAGAGGAGGAGCGGCGGTTTCCCATTGTAAGTCAATGGGCTCATTAACTTCAATGGAGATTCCTCAACGCCGGCCTCGAGGAACAGATTGGCAGCCATCCAAACCGCAGACCGCAGAAGCGGATACAATGTCTTTGAAAAGAGTTTAATCACTTTGGTCAAGTTCAAAGACAATTGGCGTGGGAATCTTAGGTTCTAGGGCTCCTGGGAATAAAGTTCTTTTTGCCCCCAGCTCCTAGGAACCCCCACACACGATCCACACCGGGTCCAGGAATGAGAGACCCCCGTAAGGGGTCGAGTGGAGAAGGAGGGTCGCGCCATTGACTTCAATGGCGGAGCGGAGGTCCCATTGAATCTAATGGCGGCGTGCACCATGCATTGTCAATGGCGGCGCCGGCCATTGATTCCAATGGGGAAAAGCCGCGTGGCGTAAAAACGACTAAGTGTGAAATGATGAAAAATGTAAGTCCAGATCTCCGGTTCTGGAATGACCAGAGGGATGGGATTTGGGTGGCATGTAGCCAATGTTCTGGCTTTAATGCATGACCCTTCCCAGCCCCCTCCGACCAACCAGACGGAGTGTGGACGAATGTAAATATTTGTGGTTGTTGCCATAGACTTCAATGGCGGCGTTTTCTCCATTGAAAGCCTATGGCGGAGAACCCCATCGACTGCAATGGCGGAGTTGCTCCATTGAAGCCCATGGCAGCGGAGTCCGTTGTTTTCAATGGGGAACGAGTGAAAAGCAGAGATTCATTTTTTAAAGGGAAGAATCCTGTATTTTAAAAATGTGTTAAAGTGCATTTCTGTATCTCCGGTTCTGGAGGTCGCAGAGAGTTGAAATTTGGCCAATATGTACGGTCACTGTAGGCATTAATAACTGGCAGATTTTGACCCACTGGACCCACCAGAACGGAACTTATTAATATGTGAAGATATTAAAGTGTATATGGGATTTTGGATCTGCTCTGAAAATGCAGACTCCATCTGCTATGCTAATAGGGCAGGAAGAGCATCTTGAAGATTTAGCATAGCCCGATGATCAAAAGTTAACTGCCCTGATTGTTTATACTAGGGTCAGGAACAAAGGAAGTTAAGTGGTTTGTGAGTGTCATGCTTCACACTTAAAATCTACTTCAAAGAGATTTTCCTAGCCAGCTCGGCGCCTAAGGTTAAGATTAAAGGGCTGAAATGGTATATAAGTCAGAGTCAACCCTTACTCAATTGTCTTCATGTATTGTCGTGATGTCCACATCTGAACCTGAATTATGGAAGAAATGGCCCATCCTGTATCCTGATGGCTTTCTTGTCCTAACCTTTAAGTAAGTGTCTATATTTTGTCTGTTATGTGTATAATCTCATGTGTTCACCTTTTTCAAGGAATAAATTATATTTTATCATATCTAAGCCTCGTTCAGTTCAACCCAGTTATATTTTTGGTGTGTATTATTAATAGCCTGTCACAAAGTTACCGTCACACAGATATCCCAGTCCGATGTCCCACGTAGATATGGGTCTCCCTATGTTATACCATGTATTAAAATATGTTTTATAATGTTTGGTGCATTTACTATAAATGTCTATTCAGTCAGCCCGGACATCAATATAGGTGCCGGGAAGTCTGGGTAGACATCGTAGTTCAAAGAGGAGACTGGATGCTGAGAGGTGTCAGGGTGCTAAGTGGCCGGGGCAGGGCGGAGTACTGGGTCCGGAGAACAGAGACCCCCTGCGGGGAGGACCCTCTGGTTTGCCAGACTCAGTAGAGCCAGCCCAGTTAGTGGCAATGGGTTGACTGGGGGAAGCGGCAGAATTTCAGCGAGTTTCCCATTGGTCAATTCATATGTCCTGCCCACAGGGCATCCTGAGCTGGCTTGGCACGCCCCCTCCTCTGACGTCAGCCAAAGGATGAGCCCCTATTCCTATTGGCTGGCGGGGCGGAAATCCCACACTCTGATTGGTTGCTCCTCCTACTTCGATGCTGAACATAGAACAGCGGAAGGTATATAAGAAGAAGCCCCAGCCAGAGAATCAGATGATCCTGTGACTTGGGCCGGTGATGCAAAGGCGGCTTTTCAAAGTTGTACTGTTACGAATAGCAGAGCAACCGGCTTCACTTTTGGAGCTAAGAAAGCCTGCCTAGCTGAGGCTAAGGCAGACGCGAGGTCCAAGTTCTCATTTTAAATTGTAGCGGTCATGGCTAGAGCTTCTAGCTGAAAAGAGGACCAGGAAGCCAGGGTGGATATCCCGGTCGGGGTAAGCCTTCCGAAGCAGGCACCCTGCACCTATTTTAGCCTAGTTTTCACCCCAGAGCCCTAGTAAGTGTGTTTTTCACCTGCATTTTGTGTATTCATTGTGTGAACGCGGGTTTACCCGAATAAACTACATTTTACTCCACTACTGTGTTTTGCCTAGTGTTAAATGTCCTGGTCTTCCGTGACTGGCTTAATATATTTTCGACAGCTATTTTCTCCTAGGCCCTATACAATCTGGCTACCACACTACTCACTCAACGGAAATAGCCCTCACTAAAATAACTACTGTAATGAACTCCATGCTGCCAAAGGCAGAGGTCATTACACTCTGCTCATATTATTCGACCTCTCTGCAGCATTTGATACTGTGGACCACCCTCTTCTCCTTCACATTCTCCATACTCTTGGTATTCGTAACAAAGCTCTATCCTGGATCTCCTCTTACCTCTACCACTGTACTTTCAGTGTCTCATTAGCTAACACCTCCTCCTCCTCTATCGATCTCTCTTTGGGGATACTTCAGGGCTCTGCCCTGGGACCTCTTCTCTTTTCTCTTTACACACTCTCTCTAGGTGACCTAATCACATCTCTTGGGTTCAAATATCACCTCAATGCTGACGACACACAAATGTACTTTTCAACCTGTGTCCTTACACCTGCTGTACAGACTAAAGTTTCTGAATGTCTCTCCGCTATATAATACTGGATGGCCCTCCGCTGACTTAAACTTAACATGGCAAAAAACAGAGCTCCTCATACTTCCTCCCAAACCTGGCCCTACTACCTCCTTTCACATTACTGTTGGAAGTACTATAATTCACCCAGTAGCCCAAGCACGCTGCCTCGGTGTCACACTCGACTCCTCTCTCACATTCTCCTCTCACATTCAAAAGGTAGCTAAAACCTGTAGTTTTTTCGTCAGCAATATTACAAGATACGCCCTTTCCTGTGTTGCTCACCTGCTAAAATTCTGACACAGACGCTCATTCCCTCCCGTCTCGATTACTGTAACCTCCTGCTGTCCAGCTTTCCTGCCGCTCATCTGTCTCCCCTACAATCTATCCTAAGTACTGCTGCCAGAATCACTCTACTCTTTCCTAAATCTGTCTCAGCATCTCCCCTGCTGAAATCCCTCTCCTGGCTTCCTATCAAATCCTGTATCACACACTCAATTCTCCTCCTCACTTTTAAAGCTTTACACTCTTCTGCTCCTCCTTACATGTCAGCCCTAATTTCTCGCGGCACACCATCCTGACGCTTGCGTTTTGCTCAAGAATGTCTTCTCTCTACCCCTTACCAAAAGCCATCTCCCGCCTTAAACCCTTCTCACTGACTGCCCCACACCTCTGGAATGCCCTTCCCCTCAATATCCGACTAGCACCCTCTCTATCCACCTTTAAGACCCACCTTAAAACACACCTGCTTAAGGAAGCATAGGAGTAGCTCCATGGCTGATAATTTACACCTCATACATAAACTTTGGCCCCTTGCAGACGCACTTAGCAGAACGCCCTCCTACTGTCTCGGTACATTCTTCCTACCTACTAATTAGATTGTAAGCTCTTCGAAGCAGGGACTCATTTTCCTAAATGTTAGTTTTATGTCTGAAGCACTTATTCCCATTATGTGTTATTTGTATTATTTGCTGTTTATATGATTGTCACATGTATTACTGCTGCGAAGTGCTATGTACATTAATGGCGCTATATAAATAAAGACATACATACATACATACATCTTTACTCCGCTGCCACCACCAGCGTTATCACAAATCAGAGTCTTTGGTCCCTGTTTACTAAAGAAACAGCTTTAACCATATAATGCCCCATAACACCAACATTTATCATCTTTTGTACCATACCAAAATGTCCCAATTTGCTATACACTGTACGGTGAAGGGGATTTTGTCACTTTTTTTACCAACAATAACTTATGTGTGGTTAAAGCAGCATTTATATTTCAGTGGAAGATGGGATACAAGGTGCGATCATACTGCAGTACTGTATAATGGTCCTGAGAAATCACTATACATTTGCTATATAATATATTATATTTCCCCCCAGGGAAAATTCAACTCAATGCCACCTCAATACAGTCACCCAATCATGTTACGCCATGATTATTTGTTTGGTGACTGTCCATGTTTACAATAACCAACTTGATAGTCTTTCTGCGGTGTAAGGTATGCTCCAACGCCAAGGTATTTGGGACAGGTGTCAGTGTCTCCAGTAATGCTTAGTAATCTTGAAAACGTTTAAAATGTTTGGCATTCACTGTGATACTCAGCATTTCTTGCTATTGCAGCACGTTCATAAGACAAAAATACCAATAATATTATGGCACACCGTATAGTGCAAAAAAAACATCTCACAAATGTATTGCAACATGATAATAAAATTAAATATATATGGAAATGTTGTTATCATGTAACAATATAGTTTTTATATGTTTTTTGCTGTCTGTGGTGTGCCCTATTTTTTGTATTTATTTACTTAGTGTTTCTCCATCTTGGCGCGGGTGGTTTAAGTTGGAGACTGCCACTTGTGTTACTTACCTTGGCGCTCCTGTATTTGATTTAGTGCTGTGAGCTGTTACAATCAGCATGTTCACCAGAGCATAGGGGAAACAATTACAGAAAATAAAGGTTTCACTGATTCTGTGCACTGGGTTTTCTTTCTTTAGATAGACAGGATACATGGACATTCCATGCTCCCGTTCCCAAGAGACACTTCTGGAGGTATGGCTACCTGTTGGTGTTTCTGCAGTAAATTTGTAATAGCTGAAACAGTATTGTGTCAACAATAAAAAAATTAATCCGTATATGTCAGCTGCAATGTTCAATTTGGGCACATCGCTTGGATCTGTGCCTATGTGGCAGCCTCTGAATTAATGGCCATGTAACTGTATCAGCTGCACAAATGAATGCATGGTCAGAGTAGGGAACAAGTAAAATAAAATTATAATGCTGCAAATAGAGGGATATAAGAAATGCATTAACTTACTAACTGACCATGCTGTCATACAATGGTCAGCACCGGTGAGAACTGGAGTTTAAAGGCTGCAAATCAAGTACATAAATGAGGCATGGTGAGTAAAGTGCTACCACTGCAGCCAGGGATTCTGGGTAATGACATGCAAATAAGCACTCCCAGTGTGTCACTTTTTGCTTCTTGCTTCTTATCCATTTTCATATGGATCCAGGAGTGTAGGAGCTATAGCTCGCCTGGGGGTACTGTAATTTGAAATCAGTAACACGCATACTGTAAATTACCATGGTGTAACAATGTATAAATGCAGGGTCAGGAAACAGCATCCTCCCTGCACCCCAAGTTCCAGCACCCATGCATGGATCCATTATAGATTATCCCTGTGGCTTTATACAGCCATGTACTTATTTAACCCAAGCTGTAAAATCTATGTAAATCAGCAGGCATACGCTATAAGGTCACGGTGGGCAACCCTGTCACCAATCGCCACAAGTGGCAAATCAGCCATGAAAGTGTTTGGCCATTTGAGTTTGCCAGCTCCCACAATAAAATAAACTTTTTCCTGACGGCGTGTGCTGGTTTCCGCTTTCTGAATGAGTCAACGAAGTGAACCAGCCTATTTTGATCTGGTTTAATACTGATTGGCCGGCGAAGCCAGCCAATTCAGTTAAACAGCAATTCTACTTGTTGCCAAGTAGAACAAAGAAAAAGCAGTCAAACAAATATATAAGGGAACCAACAAGTGCACTGTAAAAAGTGCACTTAAAAAAGAAGAAGGGTTAACTCATAAGAACCCATGATGGGGGACACTGAGCAGAGCACCCCGCCTAACGCCCACTGGGAGGCAAACTCCGAAACCGTCCCAGCGGACTCGGCGTATGTGAACTCTGCCCGAATACGGGAATGCACCAGCGCCCGGAACACTGCCACGATGTTCGTTTGGGACCCCCCTCTCCAAACACTGCCTCCTGGTCTTGTAAATGGCTACCTTAGCCACTGCCAGGAGCAGGTTGACTAGGAGATCCCTAGGCTTATTGTCTCGGGACACTGGGCACCCAAAAATAAAAAGATGAGAGGAAAAACCATCCAGAACTGCAGAAGAAGGCTCCTCAAGGTGGATAAGAGGGGCTGCAGTCTGGAGCAGCTCAGATAAATGTGGAATACGGACTCCCGCTCGCCACAGAAGGGACAGGCGGCGGGGGAGTCCGTGAAGTGTGCCAAGTACTCTCCTGTGCTCAGTGCACCGTGGAGGACCCTCCAACTCAAATCCCCGGCGGGACGGGGAACCAAAGCTGAATAGAGCTCTCTCCACCGGGGTCTCTCGCCCTCGTTCCCAAGAAATACCCGCCTCCAGATGGTATCTGGGCGGGTGACAAGGGCGAGGTAGTGCACTATATGGAGCACCAGAGAATACAGGACATTCCTCGGCATGCCGCGGAAACATGCCGGGGACATATCCCCCAACCTGCTGAGGTTGGGGGAGATAGGAGCCCGAGGGGGTTGCCGTGGCTTTGGTTCCACGCAAAGATCCGGAGAGCTGAAGTTGATAGGTTGACAATGCTCTCCGGTCTGCAAAACCCCCTCGATGAAGGTGCGTGAGTCGGGGTTGATTGCATCTTTAATCTCCCGGATCAAACGACGAGGGATACGGGCAGTAAGCATACACATACGGGGCGCAAGCACTTCTGCGCTTACCCAGTCTCGCCGCTCATAGTCCAGGAGATCCCCAACTCTGGTCACTTGCGCCAGGATTAGCCGTCGGCAAATAGAGGGTGAATCCAACATCCGAGCCCCCACTGCCGGATTATACAGCAGGGGCTCGGCGAGGAAATCAACCCCCACCGCCTGTTCCTTCCTGGTCGCGGAGACCAGTTTCCAGGCCTTTAATAAGTCCCGGTAGTATGCCGGCACCTCCGAGAGGTTTCTTCCTAAACCCTCGGGCCTGATGATAAACAGTTGCTGGTCATACCTCGTACTGCGCAGCTGGCGAAAGAAACTGGTCGCCAGCTGGCACCACTGCGGAGACGGATCCGCGAATAGGTATCTCTGCAGGTATTGAAGGCGGAAAGTGTGTAACTGGGAGCGGACACATACCACTCCCTGTCCACCCTCCTCCAAAGGAAGGCACGCAACCCCCACAGAGACCCAATGCTTCCCCATCCAGAGAAAATCCATCAATCTCCTCTGTATCTTGTTGATAAATTCGGGGGGCGGACCCATGGCTATCAGCCGGTGCCAAAGCTGACTGGCCACCAGCTGGTTGATCACCAGGGTTCTTCCCCTAAGGGAAAGTATTCTCGACAGATACACCCATGACCCCAGACGAGCAATGACTCGTTCTTCAAGTTCACTGAAGTTTTCTGGGGCTGGGTCCTCCGCAGCAGACAGGTAGACTCCCAGATATTTGTATCGCTCCCCCATGAGATATTACGAAACACGGGGGGTAAAGAGTCCACCTGTAAGGGACCCACCAAAATGCCGGAGCACTTGGACCAGTTGATCCGAGCAGAAGAGGCCGCGGTGTAGACCTCTTGGCACGCTTGTGCCCGCTCCAGATCATCTAGGTCCTGGGCCACGAGGAGCACGTCATCGGCATAAGCCGACAGGACTACCCGTATGCTGGGCTCCCACAGCACCAGCCCGGTGAGCCTCCTCCTCAGTAGGCAGAGGAAGGGCTCGATGGCCATCGCGTATAGTTGCTCAGACAGGGGACACCCCTGACGTACTCCCCGACCAAACACAAAAGGTGCCGTCAGGGACCAATTAATTTTTACCAGACACTCTGCAAAGGCGTACAGCATCCGGAGAAAGCCCACAAATTGTGGGCCAAAGCCAAACTCCCGCAGGGTCTGCATGAAGTAACGGTGATCCACCCTGTCAAACGCCTTCTCCTGATCTAGGGACAGGAAGGCGAGTGACAGACCAGTCCTCTGCGCGTGGTGTAGCAGGTCCTGGACCAGAAAAATGTTGTCATGAATGCTCCGGCCCGGGACAGTATAGTACTGGTCGGGGTGAATCACCTCTGCCAGCACGGACTTGAGCCTCAGCGAGAGCGCTTTAACTACGATGTTATAATCCGTGCTGAGCAGTGAGACCGGTCGCCAGTTAGAGATCTGGTGGAGATCCCACTTCTTCGGTAGCAGAGACAGTATTGCCCGCCGACATGAAAGGGGCATCTCACCAGTCTCCAGGGCTTCGGCCAGGACCTCGGTGAAATCAGGTCCCAGCATCTCCCAAAAAAAACGGAAGAACTCCACAGTCAGCCCGTCTAGCCCCGGCGCTTTTCCGTGGGACATGAGATTAAGAGCTTCAGAGAGCTCGGCCAGAGTCAAAGGTAACTCAAGCCGCTCTCTTCCACCCTCGCCGACCGTGGGAAGCCCCTCCCATAAGACCCTGCACGCATCCGGCTGGATGGACTCCAGAGAGAAAAGATCTACGTAAAACCTCCGGGTTCTGTCCCGGATGCTCTCCGGGTCAGTCAGAGGGGTACCGTCCTCTGCTAGTAAGCAGGTGATATGTTTACGGTTTCCCCTCTTTTTCTCCAGCGCATAGAAGAGGCGCGACCCGCGACCCTCTTCCTGAAGGAAGTGGATGCGGGATCGCACATACGCCCCCCGAGCTCTCCGATCTTCCAAGTCCCGGAGAGCGCACTTCCTCTCCACGTACACACACTGCAGGAATTGGTCTCCTGCCACAGACAGCCGCCTCTCGAGATCGAGCACCTCTTCCCTAAGGGTCTCGATCTCAGCATCGCGCCGCCTGCTGGCACCTTTAGTGTGCTCTTGACAAACGAGGCGCAGATGAACCTTGCCCACGTCCCACCACTGCTCTAACGTGGCAAAGTCTGACCTGCAACCTCTCCAGGCCATCCAAAAGTCTCAGACCAACGTCGCAAACCTCTTGTCCTCCAACAACGTATTGTTGAAATGCCAATAGGCGGCCGAGGGCGCTGCTGTTATTAGCGCCACCATCACGGACACACAATTGTGGTCCGAAAACGGCGCTAGCCTAATGGTACTGGACTGAGCTCGCGACAGGCTGTGGCTGGATATGTACAGCCTATCGATCCGGGACCAGGATATCCATCCACCTCTAAACACTCTAACATAGGTGAACTCAGTGGATACCCCGGGATGTTGTTCACGCCAGACGTCTACCAAGGAGTAGCGGGTGATGACCTCCCGCAAGGCCGACGCAGAACTCGGGTGTGGCTCCGGACCATTCCGGTCCCTCAGAGCCTCGAGGGATGCAGTTAAAATCACCCCCGAGCACCACGTGTTCGTCCGCATCGACTGTCTCCAGGTATTCGGACAATCTGACGAAGAACTGCCTTCTCAGGGGTCCGGTGGCAGGAGCATACACGTTCAAGAAATTAAACGTGTAGTCCTCGTGCCGGACCCTGAGATGCAACAGGCGACCTGGAACAACAGTTTTGGCAAACAGCAGCTCAGGTTGAAAAGATTCGGAGAACAGGGTCACCACCCCACAAGATGTCGAAGTGAGGTGGCTGAAAAAGACCTTACCTCGCCACTCCAGATGCCAGCTGGCTTCAGCCTCTGGAGTGGTATGGGTTTCCTGCAGGAAACTCACAGAATACTTTCCCTTTTGTAAAAAGGAGAGTACCTGGAACCTGTGAAACCCGTCCTTACATCCATTTACGTTTAGCGTACCGATGCTCAAAGCCATTGGTAATCAAGAGTCTTGCTTCCCATAGGTGCTCAGGGTACTACAGTAGAGGCAACGTTTATTCTAACATTTGCTGTAAACTAGCCGGGTTACATTCTGGGTATGTGCTGGGTATGTGCTGGGTATGTTCTGGGCTAGTTTGAGGCACATTTAAGGCATTTCTGCATTGACTAACGACCCATAGGATTAACACAGCAGGGATCCCTGGCAGTCCAATTCAGTTTGAATGGGACTGCCAGGGACCCCCGCTGTTAATCTGAGGCCATTAATCAATGCAGAAATGCTGGGGCTAGTTTAAGGAAAGTTTAAGGCATGTATTCAGAATGTACCTGGGTGTTTCCTGGGTCTTTTGGGGAATTGCCACTGGTTTTTGTTAGAATAAGAGTTGCCTGTACTGTATACCCCGAGAAGCCTTTACGTGCTCTCGCAACACTTTGTTAAACTTTAGGACCCGAACATGTTCGATAGTCCCGGAAAGTTTGGCCTTGTGGTTAGCCTTGATATATACTCTGAGAGAGTGGAGAATGACCGAAGCATCCTTCCACCTGTCAAAGGCCAACTGCACCTTCGTATGTCCGTGTCTACAGAGGGTATCATCCAGGAAACTATCTAGCTCCCGGGCAGGGATAACGGGGATCGAGGAATCCACCGACTCCATGGTGCCAGAGGACTCCCCTCTGAGCCCCAACTCCCCAGGCTCCTCTTGGCTGTAGAATTCAAGACCCCCGTCCTTCTCTGCGGGGGCCTCTCTCAGCCCTAGATTGGATCCCCTCCTCGGTGTTTCCACAAGGGGGTCCACTGTGCTCTCCACCTCCATCCCCGAGTCAGGATGTTCAGGGGCAGCTGGTGGCGACATGGCAGAGGCAGTGGTCTCCCGAGAGTCCTCGGGGGCCACAGAAGCACACAATGCCCTACTAGTTTCCTCAAGCGCCATACAGATGAATGGCATGCCACGGGTGTTCGCATCACCTGCGGGAGGGCACTCACCAACCGCGGGAGGGCCCTCACCATCTGCGGGAGGGCCCCCACCATCCGCGGGAGGGCTCTCACCATCCGCGGGAGGGCCCTCACCAACCGTGGGAGGGCACTCACTAGCAAGGACCTCAAAGGGAGGGTCTATCCCAGCATTCACTCCCAATGAAGTGCCCACCCAAAACTCCGCACTAAGAGGGTCAGGTCAGACAACTCCCAGATGTAATCGGAAGTGCTCACCAAAACACCCTCCAAACCCCAACCCACGGGGGTCAGCTCTAACCCATCTCCTTCCTCTGGTGACGCAAACCGGGGCCTTTTATCCCTATGTGCGTCACCCGAAGGTGGTACAACCAGAAGGGGATCCCGGTCAACCCACGGGTCCCCGAAGACAGGTATCTTTTTTGTGTCCGGTGGGGTAAATTCACCGAAACACAAGTCTCCGGGGGATGCTCTCCAACCCAGAGGGGCGTTGGGAGGCTCCCCAACGTCTATCTCTAGGGGTAAGGCCTCATGCTGTTGAGCACTTTGGCCTTCCACCCCAGAGACGTCGGGTACCTCCTCTTACATTCCCTCCAGATCTTCAAGGGGGGGGGGGGCTGTTCATTTATGGGATCCGGCTCACACTGATTAATCTCAACCAGTGGGCCGGATGGAACCACCTCGTGCGGAAACGATGTTGCGTTCCCTTTTGAAGACATCCACGGGTGAACGTAATCCGTTTCACCCTTCTCGACCTCCTCAAACGCCCTCTTGTTTTTATTTTTAAATTTGCTCTTCCTGAGGATTGATTCCCCAGGAGAGGGTGCCGCTGCCTCCCCAGCAGGAGCTTCCTCCTGCTCCCCCGCACCCTGTACGGTGCTTACAATGGGGGTAAGCTGTTCTTGGGGGGGGACAGCGACAACAGAGGGTGACTGTTGTGGGGTGGCTTTTACATTCTCTCTCTGATCTTTAGGGAGAGGTGCAGATGTCACCACCTGAGATGGGGCAGCAACATATTCTGTGGTCCCAGGGGGGACCTGGGCCCTTGAGGGCTTTACCTTCTCCCTCTGTTCTTTTGGGAGAGGTGCAGACGTCACCGCCTGAGATGGGGCAGCGACATCTCCTACGGTCCCAGGGGGGACCTGGGCTCTCGAGGGCCCCGCTGTGGTAGGCACAGCGGTACCGGGTGTCTTGGCAGAGGGAGGGGCGGGTGCAGGAGCTACGGTGGGATTCCTGTTCCCTTTGGGGCAACTCCTACGAGTGTGCCCAAGCTCCTTGCACAGATAACACCTAACTCCCTCCGTGCCATAGAAAAAAGTATATTGAATGCCCTCGTAGGGCACCCTAAAGGAACCCTCCACAGATTCTGTGCTCCCCGGCAGCAGCAGTTGTACCTGCCGCCTAAATGAGAGCACATGCCTCTGCGCCCTATCCCTTCAGCCCATCGGCAATTTTGTTATAGGAGACTTAATGTCTCCCAGGGTTTGCAGGTGCGGCCGCAAGAGGCTGTCTGGGATGAAGGGGGGCACATTTGAAAGGATGACCTTTGTGCCTAACCCCTCCATGGGTTCTATAGGGATGTAGATCCCCCCTACATTGATGCCTTTCTGCACCAGGGTGTGGGTGGCAGCCAGCGTACGGAGGAAGAAAATGCCCCTCCCATACATCTTGCTGGCCTGCCTCCACAGCAGAGGGACCCACAACGTCTGCCACAGCCCTTACATAGATCTCCATGTTAAGGCCAGGTGACATTGGGCATCTCACCCCAAGCTTCCTGCTCACACCGGGCGTGGCCCCAGCATTGTTGTTGCTGGGGTCGATGCCTGCAGCTGTTATCTGCACCCATGTTTGAACTGGGGACGCAGGTGCCACGCTGCTAACAGGCGCTGGGGGAGGCGTGGCCAGGGCACTGGAAGGACCAGGCCTAGGGCTGTGACTAAGAGTGTTGCTCCTAGGGGCCACAGTTTTTGGTGTCCTGTATCCGGGTGTGGTCCCCGTTGCCACACTACTCCTACCTCCCTTAGGCATGATAATATTAAGCCTTTTAGTCAGGGGATGAGGTAGTGTTTAGAGAGAAAATGTGCAAAGAGGAACTGTCCTTTTAAGAACCAATTAACCTCTCTGCAAAGGGAGGGGGGAAAAAGCAGCTTTTAAAACCTGCTGCAGTTTTAAATCTTTCCCCCCTTATTAGTTACTCTCTATCTCTTGTAATAGGCAACACCACAATTTTAACAAGTCTTTGAAGAAAAGACACAGAGCTCTTAATTGCAGGCGAGAAAAGAGGAATCAGGCTTAAGAAATAAAGTGAAAATAGAAGTAAAACAACCAGGGGTGTGGGAGGGGAGAGGGGTTGAAAGCCACAGTACCAGCCAGCCAAAGTGCAGCTTGTGCTGGGTTGAAAAATACTGCAGTCCCTGGGTGAAAAAACAAAAACGGTTTTTAAACCCCAAAAACAACATTTAAACCTCTACAAAACACACAATCCCCCACAGTTTCACTCCAAAATAACACAAATGAAAAGAAGAATACAACCTGATTCCACAATGCCTAGGAGCTCTGTACATACACGTCTGAGTGAAGCAGCAGCAGGTGATAGTGCTGAGGTGAGTGACGCAGCAGCAGGTGACAGTGCTGAGGTGAGTGAAGCAGACGAACAGTGTGTGTTGTTTTAAATGTTCGATTGAGCAACCTAATTTCTCAATTTTTACATGGTGTGGCGATTTTCACTACTCATTCGCCACACCTGTGGCTACATTGAAAAATAGGTTGCCCACCTCTTCTATAAGGGATCTATGTTAAAATAGATTAAATAGATATAGCCATGTTAGTCTATTTGCAATAGTGAAGAATAAATGAGTACTTCAGTATTAGATGATACCTTATGTATTTGGACTAACAATAGATATTGTAGGATAAGCTTTCGAGAGTTCTCCACTCTTCCTCTGGTCAGCGATATGGATTTACAGGGGATTCCAGGAGTTTAACACAGATATAAAAACCAAGATAACAATCTGTGTTAAACTCATGGAATCTTTTGTAAAACTCCTGGAATCCCCTGTAAATCAGTATCGCTGACCTAAGGAAAAGAAATAGCTTGCGGAAACTTATCCTATAATATCAGTTGTTAGTCCAAATAACAAAGGCCTCACCTAATACTGAAGAACTCATGTTAAAAGAGAGTAGATTCACTCATTTGCTTATGGGTGTCTATGCTTATGTGTGAATGGACTATAATGTGACACTGCACTCTGAAATATACTTGTGTTTGCCCGTACTTGTGACTGAGGGAATGCAGGGAGGCCAACATACAGTATAGAGATGGGTGAAATTGTTGGACGGATTTGGAGCCGTCTCGGGTCGGCCGGTTCCTTTGGTCTGCGGATTTCCACAAATCAGACTCAAAAGGGCTGATTCGCCTTTTCCGGGTGACTTTTTCTAACACTGACAATCCACCTGGCGGATTTATAATCTGCAGTCGAATTGTTATTAATACTGTACGCACTCAGATTAAATCTCAGGGGTGAGAGAGAGTGGGATTTTTAACAATCTGAGTGCGGATTTTGGACTCATTATGGAATTTGAGTTCAGATTCTTAAAAATTCACCCAGATTGTATCCAATGGCAGATTCGGATTAATCCGCTCAGATTGTTTAATACCCAATATGCAGACGGATTTTACCCCGCGGTCCGGATTTTTAAGAAAGCCCGGGAAATACTGAGGAACGGATTTGTACAATTCTGCCCATCTCTACCAACGCGGTATGGCTGGGTAGCTTTAGTCATTATGGAACAGTAGGGCCTTATACTATATTGCCAAAAGCAGCCAATCAGGTCGTTTTTGCCCAGAAATCAACATTCAATGTAATTTTGGTTGAAAATGGTCACTTTAGACAATACCGGCTGAGATTTGATCGCTGTTTACTAGAGTCTGGACATATTGTTTTACCTTCTTCTAAAAATAAATTGACGGATATTTTCTTTTTTGTTTGCTTTGTCTGGTTCAATAAAACTATCAATAAATATAAATATCTCAGCATCTAGCAAAAGGTATAACCCCATAAACACCCAGTATGTCAGTTTTTTAATAAGGTTACAGCGTGTGTTTGTAGTGGCAGCGCTGCATATTACAGCCGAGGAGCAGGCGGATCTGTGCACGGGCTCATCTTGTCATTATCTCTCATTTAAAATAAGCCTCAATCCGTCAGCCGCGCATATTCCTTCCATAATTGGCATCACTGTGTTCAATGGAGTCACTCACAGAAGTACTATTGCATTCAAAACCGCGTTGCTTTATTTCTGAACCACCAAATCTCGTGGGTCCTAAAATTCTTGACAGTTTTGATATGTGTTTATACCTAGTGGCAGCCTCAAAGCTACAGCTTTGAAATGTTGCACTGACAAACTTGTATGTGTGTAGTGACAGTCTACGGAGCAGTGACAGACCTATGTGTGTGTGTGGCTGTGTGTGACCAATGAAGAAGGAGAATTAGGGTGAGTTCAATAAATGTGCTTTTGCAAATCCGATGTGCTCTAATTCTCCTTTTTTTTTTGGAGTCACAAAATGGACAGCCGTGTCTTCCCTTGCATTTGGTCAGGTGTGGGCAACTCCAGTCCTCAAGGGTTACCAACAGGTCAGGCTTACAGGATATCCCTGCTTCAGCACAGGAGACTAAACCAGTCCCAGCTTCAGCACAGGTGGCTCCATCAGTGGCTCAGTCTTTGCAGCCACCTGTGCTGAAGCAGGGATATCCTGAAAACCTGACCTGTTGGTGGCTCTTGAGGACTGACGTTGCCCACCCCTGCATTAGGAGCACCAGTATAAGTATTGCAGTTTGGATTTTTCTATTTGCTGTGCTGTGTTATATTGTCTGTGTGTAACAACAGAGCATGTACGGCAGATTAGGCTAAGATTATAGTCCCGGCTACTGCGTGACATCATCCGTCGCCATAGCGATTTCTGCCTATAGTGTAGGAGACAAGAGACGGCGACCAGGGGGCGTGGCTGTGAGCGGTTCGCCCTCATTGGCTGAACTGCTCATGTGCCCTCTGACATCATGCGGCAGTCGGCGGAAAAAAATCAATTTCCTTTGACTTCCGCGATTTTGGTCGCTGTGTCGCTCCGTCGCTGTGTCGCGGTCGCACACACTATAGGTGCACACGACGGATTGCATTAACTAGTTTTGACGCGGGGTCGCCGGGACTATAAGCGCGGCCTTAGAAGTGACATGCCCTAATGGAGCTGTATATGTGGAGCAAGTACAAGAATAAAGGGACTTTTGGCAAAACTGTCACACTGTTACGATATACAAGATTGTGATACATTGTATTGGTCATCTATCAATTAGTGTCCCGTGCACTCTGCCTCTGCTTTCCCGGGTAGCCGCTGTGCTTCCTTTTTTCCTTTGTGTGACATCTGCTCAATTGAATTGCTTTGTTATCTAACGTTTTCGGTTTGGCTGAGTAGCGCAGCTCAGAATAATTGAGGTCACACAGACCGTCCATGCTGTGTGAGCCGGCCGAGGGGTGGCAGTCTCTGAGAAGGGAGGAACAGCTTGTAAAGAGCGGTTTAATTGATTTTACAAAGCACTTCCCAAGCTGGCGCGCCTCCAACACCATTACTGGGCACCTGTGTATCGCAGACTCTACGCATTAACCCCTCAACTGCTGGGGTGACACGCTGTGCCCCTTAAAGATCAGCGCCGCTGTGGCCATGTTCTACGGAGCACCGCTCATTAGATAACATTTAAAAATGTTCACGGTATATTTATAGGATTTGAGCTAAAAGGAAGATGTTGTTATTCTTTTTTCATATTCTTTAAAAAGAAGAAGTGGAGCTTTAGGAAGTTAATACGGAAGTAACAGTACTCTGTCTGTACTTCATGTAAATAAAGAAGTAACAGTACTCTGTACTTCATGTAAATAAAGAAGTAACAGTACTCTGCACTTCATGTAAATAAAGAAGTAACAGCACTGAGCAAGCAGAGCAGAGTTGGCCTGTTCGGAGTTGCTTGGGGTTGCTGAGAGTATTTTCTGTTTATTAGCAAAGTACATTATTATTGTGAAGGTACCAACGTAACGGAGATGTATTGCACAAAAATCAATAGTATATAAAAGGGCAGATGCTGCGTTTGTATAAATATCATGGACATAGGCACACATTTACTATGCGCGCGATGCCTCTGTAACTCCGTCTTACCTGCTCTCTGGCGGCTTCTGGTGACATGTCGCCAGACGCCACGAATGTCAAATGGCAACGCATTGCCATGGCAACGCAACAGCATGACGTGGTGACGTCAAATGACGCTGCAGATGCTGGAGAGAAGGGGGGGGGGTGTCGCGAGCAGGGGGGAAAGTCGACAGGGGAGCGCAAAGAAAATAGTTTGCACACCCCTGTTATCAAGAATACTGCGAAGGCAATAAGCCTTACTGCTCAAGTTCAGCACTCGGCTATATTTTGCTATTATGTTAACCCCTTTTCTGGCTTTACAGGCCTCTCCGGAAGCCAAGGTGGGGAATTCTTCTCGTTGCAATTGAGTAAGATCCTGTTGAGGTGAAATTTCTCCCGCTGACTAAAAGCAGCCTCCATTTGTAAAGTCGTATCAGTTGTTATATGGTACGATGTTATAGCACTGTCACATATTCTTGGGGTTATTTTTTGGGTATACAGTATTAACAAAGCGGGGCATTCTGCTGCAGCGGTGTTCTTGTTTGCGGTGGCCCAAGTTCTGTATTTTTTGCAGATATGCGGGATTGTTTTCCTGACGTCTGGCTGCCTGAATAGTATAACCAGACATTAAAGTTATCCACCAAAAACCATTCACAATACAGTGTAAAGTAAATAAAAATACCACTTGTGAGCAGTCACATATCTCAGCCTTAGGGCAATGCGGCTGCCTTGGGCACCGTGAATTCGGGGGGCCCCAAGCTCCCTCCTGTCAGCGCTGGGATCCAAATTTCACCAAGCAGGAGAGGAAAGAGCTTGAGGAGGGAGCTGGGGAGTCCCTGAACCAGCGCAGGACTGCAACGCTGCTCACCCCAAGGAAGGGGCGGAGGAGTGTGTGTGTGGTAAGAGATAGCTGGCGAGGAGGTAAGAGGTAGCGGGGGGAGGTGCGAGTGTGTGTGTGCGTGCGTATGGCAGTAGGTCTTACCTTATGCGGAGCAGCCCTTCTGTAGCATCGCATTGTCATTGGCGATACCACATGCCGACGCATTACCATGATAATGTGATGTCATGTTCCACCATGATGTCATGGCGCTGCAGGAGGAGGGGCTGAGCTACCAACATGCCGCCTTGGGCCCTGCCAAAGGTAAGGTGGGCCCAGACAGTTCTGCAACCATGCCTTTCCCCATTATCCTAGCATATAGCGCTTCCACTGCTAGAGTTGCCAGGTGGCTTCTCCAAAAATACTGGACACAATGGCGAATGGTGCGATGTGCTTGAGACACACATATGTGCACACACACGCTCGAGGCACGCATGCACACCTCTCCGCTCCCTGCTGTTTCCATCTCTCCTTGGACCCACCCCCAGGCTCCTGACATCTCCTTCTGATTGGCTGCTGTTGGTAATGTAGCCAATCAGAATGCAGGAAGCTGCCCAGCCCACTAGCAACAACCCTGCTCTGGGAAATACCGGTATACACATACACGCCCAGAAAGGTAAAATTGGTATATACATACACCCCAGAGAGATAATACCGGTATACACATACACCCCCAGAGAGGTAATACCGGTATACACATACACGTCCAGAGAGGTAATACCGATGTACACATACACACCCAGAGAGGTAATACCGCTATACACATACACGCCCAGAGAGGTAATACCGGTATACACATACACGCCCAGAGAGGTAATACCCGTATACACACACACGCACAGAGAGGTAATACCGGTGTACACATACACACCCAGAGAGGTAGTAAGGTTATACACATACACACCCAGTATTACCTCACATTTTTTACTGGACAGAATCTCCAAATACAGGACAGTCTGGTTCAATACTGGACACCTGGCAACCTTATCCACTGCAGTCAGGGATTCTGGGTACTGATATGCCAATGAGCACAGTATGTCACTCTTTAGTGTACAAATGATGCAAAAACTGCACCAGATTTCTTTGATCATGTGCCTTTGAAATGGAATGAGATTTTTTTGCCTGTATTCCAGCAGTGTGTTGGTTAATTGCACACCAGCAATCAACCAGACTCCACCTGGCTGATTAGGACTGTCAGAAAAAAACTGTTCTGAGAAACAGGAAAGAGATGAGAGAGAGAGAGAGAGAGAGAGAGAGAGAGAGAGAGAGAGAGAGAGAGACTGCAGCTACAAACAAACTGCAGATAGCCACTTACTTTGCAGCTACACAAACACTCTCTCGCTCCTCAACACAAAATAAGTCTGAGAGCTGTTCCTGCCTCCTGACCAATCCCCTACCCTGTCTGAGAGCTGTTATTTCCACCTGACCAATCCTCTGCCCTGTCTCAGAGCTGTTCTGAAAGCTGATTGGCTGGAAATAAACACTTTGGAAATAAACACATTGCAAGCTGCAAAAACGCCAGAAGTTTAACCAATCAGAGAACAGGGATTTCAATAATGCCTGGAATTTTACAGCTTTAGCCTATAATGTTAGTTATTGCTGTTATATATTAATTATAGTCTTGTATTCTTTATATAGTATTCTTCCACCTCTCCTTCTTCTGTCTCTCTCTCTCTCAATAATTTATAGTCGCATTACTGCTGTTACTGTACATCAGAATTAAATTGACGTATTTTCACGTCTTGCTTAAAAATCCAATATAATTAAAATAGAAAGGTGAAGCGTCTTTGACCCACGGAACCCTATCTATCAGGGAGCTACTGCAGTAATTAGGCTATGGCGAGATTCAGGATGAATAATAACAACAAGTAACACAGGAAGGATGAACTCATATCAAATGTAGGACTACTACAGCTATGACTAATTTGTGTAAGGGCTGCATATTTTTGCATTTTCTATGCTCTGGGTAGTTTAGTCTCAATACTCCTATGTCCCACCTGGCCTCTGATATTACATTAGTGTCTACATTTTGCTCACAAACCAAACAATATGACTTTTTAAAACTAGTTTACCGTGACACCGTGCATGTAGAGCATTGCCGCACAAACCGTACAAAGTATGAGGAAATGCCGATGCTTACGGAAATAAGTGGAAGCTAAAATACTTTTGCAAATGGAGAAGGCATCAAAACTGGGTCATGTTTGCATACTGGGGGATTTTAATTATCCAGACATAGACTGGGGCAATGAGATTAGCATTACAACAAAAGGAAACAGGTTTAAGGACAATTATATGACCCAAATTATTGAAGAACCAACCAGGAGAGGGGCAGTTCTGGATTTGGTCATATCAAACAATGTAGAAGTAATAACAAATATTCAAGTCCTGGAACATTTGGGTAACAGTGATCATAACATGGTCTCATTTGAAATAAATTATCAAAAAACAGATTACTTGGGTTCAACAAAGACCTTAAACTTTAGAAAGGCAGATTTTAATAAACTGAGGTCTAATCTGCAAGTAATACACTGGGATGATGTTTTTGCACGGAAAATGTAGAAGATAAATGGGCAGTCTTTAAAACATTGTTAGAAAAGCACACTTATCAGTGTATTCCCTTGGGTAATAAGTATAAAAGAATTAAGTCAAAACCAATGTGGCTAAATAAACAGGTAGAGGAGGAAATGGACAAGAAGAGGAAGGCGTATAGATTCTTTGGGCCTCATGCAGTAAGCGGCGGAAAAAAGCATTAGCCAGTCTAGCAATTAGCCATGTTTTTGGCGTGTTAAACTGGCTGTATGCTGTAAGGGGCGAATCCCTGGCGAATGAATTAGCCACCATCATTTGATGAAATGGCGTGTAACCGGTGGCGGGACGGCTGCCTGGCGAGAAACTGCCGAGAAGCCGTCCACTGCCGAGTTGTGTTTGCAGCCGAGAGAGATCCGGTAGAAGAATACAGATGAAGATGGATTACAACTAGAAGACCCCTGGATTGTCGTGTTTTATTATTTTAATGTTTATTACTTTATGGTTTTTTATTTTATGGGTTCCTGTTCGTGGATTGGTTCGTGAGTAAGCTGATCAACGGGAGTCGGTGGGGGCAAGTAATGGTAAGTTAAATAAAGAAATGTATTTAATGTAACTGTGTTTTTTTTGCTTTTTCATGTCTTTATTTTTTTTATGCATATCATTTCTTGCCACTGTATGTATGTATGTATGTATGTCTAGAGAGATATATACATACAGGGTAAGAAATGATAGTGTTGTTAAAGCTTGATTTTCTGTATTGTAAATGATTGTGGCTATGCTGCTATGCATAGATGTGTGTTAAATGTATTTTATTATTAGAGAGATGTAAGTTTTGGGCTTTATGCTGTACTGTAGGTTAGGGAGAGGCTTGCTTTAGTATATTGTAATTGTTGGTGTCCTTTTTTGTATGTTTTGAACTTGTTCTCTGTTACGATAGCTATAGTTAATTGTGTAATTGGTATGGATGGTATTTTTATTGTTTAGGGATGTAATTCATGTGTGTTTATTCATTGATGGTGACTTTATTTGCTTACATAATATACTCCATGTGATGTCAGGCTATTTGAGTTAGATAACTGTATTGTTAACATTGATTTGCAGCGTGTACATGTAGTTTACATGTTATGCTACTGTACATGTATACACTGTAAATGCAATGTTTTAAGTGGCATTTGAGGCTTCAGATTGAATGATTACATGAGATTTGTGTAGGAAATTGCTTTTTAATTCATTGAGGATGTTATGCATAAGTGGTGTTGCCATTGCAGGATGGCATCACCCCTTAATTACCTTTGAGGTTAGTACCCGAAAAGGTGATTAAGGGGTTCATTGGTATGTTAATGTAATTGAGATGTACAGTATTGGCTATTTATTATTTTGGCAACGGACCCCAAGGATGATGCTGGCGACGGAGCCTTCTTATTGATGAGGTTAGTACAATTTTCTTTACTTTATTACGGTATTTAATGTGTTTAATAATGGCCAAATAATGTATTATCCCTATGTGGATAATAGTTATTTGGCACATTATTGTACTGTATGTGCTGGGGGAGGGGGTATTGGCCCCAAGGGTATTTGGTAGGACTCCCATGTGGGTAGTGGGTAGTTAGGCCTCAGGGTTGGGGGGTTAGTGGGGGAGGGTATGTGGGTGATGGTGGGTTAACCCCTTAATGACTGTAGCGGTTAATAACCGCTATGGTGATTAAGGGGTTAGGGGACATTACATTGGATGTTTTAATTCTTGTGTCTGTTTTGCAGAAGCGGATGGTGCATGGGCAGGATGAAGATGAGGATGGCCTTCATCGTGGCAGCTGCACATGTGTGAGTGCTATATGTATTTAATGTCTTTATTGTTGTGTATGTATTTTAAATGGACAACTGCACTATTATCCATTTGTGGATAATAGTCATTGTGCCCATTACTATACGCTATGTTAGGGGGGTATAGGTGTTGTTGGGGTCATATATATATATATATATATATATATATATATATATATTTAGTTAGTGTGGGGCTGGTGTGTGTATTTTCTATTATTGTGGGTAGTGGGGGTGGGTGAAGGGGGTATTAGCCCCAACGGTGTTTGTTTAGGGCTTGCGGGTGGGTAGCGGGAGGCCTTAACCCCTTCATGACTGTAGCGGTATTAACCGCTACGGTCGTGAAGGGGTTAAGTGCACCCGCAACCCCCCCGCAAGCCCTAAACAAACACCAAGGGCCTAATACCCCCTTCACCCACCCCGCTACCCACAATAAACCTGGCATGGCTCTTTAATCCCTTCATTACCTTAGCGGTAATGCATTTTTCCTGCCTCGGATGCATGCCGGGGGGGTCCGGTGCTGATATTAATGGTATCAGCTCCGGAGACCCCCGGCATCAATCCCGGCCAGGAAAAAGGCCAGAATTTTTTCTAAGTGCCGATCCGCCACTCATCCGCTGCCTCTGAGCAGCAACTTGCCATCTTTTTCTTGCGTGGCTGATCCGCCAGCAAAACGGTATTCTAGAGAGGCGAATAGCTCTTCTTAGCTACTCGCCTCTACTAGAATACAGCGTGGCGGAAAAAGTTGGATTTTTAGGCGGAAAGTGCCTTCTCGCCCCGCCACCGGCGAAGAAAAAAAACCGCCAGCAAAACTGGAGTTTTTTTTTAATCTCGCCACTTTCTGCCCCCTTTCTGAATACGGATAGGCTTTTTAGGCGGGAAAGTGGCGAATATTGCCTTTCCGCCGCTTACTGCATGAGGCCCTTTAACTCAAAAGGGACGGAGACATCGTATCAGAATTATAAGGAATGTGTCAAAAATTGCAAAAGGGCAATCAAATTAGCAAAAATGGATAATGAAAAAAGGATTGCATTAGAAAGTAAGGTCAATCCTAAAATGTTCTTTAAGTACCTTAATAACAAAAAATGAGAAAATAAAATATAGGACCCTTTCAGTGTGAGATGGGTAGACAGATTATTGGAGATAAGGAAAAAGCAGAGGTATTAAACAAATTATTTGCCTCTGTGTTTACCAGGGAAGAATCAAGTTCAATAGTAGTGCCGCAGGAGGAAGCCACAACCTCCATATTCATGAACAATTGGTTAACTGAGGAAGAAGTTCATAAGCGACTTGAAAAAATTAAAATAAATTAGGCACCTGGCCCGATGGCATACAGTACATCCAAAATTCTCAAGGAGTTAAGCTCAGTAATAGCCAAACCATTATATTTAATATTCAAGGACTCCATTTCCACAGGTTCAGTACCACAAGATTGGCGTAAAGCAGATGTGGTGCCTATATTTAAAAAGGGGGATTACAGACCTATAAGCTTGACTTCAATAGTGGGGAAACTACTTGAAGGTTTAATACGGGATAATATTCAGGAATACCTAATGGAAAACAAAATTATTAGGAATAGTCAGCATGGATTTATGAAGGATAGATCATGCCAAACTAACCTTATTTGTTTCTTTGAGGAGGTAAGTAGGAATTTAGACCAGGGTAATGCAGTTGATGTGGTCTACTTAGATTTTGCAAAGGCTTTTGATACGGTTTCACACAAGAGGTTGGTGTACAAAATAAAGAAAATTGGACTTAGTAATAATATATGCACCTGGATTGAAAACTGGTTAAAGGACAGACAACAGAGGGTTGTCATAAATGGAACTTTTTCAGGTTGGGCTAAAGTCGTGAGTGGAGTACCTCAGGGATCGGTACTGGGACCCCTGCTTTTTAACATGTTTATTAATGACCTTGAGGTTAGCATCGAGAGCAAAGTCTCCATCTTTGCTGATGATACTAAATTGTGTAAGGTAATAGAATCAGAGCAGGATGTAATTTCTCTCCAGAAGGACTTGGAGAGACTGGAAACGTGGGCAGGTAAATGGCAGATGAGGTTTAATACAGATAAATGTAAGGTTATGCATTTGGGATGCAAGAATAAAAAGGTGACTTACAAATTAAATGGGAATAAATTGGGGGAATCCTTGATGGAGAAGGATTTAGGAGTGCTTGTAGAGAGCAGGCTTAGCAATAGTGCCCAAAGTTATGCAGTAGCTGCAAAGGCAAACAAGATCTTATCTTGCATCAAACGGGCAATGGATGGAAGGGAAGTAAACATAATTATGCCCCTTTACAAAGGAATAGGAAGACCTCACCTTGAATATGGAGTACAATTTTGAGCACCAATCCTAAGAAAAGACATTATGGAACTAGAGAGAGTGCAGAGAAGAGCCACTATATTAATAAAGGGGATGGACAATCTAACTTTTGTGAAGAGGCTAGCTAAATTAGATTTATTTACATTAGAAGGCGTCTAATAGGGGATATGATAACTATATACCAATATATTCAGGGACAGTACAGGGAGCTTTCAAAAGAACTATACACCCAAAGGAAGTACAAAGGACTCGGGGGCATCTCTTAAGGTTGGAGGAAAGGAGATTTCACCAGCAACAAACGAATGGGTTCATTACAGTAAGGGTAGTTAAAATGTGGAATTCATTACCCATGGAGACTGTGATGGCAGATACAATAGATTTGTTCAAAAAAAGGTTGGACATCTTTTTAGATAGGAAACGTATACAAGGATATACCAAATAAGTATACATGGAAAGATGTTGATCCAGGGATTAATCCGATTGCCAATTCTTGGAGTCAGGAAGGAATTTATTTTTCCCTTTATGAGATATCATTGGATGATTGACTCTCGGGTTTTTTGTATGCCTTCCTCTGGATCAATAAGAAAGTATAGATAAAGGATAAAGTATCTGTTGTCTAAATTTAGCATAGGTTGAACTTGATGGACGTACGTCTTTTTCAACCTCATCTACTATGTAACTATATAACTACTATGTAACTATGTAACTATGTAAGTGCAAGGAAATAGGAAACAATGAAGAAAGGGTTTGGTTACCTTGTAGAGCAAGGGTGACCAACTCCAGTCCTCAAGAGCCACCACCGGGTCAGGTTTTTAAGATATCCCTGCTTCAGCACAGGTGGCTCAATCAGTGGCTCAGTCGAAGAAGTAGGGATATCCTGAAAACCTGAACTGTTGGACTGGAGTTGGCCACCCATGCTGTAGAGTTTACAATCTAATTTGAATTGGGGGACACAGAGACAGTAGAACGTTGGCAAATTAGATATCAGTGAAATGAGGCTATCTATGTGCATTCTGTTAAGAGATGGTTGTAGCTACAATACTAGGGTGTCCTGGCTATTGCCATGTTTTCTTATAAACATGACTTTCCAATCTAGATCTGGATTTGCGGACAGCGAGCGGGCAGCGAGTATCGGTGAGACGGTATTCTTGATGCGATGGTGCAGATGTGAGAAGGCAGGGCAGACAAATGAGGCAGAAAAGAGCGAGCCTTCAGTAGGGAACTAGAGGCAGATACTCCCGAGAACTTCACATGGATTATAATGGTGGCACTCGTTGCGTTTCTGAGAAACATATACTTAAATTGGGCAAACCAGCAATTTGTCGTAGGATCCTAATAAATGGTGGTCAGTGATAGTTGCTTGCCCTATAAATTACCCACCAACAATATGAAAGATATTTTGTTTATTTAATTGTTCATCTAAAGCATCAGGAGACGCCTGATTTATATTTCTTTTGACCATGGTAATTGTTCGTACATCGGCAAATCAAAAAAATAACTAGGTGATCAACTCTAATGATTGATGCGTTTTGATTCGATAAACCACTAGACCAGGGGTAGCCAACCTTTATTCCAGGTGTGCCAATAAATGGGCACAAATGTTTTTAGGCGTGACTGCTGTCCTACTGCCCCCCACATCCGGTTTAAATTAATGGCTAATTCTAAAATAAATAACGGCAAAAGTAAACAAGGATAATAAAAACATTAACATACTGTATTACAAGCATTATTTATTGAGAAGAGAAGAAAAATCTGAATTTAAAATGTCTCAATGGGATTTCTGAACTTGCATTTCAGTTACATAGTTTTTTAATATTGGGATTGATTTCCGAGGTGGATAAGAGAAGCAGAGCACCTGCCAATCTAGATCTGCACTGTACGGAAACGTCTGCTCACAAAACAAATATGGGGAATAACTTGCATTACATTTTCATTTAATGATTTCAATTGATTTCTTAAATGTTTTTAATTGTTAAAGAAGTTATTAAAATTGGGTTCATTTTCAAAATGTATGTTAATATTCATAAGTTTCGTCCCTGCAGTGTTTTTTTCATTTGAAGGATTTTGCATGGTTCCTTTCCTTTATGGATATTTCAGATGATTTCTCTGTTTTTGAGCAGGCGTACGTACCGTTCCCAATGCCCAGATTGGCCACCCCTGCACCAGAGTATATTTCTGCCAATATGTGGCAATCTTTCTTTACATGTAACTTGTTCATTTTTCCACCTTGCTTTAGGGGTGATATAACTTGTAAGCATTAATGCTTTTAAGACGGTAAGTTATTTCAGAAGTTATCACTGTGTCATTATTTTGTTTTCAAGTTTGATGAACGTAGGTCATAAAATTCTCCCATCCGAAGGCCTCATGCCTGCATTATAAAATCCTTTCCTATATATTGCTTGGTCTGTTTTCTTCTTACATAGATATTGCTAAACAATAACCCATAAAATATTAACATGATCAAATACTTTAATATTTCACCTCCTACGATAGTGTGATGAGGAATGATTACTAGATGATAATAAATACAAAGTTTCTCTTTATGAGATATATATTTCTGCAACTTCTGTACAGTATGTAGATATCACAGTACAGCACACTGCAAATAAGTAATATTTACAATGGATCAAGCTTTGCAGTCCCCAGATACAATGATTTGCTCAAGGTTATAGAGAGTAGCATTGCTGTCCTCTTTAGCACAGAAGTACTTCAATATTCCCCTCGTATTACTCTTCTGTCTTAAGCTGCCTCTCAAATCTTAAACCATTTAAAAAAGCCAAAATGTTAAATCAGTTGGGTGAATGAATTTCTCATTACGGCTATTTTACATAAGAACTGACAACCACTTATGTGAATGCAATGGAGTGGCATAATAAGCAATCTGCATTCCATAGCTTTCCTTTTCTCTGTGAATCTGTCTTTATCCGCCACACTAAGCGCATCCCTTCTCTTTCGTGCTTTACGACAATTTCCACGTACCATATTTTCTGACTTTCTATGTACAGAATTCGTTAAAGTTGCAGTTCCTCCCCCCATGCCCCCTTTTGTTCTTTTAGAAAGGCGGGAAGCAGGGGGGAAAGTAAGACGGTTCTGTTCCTGAGACCCCCTCCATCTCACCCATCTAAAAAAAACTAATGCGGGGGAACGGGAAAAAAAGGAATGAGGGAAATGTTGTTGTTATAATAATATAATAATTGATACAGAATAAATTATGTGTATGTGTGTATATATATATATATATATATATATATATATATATATATATATATATATACAAACTAATTATGTAGAGAAAATGAAAATGAACCACAATTTTGGAAAACTGACAACTGATTAAAAAGTAATTTATATAGCACCAATTAAGTATGGTTTTATAGGAAGTGCATAATGATTAATAATAAATAGTGCTACCAGTAAAACCCGTTGCTATATACAGTCTAAGGTTTGATAACTGAGGCACAAAAGAAAAATTGGGGTATTAATTAAAGTTTCTGGGATCTAAGCCCCACTGTGTAGAACTGGGCATAACCCAAAATGTTCCCATAACAATGATACCGGGAAAATAATCGCAATGACAATATGTATCGCAACAAATATTCGTTCAATAGGAATAAAGACCCAATTAACTGTTTAAATGTGAAAGTTTTTTTAGTTTTATTTTTTTAGAATAAATGTTTTTCAAATAAATAAGTTGAAAGGCATTTTGTTTTACCAGTTGCAAATTAACTACGTTTTTAAATAAATGACATTAAAATAACCACATCAAAGATATGGATGGGGATGAGATTACCGAGAAAAGCTTTGTTTTTGGGGTGCAGTCGTGAAGGAGGGGGTGCCAAGCTCCCGTTAACATTGGAAGTCGGACTTCTTTAAAGCTGTCGTTTTTCTGGTATTACAAGCCACTAACTAAATATCAATTACTCCCCGGGCTGACTGGATATAACATTTTCAATATTTCAATACGTGATATTACAATGTCACGTTGTATCTCTGCAGTTATAGTGCCGGCGACAGCGACGCGACATGGCGTCAAAACAAATGTATTGGTCGCGATCGCTGGAAGTCGCTTCAATTTGTTTTTTCCACCGACTGCAGAGTGACGTCAGCGTCGCCGTCACAATAAGCGCAGCCTAACTCTAGCATTGTCCCAGATCCCATTGCTTTAAATCTGGAGTAGCTGGGAAACTTTGATAAACGACCTCTGGAGTAATTTGTCTCAACAGGATTCTATGAAAGAGTAATTATCAAAACAGTTCCCCTTGTGGGCCCTCCCGGTTTTTTTTATGGATCCCAATACACTTAACGTGAAAGTGCCGCCAATACTTCCTTGTACTTAAATCC